>NC_091438.1:19786227-20127727 GCF_964237555.1 Oryctolagus cuniculus
GTGAGCCGCGGCACCGGCCTCTTTCTTGTTTCTAGTTCTCCCAATCTTCCCTGGCTCCATTCCTGCTCTCCTTCTGGTTAACACTGCCTTGAAATATATTATGTGTATAATACATTATTGGTATTTAATTAGGTAAATATATAAGGGTACTTCCAAAATTTCATGGAAAATGGAATTAAAAGATGTTTATTTGGGTGCAGAACATTTTGAAATCTGTGCATAGTTTTTTTCATAATATACATTTTCATGAAGTTTTAAAAACCCTCATATGCTCGAATTTCAAAAGCTTTTTTGCACCCAATAAACTTTTAATTTAATTTCCATGAACTTTTCAAAATACTCTCACTAATTATGGATAATGTAACAGGAGGCTCATTGCTATGTGAAAGTTGCTGTATTAATTTGAATAGCTCTGCCTTTAAAATAAATCTCCCCACAACAGTAAATAATAGGAGATAGAAATAACTAACTGGTTTTCTCAGTTCTATATCGGGAAAGACACCTAGTATATGCCCTTTTTGTTCCACTTTGTAGCATAAGCATTATGTTAATATTGACCTAAAATTATCTAAGGTAACAGCTGAGACAATAGTGAAATGTACACAGTATAGAAAATTAAAAATTGATTTTTACAATGACTCTGAAGACCTGGAAAATCCTTAGGTTTCTTTTAAATTAAAAAAATGTCTACACATGTATACATGTGTATATGCATATTTCCATTGGGCATTTTGCCAGGATAATTTTAATGAATTCTAAACACCTTCAAGTTGTTTATCGACACATACGCAGATGACTAGAAATTTTTCTTCCCTTTTTAAAAATAAAAATAGCTTCAGGACCAGAGCAACATTGTATCGGTAGCTGCAAGTCTCTGCCTCCTTCCAATGGGTCTCAATCCCTGCCTAGTGCTTACCAACAGCCACCTCCCTCCACTCTGCCACACATCCCAGCCCTGTCAACCAAGAAGCTTCCACTCTCGGATGCAGGGCATCCCTCAACAGCCTGCACCACCCGGGATGCTGCCATCCCGACCTCACAGGCCTCTGGGTTCTGGTCTTCCTGTAAAATGTGTGGGTGAATGTGTTTGTCTACATGTACACACATAGCTCAATCACAGGAACACATTTACTGTGCTTGAAATGGAGATGGATTTGCTGGACGACACAGAAAGAAAGATATGCAGAAATTAAAATGATGCTATCGAAGAGAGCAAGTTAGGCTAGACCTTACGCTGCTACCTGTGGCAAACAGTGTACCTATTCAGAACCAATGTACTTCTGACAGTTATCTCTTATAATGTTCAGATATTCTTAAAGCCAGTAATAGAATTAAGTAAATCCCTCATCTCAGTTACAGCAGAGTATACAGACAAGAACACAAAAACGGCCGGCGCCGCGGCTCACTAGGCTAATCCTCCGCCTAGCGGCGCCGGCACACCGGGTTCTAGTCCCGGTTGGGGCGCCGGATTCTGTCCCGGTTGTCCCTCTTCCAGGCCAGCTCTCTGCTGTGGCCAGGGAGTGCAGTGGAGGATGGCCCAGGTGCTTGGGCCCTGCACCCCATGGGAGACCAGGAAAAGCACCTGGCTCCTGGCTCCTGCCATCGGATCAGCATGGTGCGCCGGCCACAGTGCGCCGGCCGCGGCGGCCATTGGAGGGTGAACCAACGGCAAAGGAAGACCTTTCTCTCTGTCTCTCTCTCTCACTGTCCACTCTGCCTGTCGAAAAAAAAAACGAAAAAACAAACAAACAAACAAACAAAAAAACACAAAAACAAGAACAGGAGCTGAGATTCTCTCAGGTCCAGAAAACACCAGGGATTTGCCTAATATTAGTCACATGAATACATGCAGTCTTCTCATTTGTAAACTTAGGTGTTATATTTAAAAGTGTTTTCTATTTATAATAATAGTGCTAGATTGTTTTATAGATAAGTGTCCCAAAAGTTATTCACTAGGAAGGTTTAATTTTTTTACATGTATATAAAATCAAATCAATGTGCTTGAAATGAAAGCAAATCATAACGTGGCATGAGTAATCAATGCCCTTAACAGTAAATTTATTAACCAGATTTTGACTTTAAAAGGATTATAGTTGCTATTATTTTCACAGGCAACGCTCTATGAGGGGGATCAATATTGCAGACTGCAGAGAAACATTTCTCATGTGCTTGATTAATGCATTGTTATCATCAGAGTAATTAAAAGGAACAGGGTTATATACAATCAGCATGTACATCTTACTCAGCAACTCCTGCCAGTTGCTTGCAAAAATTAAACTCATTAATCATTCTGACTCTAACAGAGAAAAAGCTTTGGCTAAGAAATAAAAAAAAAACTGTTTTATTAAGGAAAAAATGTCCAAAGCTAACATCTAGAAAAATTCCTGTCTATCTAGTGACTCTAGAATATTAATCACATGGGGAAAATGAGTTGATTGTATTGTCAAAAACACAAATTGTATTATGCTATTCTAATGCTTCAGACCTCCCTAAATCAACAAGTAACATATACAAGTAAATTACAGAGAAGTGTGCACTGGCAGCAATGAAAAATGCCTTAAAAAGCAGGCTTTCCTGCCCTCCTCAAAATCCTTTTCTGTTAACACAGAATTCAAACCCACTAGGAAGATCCAATATGTCTTTTTTTGTAATCAAATTTGACTTGAAACAAACATACTTTTGGGGGAGTAGGCTGGAGAGAGCATAGGCTTGTTCATACATTGACACATCTCTGCCATAATTCACAGTTGACAACTGACCCCCCAAATGAAAAGAATTTGGGTTTAGCCAGTGTTAATTTTCCAATTCAAAATATTTGCTATTATGATTTTCCTCCCTAGAAAACATAATCATGAAGGTGAAATGAAATACATGTGCCAGTGCTTTAAAAATCGCAAGGTGCAGAACAGACGTAAGGGATTTTTGATGCTATATTTGACTTCAAACATCATCCAACTAGCAATGCCTCTGTGTGTGTCAAAATATTACTTTCTTATAACAAAGACAACTTCTTGATTATGATTTTAATCTCTGTGCTTCGATGAGCAGTATAATTTTTATATAATTTAATATATATAAAATTTAAGCAAATTTTTATCGACAGATTATACATTTTTTAATTTGAAATTTACTTTTTAAAATTTTTATTAAAAATTATTTAAGTTATACAAGTTTCATGTATTTCATAAACAGATTGAGGAACACAGTGATACTTCCCTTAGGATTATATTTTTTAAAATCATACATTTTAACAAAATATTTGCTATGTAGCTATTTGAGGTAGTAAACACTTCCTATGTATTAAATGTACTTAGAAAAATTGAACTTTTCAAACACAAAACTATTGTATTCAGTAGGTTCTATGATTTAGCATTGTAGGACCATAAGGGGACTTCAAAGTTTGTCTTGTGAAATACTTGATGTTACAAGAAAGAAAGTAAGACATTTAGAAATGTAATTTGTGCATGATTACAATCATTGTTTGCCATGGGAAGGTCAAAAAGTCCTTTTGAGTTAGCATATAGAACGGAAAGGGGAATGCAAAGTTAGGGACAGGTTCCATGGCTATATTGTCACCACCACACCAATGATATAGGAGGCTGATAGAGGTGGTGTGCAAAAGTTTGAAGAGAGATAAAAATGGTGATCTCAAAGTGCTGGAACTCTAGACCTCACCAATTCTGTAACATAGGAAGGCAAATTACCTTCAGAGGAAATGCTACGAGGTATATGTCAGGGTAATAAAGTCATTTTATCTCTCTTCTAATGTAGGAGATTCAGAATAAAATTAGTTCCCTTTATGTAAGAGTAGGCAGTTTGTCTTATGAAGAAAACTCAAAAAGAGAAAGAATAAGATACTGAAGACAAAAATACTTGTATTTTTGTAGAAGAGGTTCCGCTACCCTATTACATAGAGGGTAAAAGGAAGATGTGAATTTGCCAAAGGGCTGAAAGGCCCAGTTCAGGGAGAGACAGGACATGGATTCATGCAGCATCATGAAAATCATGCGATACCAAAAGTTTGAGGAGAAGGTGGGGATCTCAAGAGCAAAGGCTATAACTGCATCAGAGTTAAGGGGCAACAAGACAGGTCGTTATATCAAGTAACTAAGAAGACACTGATGACATTTTGTGTGCTGTCTCTGCAGCAAAGACAGTACACAGTGTAACTTGCTTTCAGACTAGACAAGGAGAAGAAGATTCTTGACAAGAAGGAAGTGTGATCACACTAGTAGACTACTTGCTTGAGAAGTTGTAAAAAGAAGAATGCATAAGGTGATAGTAGACCGAGCTGGTAGTAGAGGCGAATGAAGATACTCTGTGCTTCTGTCTGTAGGTAGAGAAGAAAGAACTGGTAGAGGAGAGATTAAGGGGTAAAATGACTGGTAATGGCAGCAACATATATTCATTGAACAATTTCCACTACCTGGCACTTAATAACACCTGCTCTATCTCTCATACTACCGATTTGAGAAATAAGTGACATTGCAAGTCTACACTGTTAAAATTAAAGCTCTGAATGACCTTGCCATACTCCATTGTCATTGTGTAGAAGAATAATACACTAAGCAGCGTCAAATTGGTGATGAAAGAAATGGGATCAAATAAACAGTTGAAAGAGTTAGGCTTCTCATATATTAGAAAAACAGTGTGAACTTAAAATTTAGAAACATTTAAAGTAGAAGACATTAATAGAGTATATTAACATATTTGTGAAGACAAGTTATTTAAGAAATCAGGAAGTTGATAAATCCCAGGGATATACTAACAGAATGTTGACATCAGACCAGTGGGCAATCAAGGTTCAATATCAGAAGATGGACTGGTTACTGAAGACACACAGGATGATAAAACTGGCCCTGTCAGGCTGATAGTCATCCAGGGCTGTCATCTATCATTCAATTTCCTGTTCTGACCAATTTGCTGCTTTAAAATCCTACTGTCATCACATTCGAATTGTTAGCAATATGTCAACAAAACTACAAGGAAACAGCAACATACAATATGACCTTAGCAAATTTACTACCCTGATCATACACAAGGCATCCTCACAGGCATCCCTGTAAGAAATCAGAAAGAAATGTTCAAGTAAGGGCACTTCAAAGCTCAGAATTTTAAAATTAGTCACAATTAATTTCAATAGAACATTTCTAAATTCCATTAAAAGTCACTTCCAGCAATATTTCCTTTAAGAGTCAACTTATTTTTAAACCTATGCAATGAATTTTAACTTAAAGCAACTATGGATTACTCAGAGGAGTTGCCCAAGTAATTGATTTTGTAGTTAAATAAATCTAAGATTTATGAGGAAACTGATAGAAAAGACACTCTAGATTTATCTCTGTTTCTCATACTTTGCATCTTAGGAACTGACTCACGCAAAGAAGGCTATTTGTAGAGCTACACAGGTGAGAGCTCTTTTTTTGCAAATTTTAGTTTATGCATTTAGCCCAAAGATTATTAACTAACTACTGTCCATTCAATCCTTGCATTTGAATTGTCTTCTTAGACTTTATCTGTGTAAGTCATATTAGATTAATTTACATTTTATTTTTTGGGGAATTACCCATTTTCAGTCATGTGCAGGCATGTGCACATAGGCCAAGCACTACATTTTATTTCTCCTTTTCTAAATGGAAGGACAAGAGGTGCAAAATTCAATGGATTTTAAAGATATGCAATTTACCATCATCGCAGTGATCAAGGTGGTGAAGTCATTTCTGCATCTTGGGGCAGCTTTCCATGACAAACCAAAGAGTAGCACTAAGTCACCAGCCTTGGAACTGAGACTGCTCAGAGAAAAAAAGCAGTGGGCATTGCCTTCACAGCTTTGCAAAAAGAATGCTTCAGGACCTCAGACAGCTCCCAACTAAGCGCTGAGCTCCCAAAGGGCTAAGATGAAAAGTATTTTAAAAAACTTTATTGTGGGTTTTAAAGGTACACACATGATGTTTTGGGGTACATATAGATAGTAAGAATGTTACTATAGTGGTGCTATCTCACATAGCTACCTACTTATGTAGCGTGAAGTCCACACACAGTGCAATTTTATTACCTACAGTCCTCATGTTATACACGAGTCCTCTAGACTTGTTCACTGCACATATTGTTATTTTATAGGAAATATATCATTTATTTTTATAGATGTGTACTGATTATAGCCAAATATATATGTTCAGATTATGGAAAATTATACATGCACACATATTGTAAGTATATTGTATACACACACAATACTATACCAACACACAAGAGCCTTCATATACACGTTTCTGAACTTTTCAGGAAAAACACTGGTATCAGAACTTAATCTAAGTCGGAGATGCTGTTCAGAGCCTTATCAATGGAAATCATTTGCACTTGTTAAATCCCTGATTTGTCCCCCAGTAAAACTCTTGCTTATCTGAGAAGTAGTTCCAGACATACATCAAAATGAAAGGAAAGAAACAGAGACTTAAGCTAAGAGTTTTAAAAAATGGACAAAGACCATCTGAAGCAAAAGTCAGGAGCACTTGCCTTTCCTTTCTCCTAGCGACACCTAGAGTCAGCTGTGAAGAAACTGCACATTTTTCTCACTCCAAACAACAGTTAATTTAAGTCAGCTTTGAGGAAAAGGGTGCATCTTTTCTGTCTGCATTGCAGCTCAATCGTCTTCTCCAAGACTCAGTAGTTTAACTTTCATTACCTTCCCCTGTGTAGAGACCTCTCTACACAGACTTCCAGGTCTCTGAACCAGATGACGGAATGATTTCCCACATCCCAAAGGGTTTGGCCCCTAATCTCTCTCTCTCCAATCAACAATGTCTGGAAATGGTTCAAAAGAAAATAAGAAAATCCCACACAAGATCTGATGCAGGGTTGTGGCACTTGTGTGTGTCTGTGTAACAGAGTATGCAAACCAGACCTCTCACAAACATGAGTCAAGTCTACTAAAGAGTTCACATGCTCCATTCATAAGATGAAACAAAAACCAGTAATATCAACAAGCCCTGGCAATTAGGAATTGTCTCTGAGAAAGCACTCACGCCCTGTGCATGTACGTGCACACCTCCCCCCCACACACCCCCACTTGCACTGAAAAAAAAAAAAAAAAACAGATTGTGAAGCGATGTGACCAAATCCGATCATATTTAGAAGTGACCACCGCCTCCTGCTCAGTGTGGGGCTCTGCGTTGTCTTCAGAGTAAAGGGCAAGACTGACCAAAAAGGCCAAGTGCTGCACAGCTCTGCTTACAAGGTGCTTGGAGTGGTTTCAACAATGCAACACACCTGCTCTGCTGTCTCTGAGGACTGTACTAGCTAAGCCAGACCTGCCTATCTGAGGTCCTATCTGGAAATTTTCTCTTTTCCTTGAGACTAGGAGGTCTCAAAGTAAAGCGAGTTTCCTCTTTTCATGTGCAATGGACACTCTGAATCTCTGGAGGGGATAAACAGGAGGTGGTTCAACCCACCCATCCGTGGGGCCTCTGGCACCCTGCATGAGTCACTGGTTACTAGGGCGATATGCAAATCCAACCTTTGAGACCAGGCTTCCAAAGTAGGAAACCTGCTCTCTCTCTCTGAGAAGTTTTTGGTGAACAGGGTCTGAGATAGAGTTGTTTAGTTCAGGGCTCGGAACTGGAGAGACTTGGCCTGACCCTTCCAGCAGAAGCTGTCCTGGCCAATGGGACAGGGGTTGAACCTCTGAGGCTAGCACGTCTACATTTTCTTGGGTATGATAATCACCACGACCACCACCACCCCACCACGACCACCACTACCACTGGGGGAAGTGAGAAGTAAGAAGGGGACGCAGGACATCAGTCAGGACACGGCAGAGAGGCCGAGAGAGGAGCAATGGGCACATTCCAGTGACAGGTGGAAGGGGGCGGGGGCAGATGTGGGACTTGATCTTCCTGAATCTTGGAGGAAAGAGAACCCAGATGCCATTCTCTCCTTAGGATCCACAGCAGTATGCGGCTACAAACAGTCATGCACCCATCTGGTTGAATTCCAGATGCCAGCGGGCGCAGCACCAAAACCCGGCTGCCTCCTGCCGCCAACTCGGCCACAGACAGACACCCGCTCCGGGACCGCGGTGACCGAGATCTGGAGCTAAGGAGAGTGTCGTGGGCGCTCGGGGAGAGGTGGGGGAGGGGAGGGGGGACGACCCGGCCGCCCGAGAGCCTGGGGCCCCGCTGCAGCTCGCCGCGCGCTCGGCCGAAGCCCCCGTCGCCGCCCCCCACCCAGCGCGGTGCGCTTACGTCCTCCTCGTCACAGTCGCTCCGCGCTTGGTACTGGAACCGGGGCCGGCCGCCCGCGCCGCCGCCGCCGCCGCCGCCGCGCTCCCGGGGCGCCGCCGCCTGCGCCTGCGGGCCGGGGGGCTTCGCCGCGGCGCCGCCATCCTCCTCGGGCCCCTGGCCGCCCAGGAGGTGGCTCGCCTCCGGGGGCGCGGGGAAGGACCGCGAGGTGTTGATCTTGCCGGTGAACCGCTGGTACAGCGAAGCCATCGGTCACCGCGCGCGCTCTCGCGTGTCTGTCTTTGGGGCTTGTTAATATTTGGCTTTCTCGGTCTCGGGTTCCCCGCTCCGGCAAAGGGGAAGAAACAAAAAAAAAGGGGGCGGTGGGGAAGAAGCGGCGGACGACGGGCGAGCCAGCGGCGGCCGCTGCTCCGCGCGCCACTCTCAAGTCGCCGCTGGGCGACTCCGCTCGCTCAGCCTCCTCCGCCCCCTCCCCCGGCGGCTCGGCCACGCGGGGGTCTGGGTGTGCTGTCGCTCTCTTTTCTGTTTTTGCTTTGTAAACTCCTTGCCGCGGCCGCGCACGGCCTGATCAAAGCGATTGAATGGAGCAAAACACCGAAAAAAAAAAACATAAAGGGAGGGAAGAGCCTAGGCCCCAAGATTTGGCACCACCTAGAGACCGGCGAACATCTAGAGCAGATCTCCGCGCTCGCCCGCGCCCCTCGCGCGTCTCCGCCTTCCCTTCCCTCTCCCGCGGCCCCTAGGCTGGCTGATGGCGCCTGGGTGGCCCCAGGGCTGGAGGCTCGGAGAGGGCGGGCGCCCAGAGCGCGGGGTGCGCGCTGGAGACGCGAGAGGAGGGAGCGGGGGGCTAGGACCGCGACGAAGGGGGATGCGGGATGGGTGCCGAGGGCCAGGGGTGGGTGAGCGCTGAGGATACTCGGAGCGCCGCCAGAGGTCACACCCCGCAGCGCAGGACCAGAGTGGGAGACCTAAAACGAAATGGGGAGATGAGGCGGGCCGAGCCAAGGAGGGGAGAGACCCCCGTGGGCGCCCCGCCCACAGCGCGGAGCTCGACCCCACCTCTTGCACCTGCTCGCTCCCGCACTGCTGGGCTCCCTCCGAGGGGTGCCTCCTCCTGGGTTTCCTCCACACCCTCCCACTTTTCCCCCCACCCTAACTCGAAACGACAACCGCAAAGACCCCCGAGGGCCTGGGGCTGCGTGTCCGGGTAGGGAGAGTGAGATGGGCTTGGAGGCGGGAGGCTGCCTGCAAGGAGGGGGTCCGGGGATGCAGGTTGCAGACGATCCCTTCTTTTCCTCTTCCTCCCCAAACCTCGTTCTCCTAAGAAAACGCCCTCAGGAAGCAGCGAGGAGGAGGTGGTCGGAGGAGGCCTGGTGGAAGCCTTCGGAGCAATCCCATTCAATGGTGCTCCGCACAAATCGCAGCCTCCGTGTGCTTTGCACGAATTACGCTTTTCGTTTTCACTAAACATGGGCAGAGGCCGGGGCAGTTGGGATGCCGACAACTTTTCCAAAGCTCGCGGCCTCTCCCTTCCCCACACCCCGCACTGGGAAGAAGCCAGAGGAGCGCCACGACACCAAAAGACGTGCACCGTTCCGGGGTTCGCTTTAACTCCTTTTGCTGCATTAAAACGTGCTTCAGCGCCCCTGTGTGGAAAGACGGGCAAACTGTGCTGTGCGGCCAGGCTCCAGCCTTGGCGGTTTGGGTCTCTCTCCTTCCCTCCGGACTCCCTTAGCTTCTCTCTCTTCCTTTCCTAATCATGGTTTGGCCATTCTTAGGGGGCTGGGCACTTCTCCTCGCCTCCTTTCCCTCCTCCATCTCTCTTCTGTCTCTGGGCCTTTCCAGGCTGGGATGGATCTGCCGGGACCAGGCCTGTAACTTCAAGGCCTGAACCGGTGGCTCACTCGCACAGGCAGGGACTCTAGCCTGTGCCCGTGCACCCAGAGTGAGGGTGGGAGTCTTCACCTACTCCCAGGACTCCTTGGCGTTCCCTGCGCCTCCTAGGTTTCCAGGACCCTTTCCCTGTAGGTTTTCAAAATAATAGGCGAGGCCATCTCTGAACAGACCAGACTCGGGGCTCCCCAGGCTGCCAACCGTCTCCTAGCATCCCTGTCTCAAGCCAAGAAAGCCCAGCGAGAGACCCGCCCGGTCGTGAAATTGCCTGTCTCCTCACCATCTTAGCTTGGAGGGAGACACTGGATGCCGCAGAGCCAATCTCCCGTTCCACTGTTGTCTTCTCATGCTCTCAACCCATAGGAGTAGTTTTCAGTTTTAATCAAAATGTGTGTCACCCCCATCCGGTTTATTCTGTAGTTTCCCTCTAAGAAGAAGCATTTAAAAAAAAAAAAAAAAAAAAAAAAAAAAAAAAAAAAACCTTGGCAACGAGGAAAGCTGGTGAGTGGGTGTTCCCATAGCTGCAAAGCCCTCTGCATGGGAGAGATCATAAAGATGGGGCCAGGGGTTGGGAGCACACTCCCCAACTCCCACCCCACTGCACTTGGGAGACAGAGGCAACAGTTATGAGTCCTGACGTTAAACTTTATAAGTCATCTCATTTAGATACATAGGAACTCTGGTTCTCATCCCGCTCCCTCACCCCAGCTGTGCCTTTGATAGAAGAAGCTGCCTCTCCCAGCACAGACTTAAAAGGAAGGTTCATGCTGTTCACTGCACCCCCAAGAACCTGACATTTCACTAAGTACAGATGCTCTGAGTCCTTATGTAACGTGTGTGAGTGAAATATGCCATGTATATTTTTACGCAAACTGTAAGAAGCAGTAGTATACGTACATCTTCAAATGATGCATTTATACAATATATAGTAATGACACAGAATAGCTTACAAAGCACACATGGTACTTCAAACTTGGGAGGGTATTCACAATCAGAATCAAAGAAGAAGCACCTGTGCCCCTCAGAGATTTCAATTTTTTTTATTCTTTTATTTATTTGAGAGGCAGAGAATCTGGGCGGGGTCTGGGGAGTGAGAGAGGTATCTCCCATCGCCTGGTTCACTCCCCAGATGCCCACAACAGCCAGGATTGAGTCCCACCTTCCCTCCTGATGCCAACTTCCTGCTTATGTGGATCCTTGGAGGTAACAGGTGATGGCTCAAGGAGTTGGGTCCCTATTACCCACATGGTCCACCTGACTGCCCCTGTCCCAGCCATTACAGGCATTTCGGGGAATGGACCCATAGATGGGGAGATTTTGGGTTGTCTGCCCCTCTTTGTGTGTCTCTCTCACTATCTTTCAAATACTGGTTTTTTTTAAACCCTACATTCTCAGGAGAGCTTGCAAGTGGTATTCAAATTATAATTTGGTCAAAGTTAATAACACTAATTAAAGTATTCAGAAAACATGATAAGTGATTTCTATTTTAAGTGATTTAAAAAATGAAACAAAACTAGAAAACCCAGAAACACAGAAATATTCGAAGTAGAAATGTGGGCTGGAAGAAGCAAATCTAAAAATTCAACAGGGGAAGAAGAGGGAGGCAGATGACCAAGGAAGAACAATAGCTGTCCAGAGGCAGGTGTGAAGACAGAATACGTGGAAGAGCGAGGCGACAACACAGGAGCAGGTGTGTAGCTCAGGCCAACTTAGTCTGAGGACCTTGGGACTGACTTAGAATGAGGGGGCAGGTGTTTGCCACAGCAATCAAGATGCTGCTTAGAATGCCTGGGTTTGTGTCCTGGCTCCACTTCTGATTCCAGTTTCCTGCTGGTACGGACCCTGGGAGGAAGCAGGTGGATGGATGGCTCAAGTGCTTGGGTTCCTGCCGTGCACATGGGAGACCTGGTTCGAGTTCCTGGCGTCTGGCTTCAGCCTGGCCCAGCCTTAGCTGTGGTGAACACTTGGAGAGTGACCCAGCAGCAGATAGGATACATCTCTGTGTGTCTCTCTTTCTCTCTCTGCCTCTCAAATTAAAATTACTCATTTAAGAAAGTAAGAATCTGGCTTTCTTTCATCTTGTACGTTGAAGACACTGTTCCTAGGAACATTTTAAAGAATGCCTTCGATGCCATGTGCCAGTATGGCATGCATGCTTATACACACACATTTGACTGTGCCCTAAACATTGATGCACAAATTGTAGCTGTATCTTCAGCGACTGTGAAGACTCTGCAGTCCAAATGCCAAATACTAATCAGCAGGTTACTGTTCTAGAATGAGTGCAGTGATACAATCTTACAGAATGACAACCTATGGCATTTTATGCTTATGATACATAATTCAATTCTTGCCCTCTAATAACTGTTTCAAGAACCTGTCCCATCTTCTCCTGCCCCTGCCAAGAAAAGAACCATAAAGAAAAAGGGACTCTGGGGTGGGGCCGGTGCTGTGGCCCAGCTGGTTAAAGCCCCAGCCTGCAGTGCCGGCATCCCATATGGGCACTAGTTCGAGTCTCAGCTGCTCATCTTCTGATCCAGCTCTCTGCTATGACCTGGGAAAGCAGTGTAAGATGGCCCAAGTCCTTGGGCCCCTGCACCTACATAGGAGACCTGGAAGAACTTCCTGGCTCCTGGCTTCAGATCAGCTTATCTCTGGCCATTGCGGTCATCTGGAGAGTGAACCAGCAGAATGGAAGACCTCTCTCTCTCTGGCTCTTCCTCTCTGTATAACTCTGTCTTTCAAATAAATAAAATAATTCTTTTAAAAAAAAAAGAGACTCTGAAGAGTAACAAAACTATCAATGTGTCTCTGAACACAGATAGAGGGTTTCTCCCTCAGCTCAAGTTGTCCTTGAACATCTTAAATATACTTTGGAGCAGGTTTTTCATCTTTACTTATATTTAGTTAATTATATTACAAAAGCAGAGAGACAGGAGAAAAAGAGAGAGAGAGAGAGAAACTCCATATTCTGCCAACCACCCCCCTATGCCTACAGTGGCCACAGCTGGACCAGACTGAAGTGAAGCCAGGTGCCAGCAACTGAGCTGAATTCTTCACACAGGTGGCAGAGACCCACTGCTGGAGCCATCTCCTGCTACCTCCCAGGACTGCACCAACAGGAATCTGCAGTTAACAGCAAACCAAGGACTCAAACTCAGGCACTCCTGTGCACTCTTATATGGTATGGAAGCACCTTAACTGCTATGAAAATGCTCCCATTGTACTTATTGGGTAAGTATGGGGGGAAATATTTTTTTAATTACTTCATGTGTTATTTTACATCAAGATTTTAATTCCTTAAAAATGCTTCAGGGGCCGACTGTGGCATAGTTGGTAAAGTCGCCTCCTGTGACACTGGCATCCCATATGAGCACTGGTTTGTGTCCTGGCTGCTCCACTTCTGACCAAGCTCCCTGCTAATGGCCTAGGAAAAACAGTGGAAGATGGCCCAATTGCTTGGGCCTCTGTACCCACATGGAAAACCTGGGAAAAGCTCCTGGCTCCTGGGTTTGACCTGGCCCAGCCCTGGCCGTTGCAGCCATTTGGGAAGTGAACCAGCAGATGGAAGACCTCTCTGTCTCTCCCTCTCTCTTTCTCTATAACTCTGACTTTCGAATAAATAAATAAATTTTTAAAAAAGAGACTCAATTCACACATTAACTCTATGTTAATGTTACGACGTTTCTTATTTTTCTAACGCTATCTGGAGAAATGAATTGACCAACTTACCATGTTCTTAAGGAAGTTCTTCCATAAAACAGTGATCACCAAAATATTTTTAGTATTATTACCATAAACTAATATGAATGGGGGAAATAAATGTATGGGTAGCTTGAGAAAAGACATAGACACAAGACCTAATCTCAACTGTCTCCTAAATTTTTGAGTTTGTATTTACAAGATGTCTAGTAACTGTAGACTAGGAGGGTGGGTATCATGGTACAGCTGGTTTAGCTGCCACTTGTAATGCCAGCATTCCATATCAGAATGCCAGTTTGAGTTCCAGTTACTAGCTTCTTAATTTTTTTTTTTTAATTTATTTGACAGGTAGAGTTATAGACAGTGAGTGAGAAAGAGAGAGAGAGAGAGAGAGAGAGAGAGAAAGGTCTTCCTTCCATTGGTTCACTCCCCAAATGGCCGCTATGGCTGGCACTGCGCTGATCCAAAGCCAGGAGCCAGGTGCTTCTTCCTGGTCTCCCATGCAGGTGCAGGGGCCCAAGTACTTGGGCCATCCTCCACAGCCCTCCTGGGCCACAGCAGAGAGCTGGATAGGAAGAGGAGCAATGGGGACTAGAACCTGGTGCCCATATGGGATGCTGGCATCGCAGGTGGAGGATTAACCAAGTGAGCCACAGCGCCGGCCCCCTAGTTACTTGCTTCTAATACAGCTTCCTGCTACTGCATCTTGGGAAGAAGAACATGGCTCAAGTGCTTAAG
The DNA here is from genome assembly GCF_964237555.1 of Oryctolagus cuniculus. Classification (NCBI taxonomy): domain Eukaryota; kingdom Metazoa; phylum Chordata; class Mammalia; order Lagomorpha; family Leporidae; genus Oryctolagus; species Oryctolagus cuniculus. The sequence continues at coordinate 19,800,801 of NC_091438.1, forward strand.
TCCTGCCTCCCATGTGGGAGACCCAGAATGAGTTCCTTGCTTCTAGCTTCAGCCTGGCCAAGCCCTGGCCTTTGAGACCATTTTGGGAAAGAACCAGCAGATGGAAGATTTTTGTCTCTCCCTCCTTCCCTCTCTCCCCCTCTCTCTCTCTTTCTCTCTCTGTCCCTCACATAGATGAAAATAAATAATCACTTAAAAATAAAAATACAATTGGACTGAGTAATATGCCCTATTTACAAACTTTTACAAAGGAAATGGCTAGTGTGCACAGGCACACACACACATGCTACAAAATAGAATTGCTATTCTGGGCTTTCAAAATAACACAGAATGAATGTATGAATTGAGTTAATTTTCAGATTTTCAACTTGATACTTTAATATCTTTAAAGAAAAACATTCATTTTAACTTAATCCAAAAAGGCTTTCTCTAAAATCAATGAAGTTGACTTTGAATCTCCCAGTAGTACTTTTCATGCATTTTAGTACCGCTATTGTGCAACTCCCTGGTTTCTACATACAGTTCGTGGTACGTCTATAGTGGATTTCCCCCAGCATCACTGTCACCAACCCAAAAGGAAAATCAACATAAGTGGTAGAGTTTATACCAGGGAAGTTAGGCAACCATCGATTCAACTAAGTGGCTGATGTCCATCTCATCAAGTGTGTTGTTCTTGATCCTAGGGAGAGCTTGGAGGTCACAGCCTCCTCTCCTTCCCTTGGCTTCTCTCTTGCATCCCTCACCTCTCTGCTCTACTTTCAATCATAATATCCTCCCTCTTTTCTCCCACTTTCTACCATCTTTTCTTTGCTTTCTCATTCCTGCCATTTCTCTAGATCAGTATCAGTAGGCTTATGTATGTTTTTCCCTCTAAAAATCCCTTGCTGCTCTCTGAATACATATGAAATCTTGCCTTTTACTTGCAATATTGCTGTGGAAATTATCCCAATAATCACCTCTCATCCGAGAGGAAGCACAAACCTCTGTCTTTTCACATTTTCTATTTATACAACAATAGCTTCCACAAGGCTCTTAGGATTTTTAGACCATTGAATATAGAAGAGAATATGCTGCTTCTGTTTGTCCCTGGTGATCGTTTGAACCAAACCATGTCATTCTTTCAAATGTCTTAATTCATAGATCTAGCATGATTAGATTAAAAGGGAGATGACTTCTGTTCTGCAAGGCCCCTAGAGTTCCTTGCCCTTTTCAAACCATGCACTTCCCTGGGTCTAGTGAATTAAGCTAAATAGGTTTCCCTTAAATGTTCAAGTGACATTAATGAGCCTCTGCACTTTCAGTACTTTAATTTTTTATTTAACAGAGGCAATGGCTGGAAGAAGAGAAAGCTTTTATCTGTTCTCTCTGGTGACCACTGGCAAGCATTTTGAAGGACCAAGCCCTGCCTGGTTGAGGTATGGCCAACTGCAGAACTACATGTGACGCAGGCTGAGTAGCGCAGGGCTCAGCCCATCCCGTGGGGGTGCTTGCCTCCACATCACATGGGGGGATTTGTAGGCTTTCACTTCAAAGCAATACAACAGTGGGGTAGAAATAAGGCTGGTCAAATGCAGGGTCTTCTCCAGGCAGCAAGAAGCACAGATAACATCAATGCATTGAATCTTGCCATGAAAATCAGTGCTCACAAGCAGGCCACAGGAAACAATTACAGAAAATGGCAAAACCTCATCTCAATGAAAGTTACTGCAATTACAAAGAAAGAGAATATGGTGTAGTCCCAGATTGTACATCAGAAATAAGATTTGGGAAAGATTGCATGTGAGCCTGACTTAATTCACCCTAGAAAAGAAGGCTAATCTACCAGAAATAGCAGAAGGAAGTAAAAGAAGCCCTGCAAACTGGCCTCCAGGTGCAAGAACCATCTACCCTCAGTGTATTCCTGCATTTCTTTTGCCAACAAGGCAACGGCTGTGATGTCGGCAGGAGAGAACAGTGAAGTTTTCCTTTAAACAGCAAATAGTGATGCGATGCCTAAGAGTTAGGACCAGGAGCCACCCTGGAGGCAGGCAAGAATGAGAGAGCCTGCTTGGTGGACATCCACCTGGCTGGATTTGAGAACGTCTCTTAAAAACCAGTTCCTTCACTGTCTGGCCCCAAGTCAAATATTGTCCAAATTAAGGCAGATCCTTTGAGTTAAGGCATTATCTGGAACAGCATCAATGATAATTAGCAAATAAGCAAGATTTGAATGCAAAGGAGATAAGCAAACATTGGCTCTGGTGCATGGCACAAGCACAAAGATAACAAACCAGCTCTTTAATATGCAGTGGGGCATTCTGAGTAGCAGCTTCCTCTGCCAGGGGTATAATACACTCCGCTACATCTCCAAGCCAGGGTTTCCAAGTCCTGAGGATTCATTTTTGAGGTAAGCAATTATTTTATTTACATTCAAAACTGTGACAATTGAATATTGCTCAGCAAATATTCACTGATCCCATAACGTTGGTAGGGAAGTGTTCTAACCTGACCCACTGACTGGTCTACCTTGTGATTTACTTTGGCCAATGGAACATAAATGGACATAATACAGTCAGAGACTTTGCAGGCACCTGTAGAGCCTGGCTGACCTCTGTACTCTGGTGACGCACCACATCAGAATATGCCTCACTTACCTGCTGCTGTTTTGGCCTGGCCTTTGAGGGAGCACACTTGGAACTGACTGAACCGGCCTGTAGCCTGAGGCTAAATTGAGCTTTTGGGAAGCAGGAAGCAGAACTTGAGCCCAGAGTAGACCAGCTAAATTACAATTGAACTGAGGAAATGAAGGTCTTAGAATAAATGCTTGTTGGGTAAGTCTTTGCAATGGAGATAATTACCCAGGAAACTAGTGTCATTAGCTCATGAGAATGAAAACTAAACCCATGCATGAAAAATGATATAGCTAATATCAATGCTTATTATAAGAAATTTCACCTATTCAGTGAGTATCAGAATGTCTACAGTGTACCATGAACTTGCTTTCCTGTAGATTATAGTCAACACATCTTGAAGTGAATGAAGCCGGTGCTATATATAAATAAAGCTCAATAATGCTTTCCCTTTGTGAATAGATACCGGCTTTTCAGTATCGTGTTCATTGTTGTACATTTGCAACACTGCTAGTTTTATTATGGAAAGACAATTAGCAATCACCAGATCACAAACATATTCATAATAAATTCGTGGATGATGATGATGATGATTATTATTATTATGAGAGCACCAAGTAAAATGAACTGAAGCAATGACTTTCAAAGAGTTGTGTTTGGACCAGCAGCATCAGCATCATCTAGGTAGGGACTTGTTAGAAATGCAAATTCTGGGGTTCCATCTAAGCTCTACTGAAATGGAAACCCAAGACTGGGGCTGGGCAATCTGGAGTTTAGCAAGACTTCCAGATGATTCTGATGCATGCTCAAGTTTGAAAACTGCTGCACAGGAATAACGTGCTAGAAAAATTGTCTACATGACACCAAGGTGACCCGAAAGATTCCCTAAATGTCTGCTTATTCTCGGAAAACGGCTTACTCAGAGTATTTAACAAGGCTGCTTCTAAGGGTAAAGCTTTTTCAAGAATATAAAATCCGTTTCTCATTCAAAGGAGTTATCTTAAGGATTCATTCAAGCTCAAAATAGAATGGAGTTAGGTTGGTCTTTGCAGGGCATTTTCGGATGGCTGTTTTACCCCTGGTTTGATGGTCAAGGCTCATTTCAGGTGGCGTCCAAAAGGGCATTGTTAAAGTAAAAGCAGAGGTATGGTCAAAAGTAAGATGCCAAGACTACATCTTAGAGATGCTTTGATTTTGTCCCTTAGCAAAGAGCCTCTCTCATCTTGCCAGAATACATGCATTGGGCAGAGGTGTTCTATAGAACTTTAAGGTGACAAAAGCCTTACACTTTCAAATTGATTTCATTACAAGAAATCTTCAATGTCTCTGATCTGGACTCACTGCTTATTTAATGCCCCCCAAAAAAGTCTTAATTTAAAAATCAATGAAATTCATAAACATATTTAAGTTGAAAACTGATTTTTATGAACTTAATTTTCCTGAATCTGCTCCTTGGAAGCATGTTAAAATGGTCATGATAAAATTTATTTTCTTTCAGTGTCACTTACTATTTCATTCACATGTCCATGGAAAATACTTGCAAGTTTTGAAATGGGAGGATGCTACATTAGGTGACTTAATGGTTTTTCTCGAAGTTTAACATCTTCTCTGACCCAGCTGTGCACGTTTAATATTTATAGGCAAATATCAATGTACACACAGAAGATCTTAAACACAGAGTATAAGACCTAAGCTTGGAAAAGTAAACCTGCAAGTCGAGTCTGAATGCTATGTGTCTTCACATCCTTATGAGCAAATAACAATAGATACCAATGCAAAACCCTGATTCATGCACATACGTGGGTGTGTCAGTAGGAGAAGCAGCAGGCTCCCATTAATGAAAACAGATTACATTAGGAGCAATAAAACTGAAATGAAGCCTTGCATTTGCTTCTTCTGGGTAATGCAATTCACTGTGGACTGTAACTCTATCAGCTCTTCTCTACCCGTTTCTGAACAATTTCCTTCTCATAAAGGGGGAAAATAGGTTTGTCTATACCACTAATTGCATTTCAAATCATAGTAATTTGGAATTCAGAAAAGTAATTCTCCTCACAATTACTTATATTTATATTTTGCTTGACAGGTAAACAGAAATTGCCTGTTGGCTAAATAAATCCATTAGTCATATAAGCCTGTGATTTAAACAGCTTTTTTTTCTCACTCACAGCAATAAGAAAATTGACTCCCTGCTGCAATAGGATGAGGTGGATTCCATTTGTTCCTTGGATTGTGCTTTGAGTCCTTGATGGGCCCCTTTATCTCAGTCCTCTTGCCATGCACCCAAAATCACCACCATTGCACCTCTTTATAACCTGACAACGCCCAAAGTGCACCATTCATACAGGACCTTTCCGATATTCATGGAGAAAGGTGAATAAATTAATACTTTCTAAAGTACTAAAGAATTTCTTAGGCATATCAGGGTAAATGACAAAGCAAGATAAGGGTACATGGACAACTGCCTTTCAGGATTCTTCGGCTCTCTCCTCCGTCCCAGGGCTTGGGTACCAACCACAACCTCAAGTTCAAGTAAAATGAGTTGTAAATAGCTGCTTGTGATCTCAATGGATGCTGAGTCCCCCAACGAAGATGTTCAAATACATAAGGTAAGTGTCTTCTTGAATAGGCAATTTGCTCAAGAAACAGAAAGTTTTCAGATCCAAATATGTTATTGGAAGGAATTCAGAAATTATGAGTATTCTAAGACAAAACATACGGCTTCCCATAAGTTACAGAGTTACATCACAGTCTCAGGAGGTGTACTCATCAAGGGTGCTTTAACAGCAAAGAGGAGGTGGGTACTGGCCCAACATTATCCACTGATCATATCTGCATTTTATTAAGTCCTCCAATAAAAGAGGAGGGACCTCCCAAAACTTCAGGCCTTAACGTTCACAGGTAGCTACTGATTTGCTGCAAAGGTAGCCTGCTTGTCCCATGATGAAAAACAGCCACTTTAATTGTATCTCAGATACGCAGGCAGAAGGGAGAGAGGAGAGTGATGGCTTTACCATATTCATTTAAAAACCAGACGCTTAGTTTATTAGCACTCTGTACTTTAGTACTTTCAAATACGCAACCCCGCTGCCCTCAGGAGACTCCCAAGAGGCAAACCAGGTCTTGGCATCAGAAGAGCCAGTTTGCAATGCACCCCACCAACGCAGAGTGAGTCAAAAGAGAACAGGTTTGAAATGCTGTGCCAGCACGCAGCAGGGAGGAACGACATGAGGATGTGTAGCAGGCAGGCCAAGCTTGCCTCCGAGGCACTTGTAATCAAATAAGGATAAAAAGAAAAGAAAAAATAGCCCAGTCCCGAAGAACAGATACAGAATTCGCACTCAGATTTTCATAGCAGAAACCTATTTTCTGCGATGCGTATGTTTCTGTTATTTCACAAAATTAATTTCATTTTGTATTTGCCTATGGGAGACACCACATGATGGGATGAGTGTCGAGGGCCTCCGTGAGTCTTAATCCAGCCGGTAGAGGTAGTGGTCTCTAAAAGCCGGTGTCATAGCAGCTCATTGACTCTGTTCTCTAAGAGCAGGGGCTGGCCATCAGGCTGGATCAACATACACCGTCTGTTTCTAACTGGGTGTTAGAAAAAGGAAGCCAGAAACACAGTGTCGTAAGTGTTTATCCTTATCTTTCAGCCTGTTTTGATTTTTGGACCCTGTGTGCTGTTTGTTCTTTTCATTGATCTAGGCAAAGAAAACTGCATAAAACAAGTGGACACATACATTTCTCATCATCTCAGATTTCTCTTATGTTCTCACTTCTTATTGCTTCTCTTCCCAACCCACACCACACAGCAGCATCAGCTGTGACAGCATCCAAGCCATTGCAAAGCAACTCGGAAGATCAATTAGCTTACAGCTTTTTATGTGAATAACCTTCTGATGAACCAACTGCAAAAACAAAAGCAACACAACAACAACAGAAAAAACAAAGCACGACAAGACAAAATAAAGAGTTGTGGAAGTGCTGGTTTGGGGCACACTGAGAGTTACTCAGAGCCCGATGCTGCCACTTGGGGGTGCTATGGGCGTTCAGAAATCTAAGCGCAGTCCTGGAGAAGGGCAGTCCTTCATTCTGATCACACCGTTTCTGCATTCAACTAATCACAGGGGAAATGAGACAGCCTTTTAGCAGACTTTTGTTTCCTATGAAAAGAAAGACTGCTGCTCTATAAATGTTTGCAATGCTCTCACAAATATTAAAGTCAAGTCAGTAAATGAACCATAACTCTGTCTTCTCATTATTGAAGAGTCAGATATTCCAAGAGGACGGAGATAAGGCTGAAAATGAGTTCAATTTCCATTAATTATGGAGGACAGGCATATCATACTGATGGCTTGTGAGCAAAGAATTTCATGATTCAGAGAAGAGATCCTGGATCACCTTTTCTTTTTTATCTGCTGGGCCATCGATGGTTGGGTTACAGGACCACATCTGATGAAGCAGGGCAGTGGCAAAGGTGCTGCTGAAAGGCAGTAAACAACACTGGACTACAAAGAGGCATCCAGGGACTGGCCATCCTATATAGGCGTCGGTTCAAGTCCTAGCTGCTCCACTTCCGATCCAGCTCCCTGCCAATGTGCCTGGGAAAGCGGTGGAAGATGGCTCAAGTCCTTGGATCCTTGAACCCGTGTTGCAGACCCAGAAGAAGCTCCTAGCTTTTGTCTTTGGGTCACCTTAGCTCTGGCCTTTGTGGCCATTTGGGGAGTAAATCAACGAATGGAAGACACCTCTGTGTGTGTGTGTGTGTGTGTGTGTGTGTGTGTGTTTCTACCTCTCTTGGTAACTCTTTCAAATAAATAAATAAATCTTAAAAAAAAAAAAAACCCACAAACATCTGGACAGGCATGTCGCACTGTAGTTAGCTCAACACGTGAGAGTGGTGCAGTCCTCGCTCCACTTCTTATCCTGCTTCCTGCTAATGCACACCCTAGAGGTCAACTGGTAATAAGGTCCCTGCCACCCATGTGGGAGACCTGGATTGAATTCTGGGTTCCCAGCTTTGGCTAGGAGCCAAAGATCTAGCCTCGGCTGTTGTAGGCTTTTGGGGAGTGAAGTGGTGAATAAAAGATCAGTATTGCTCTCTCTCCCTTTCAAATAAAATGAAAATAAAATCTAAAACAAAACCAAACACAAGCATCACTGGGACTTATTGCATCCATCACTTTATTCTGACAGAATAAGAGGATCCACGGGGAAGAGTCTATGCTGTGATACCTGACACTCTCTCTGAGGAAACATTAAATAAGCTGATTATCTTGGAGAGCAGCCCTAGATGGTCAGATTTGCCTCAGTCTCCTTGGAGAAAATGAATTTTCTGATCTTTGAAAAGTTATTGGTTCATTTTGGGAAAACCGCTTTATATATATAATATATATATATATATGTCAGTTTTAAAAATGCATGATTTTATAAAACCTGGAAGTAGATCTGGGATATCATCAGATATCCTCCAAAATGAACTCTGGTTTTATTTGTAAACTTTCAACCCATGGGAATTGTACTGAAGATTCATAATAGATTCAGTTTGGGTGGAATTTTATAATCATGTGTTTTACCTACATGATCTTATATAATAATTTTAACATTCCTGTGGTGTAAGTATCAGAGGGTTGTAATTCAAACCCAGTGCTCCATCATGCCGGAAAATTTCCAGTAGTTTCTATTCACTCACTTCTGTCAGACTGACAAATCATTCACTGGAAGCACATTCCAAGCAGTTGTGAAAGTGAATTTCCAGATGCCACAGCCATTGCCTTACTTTACAATCAAGCTCAAAGTCAACTACCTCCAATGGAGTGTCCGTGAGGTTTGTAGGAGTTGCCGTCAGTCTTGGTGATTCCTCCTAACAACTACCTCACCTGCCTTATAACACAGACCTCTCTTTACCCGATGCTATTCACTCATTTATTCATGCAACACATGTTATTGAGCATTTACCATGGTCATCCATGTCTTAGCTTCCTCATATAAGTTCCCTAAGAAGAAGATGTGAGGCCGGTGCTGCGGCTCACTAGGCTAATCCTCCGCCTAGTGGCGCCAGCATACCGGGTTCTAGTCCCGGTCAGGGCACCGGATTCTGTCCCGGTTGCCCCTCTTCCAGGCCAGCTCTCTGCTGTGGCCCGGGAGTGCAGTGGAGGATGGCCCAGGTGCTTGGGTCCTGCACCCCATGGGAGACCAGGAGAAGCACCTGGCTCCTGCCATCGGATCAGTGCGGTGCGCCAGCCGCGGCGGCCATTAGAGGGTGAACCAACGGCAAAGGAAGACCTTTCTCTCTCTCTCTCACTATCCACTCTGCCTGTCAAAAAAAAAAAAAAAAAAATGTGAGATTCAAAGAACTCTGACGTACATAGAGTATGAATTCACTTAAGTCATACTTATCTACAGAGTCCTTGCAGATGGAGTCTGTTGGGAGACGCTCTGAATGGTGATTGCTAAGATCCCAATGATAAGAAGATGCTATATTAGTCACCACAGTGACTTTCAAAAGCTATATGCTATAACCCACTGGTAGACCATACTAATTATGAAATTAGTATATGATTATAAATAAAAATTTGAAAACAATCACATTATATGTGTTTTTCTCATGCATGCACAATGGGCTCCTTCTGGATAGACAAGTTGTTTTGTTTTGGTGCCTCCCATGGGTCTCCCCAAATCACTACAAGCTCTGTGAGTTCAGAGGATCACTTACGTCTCCTTTACTTCTCATGGAGCGCATCTGTCACAGTGCCTGGAAGAGTGCCAGTGAGCAATATTTTCTAAATCAATGAATGAGGCTATAACAACACCAATAACAAAAAAGGTAGGCAAGTGTTGATTTATATCATATCAAAGAGCTGATAAAGCCAGTTTAGAACTCCTTCCCTGAATTTAAAAATATATATTTTACATGAAGTGGAATTTGTTGGCTTCTAACATCCTAGATTCCAGAGACAAACGTGAAAGGACACATAGTTTCTATATCAATGAAGCAAAACATCTGGTGTTTGTGTTATTGAGTTAGGATTTTGCCATTGGATTGTAGTCATAATTAAGAAAGTTTATTTACTACACCAGGCCTAGGTGACCACAGTGCCTTCCTGTGCCTCCTGGAAGCCTTCAGGGACGAATAGATGTCTCATGCAGAGGAAACTTGATAGGTGGACAGGGGAAGGGATTTCACTTAGAATTTTTATTATATTTCGTGGTACGGTCATTTATCTCTAAAAGGCTAATATATCCTAGAAAAACTAATATTGTATAATGCCACTTATAATGGATATTAAATCTCCCCTAGAGTGGTTCATCTGTCCACAGTAGATCAACACCACTGCTAAAAAGTCAATGCAATAATTTTTCGTTTTTAAAATTAATTTCTTACAAATGAAACAAATTAAATATATATGTATATATACATATATTTGACTATACTTGACTGACAGGTCCTATTAGTGATCAAGTTAGTAGAGAACTTTCAAGAGAAGTTGGAAAAATCTTCCGTCCTGTATGTATTTTTGCTATGCATGTACAATGGACCTCTCCAAAGAAACAAACTCTCCTATCAGATGCCTCACAAGCAGTACTGATTATTTTATTATATATTCACTCATTTAATAATCCACTAAGTCATTTTTTTTGACAGGCAGAGTAGACAGTGAGAGACAGAGAGAAAGGTCTTCCTTTGCCGTTGGTTCACTCTCTAATGGCTGCCGCGGCCGGCACACTGCGCTGATCCGATGGCAGGAGCCAGGTGCTTCTCCTGGTCTCCCATGGAGTGCAGGGCCCAAGCACTTGGGCCATCCTCCTCTGCACTCCCTGGCCACAGCAGAGAGCTGGCCTGGAAGAGGGGCAACCGGGACAGAATCCGGCGCCCCGACCAGGACTAGAACCTGGGGTGCCGGCGCCGCAGGTGGAGGATTAGCCTATTGAGCTGCAGCACAGGCCTTCACTAAGTCATTTTTAAAGATTAAATGTTGTTTTTAATTACAGCATCAGTGATTCTTATAAAAAAAAAAAGCTCTATAAATATTTGCTCGAAGGACTACCTTTGAACTCCTGAAGAATACATACAGGTAACTTTAGGCCAGAACCTGTGGTCCTGGGAGATTTCTACTAGTGGTGCCAAACACCAACTCTGTCCCAGTGATTACTTGGGAATTCTAGCAGGAAAGTTAATTCACAGCATATGAGCAGACTGAAATATTTTCTCCAAAATACCATCCAGGGTCAAAGTTACTTCTCTTCTCTCTGAATGCTGGGAAGGCTGTCTTCCTAGCAAGCTCAAAGCAACTTCTGTGTAGGTCACCTGTTGGTCTTGCAATTAACATAATTTTTTATTGAGTCTGTTATTTCCAAATCCCTGAATAGAGACTCATGGATAACCTGAGCTGTGAAGATTAAAAAAGATGGACATTAGCTGGTGCCACGGCTCACTAGGCTAATCCTCCGCCTGCGGCGCTGGCACAAAGGGTTCTAGTCCCGGTCGGGGCGCCGGATTCTGTCCCGGTTGCCCCTCTTCCAGGCCAGCTCTCTGCTCTGGCCCGGGAGTGCAGTGGAGGATGGCCCAAGTCCTTGGGCCCTGCACCCACACGGGAGACCAGGAGAAGCACCTGGCTCCTGGCTTCAGATCGGTGTTGTGCGCCGGCTGGCTGCAGCGTGCTGCTGGAGCAGCCATTGAGGGGTGACCCAACGGCAAAGGAAGACCTTTCTCTCTGTCTCTCTCTCTCTCTCTTACTGTCCACTCTGCCTGTCAAAAAAAATAATAAATAAATAAATAAATGAACACAACAATACTGAAGTTTTGAATATAAGTTGTAAATAAATTGCTTTTGACTCTTGTACTTTGTCACCTAATTTATACTAGGATTGCAGATGACAAAGCAAAATCACAAAGATGTGTCTCTTTGGCCTCTTGATCCCAAAGCATATCACATCTTTATTGGGGCATATATTATGAGTGAATGGTATAAGTATTACTGTTAAAGCTGCCTCATTTCTGTTATCCTGCCCTTTTACTATAGACAATCAGTCTTCCACAGAGATTGTAGTGTTGCAAGTGATTACTGAAATAGCTGTTTGGTTCAGGAATCTATTTTCTAGTGGAAAAAATACCTCTTGTTTGAATAAGTAGTATGCTTTCAGCATAGGCAGACCATCTGCTGTTTCTTGTCTTACTTCCTAAAGAAGGAAGAATGGATGCACTGGGAGTGATGTGCATATGCCCCATCTGAGCTAAGATGCTTTCTACATCCCTGTTGTTTATGAAGGAGGCGACCCAGCAAGTGGATGACTTCAAAAATGGACAATAAAACCCCAACTCAGAATCTCAATTTTTTTTTTAGACAATGATATTTGAAGTTTAGTTCCTTTAGCTTTCTCATTAGAGAAAGTACAAATAAGAGCATATTTCAGAAATAAGAAATTTATGTTTATCTACACGCACATGCACACACACACACACACGCGCGCGCGCCTCATTGGCCTGTTGGTCATTCATCACCCTCTCTGTAGCCACATCATCAAAGTCTTTTCACTGGAGTTAGCCAGTGAATTCACACTTGCAAGACAGTCTATTCCTTTTTTAAATACTTTACATTTGCCAAGGTCTGTAACATTAAAGAGAACTGTTTTTCTATTTTCATCAGTATAGCTAATAAAAATATTGTACCAAAGATATAAAAATGGCAAATGGTTATTACTATACCCTTGGAAATGATCTATAGATACTGTCTTTGTGGATATCTGTGGATGAGACAAGGTTTTAAAACATTCGGTCTGTGCCTTTGCTAGAATTTTGAGCTTCCTGGTGCCTGTCTTATCTTCCATATCGCCTTTCTAGGTGTGTTTCAGTGGATAACTGCCTGTCTGCATAGAAATATAATGCTAGATCATGAGTCCAAGCAGATGGAATTCTTACATCAGAAGCTGAATATCTTAATCCCCCACTTCTGGCACTATCATCACAAGTAATTCCTCTAAGGAAAAAAACACATACTCTGATATGGGTCAGGAAGGAAATAAAGTAAATTAGTGGTGTAAGGGAGATATCACTTCAGACTTATGTTACTGGTTCATTATCTGTAATGAATGAAAGGATTCACATAATTTAACATTGAAAGCCAAAAGTAATTATTGTGTTATAGTATTATGGCTATATATGAAAATTGATGAATTATAGAGTGCAACTTATTCACTTTACTTATTTATTTTCAAGTCATAAAGTGAATCCATTTCATGACCACACCATAAGTCTTTTCTAATGGAGCCTTTCCATTCCCTCATTCAGGGACGGCATATAAGGATACATTGTCCATAGAATGTTAATGATCAGCTACTGAGAAATCTCTCTATGAAGTAAGGCAATGACTTGATGCCCACAACCAGAAATGGCCTTTAAGGTTGAAAATCTTAGGGCCCAAAGACATTGCTGTATTCAGAGGGGCTCAGGATTGGACAGGAAAGATGTTCTATCAAGAAGCCAATATCTAGCAACAGGTCAAGTTAAAGCCATGGACTTTGCACATTTGTGTAAGTGTTAGCCAAAAGAGTAGTTCTTTCAATTTGGTTTGGATGGGTGAAAGACTTTGAATTTAACAAATGAAAACACATGACCAAATTGATTTTTCATTATCTATTGGTTAAGCCTTTATGAAACAAAAGCAATCTTTAAGTTGGTGATCAAAGGGAAAGGGGACAGAAACAAAAGGGCAATTGAAATAATTTTCACTTGCCGGCATGTAGTGAAAAGACACTCACACAATACTGACATTTTAACTTATTTGGAGTTGCTTGTCCTTGACCAGTTTCATGACTTTCAATCATCTGAAGATGTCATTATGCTGTGTTGATGATTGGTATAATAATGGTTTAATAATTTATGGGTTAAGCCACCACCTGTGACATTGGCATCCTATTTGGAGTACCAGCTTGAGTACTGGCTAATTCACTTCCAACTTCCTGCTAATTCACCTTGGGAGGCAATGGAAGATGGCCCAAGTACTGGGCCCCTAGTACTCATGTGGAAGACCAGGATGGAGCTCTTGTCTCCTGACTTTGGTCTGACCCAGACATTGCTGCTTTGGCCATCTGGGGAATGAACCGATGGATGGAAATATATTCTCTCTCCCTCCTTCCCTCTGTATCTTCTCCTCTCTGTGTCATTCTGCCTTTCAAATAAATAATAAATAAGTCTTTTTGAGAAAAAAGGGAAGGGAGGTCAAGATGATAAATTTTATGTTATTCATATTTTACCATAAAAATAACAAAAGTAATGGGAGTATTGCATGGCTGAGTCATGCAATTGAAGGTCTAAAGTAAATTATATCTTGACAAGTCAGAAGTAGGCAAAAAGAGGAACTGCTGATCTCAAGAGCCAAAAACATACACACACACATGAAGTGAAAAGGAGGAAGAGAGGGAGGTAGAGATCAAGAAAAGGAGAAAGAGAGGTAACAGAAAATCATGACAACAGTTGTAGTATGCAGAGGCGAAATACAGACACGCTCAGGTTTAAAGCCATGTGTGTCATTTAGGCTCCATTTCTCCTGTCTGACCTTGAGCAAACTTACACATTGCTGGGATTTCAGCTCCCTCAGCTATAAATGCAAACGGTTGGAACCACTGCACATTTGAGGCTCCTTCATGCTCTGAGACTTATAACTTATACTAGCAGCATTAGAATTCCTCTCTTGTTATTAAAGGATTTGAGTTTAGCTAAGAATAACAGTACAATTTTTGAGTAGGAAAAAATTCAGTTTGATAATATTTATGCAGAAATATTTGGGTTACGTAGCTGGCTGTTCAGTTAATAAGCCATTGTTTGACACAGCCACAGACTTCATTACTAGAACTGTAAAATTCACAGTATTGACATTAACCATATCAATGAGCTTCTGCCAATATCACCAAGACAGAAATATTCTGCTTGCGACTCTAGAAGCAGGTGCTGCTTGATGAATTATCAATGAAGTCTAACTTATCAATTTTTTTCAAATTGCAAAAGGGTCACACTAGAATGAACTGAAGAAGTGGTTGTTTGTAAGAAATCACACTTATTTTTAATGCCTAGGAATGGGTACCAAGTAAGAAAAGGTATTTTGTACCAGTCCTTCAGATACATGTCGAAATTCTGTTGGGTTTAAAAAGAACAAAAACAAACAAAACCCAAAACAAACAAATACGCAATCAGAAATGGGTTCTTTCTTTTCCGGAAAGTAGCTCAATCAAGGAGTACAGGCAACTGTTGGTTTAGCTTATGCCATCAATCAAGGTGGCAAATAAAACTGCACCAGATCCAATAGACGCAACGTGAACTCTTCACGGGAACGATTTAGAGCCTGGCAAGTTCTGTGACACTGCAAATGATGTAAAGAAAGATCAATTCTCAAAGAAGTTATGGGGCATTGTAGAGAAGAGTTCTCTCTAACTTAGAATTCAAATAGGAATATTGATGTCACAAGAGGCCTGGGATGTGATTCAGTTTGACCTTCATTTAGAGAGGAGGAAACAGCCTCAGAACTCAGGAGACTGCTCTCCAGAGTCAAATCCCGATATACAGGGACCAAAAAGAAAAGGGGGGGGGAGGAGACAGAGCTAAGAACATTTCTTAACTGCACTTACTGGTGCACTCTAGGGGCAAAGCAGCAGAAAGACAAATATACATGCATCTATGTAGAAAGATGCCAAAATGAGTGTAGAGCATATTACACAGCAGTTACAGTCACAGGGAGCAGAGTCCTTAGAAGTAGTGCTACTGGATTCAGATGTAATCGCTTGTGTGGTCTCAGACTTTGGGAAATAACATAGGGAAATCACCTAGCAGACAGGAGCGCCATAAACTTAGCTCTAATTAGCAGAACTGTGGCTTAGCTTAGGAAGGCCCTGGAGAGAGAGGACTGCATGAGGCAAAAACTGCTAACTGGCTCTGAACAACAGAGCAGCTGTGTAAGGAGAAGCAGAGGCAGCTTCTGAAGGCAAAGGACAATTCAGCCCTAAAATGAGGGAAGAGAGAAAAGAAGGAAAGCGTCTGCTTACAGAAGAGATTCCAGACTTTTTTTTGTCTCTTTAGATATAAATGAGACAACAAAAGAACTCCTAAGATAATCTGGAAAATTCTATCCTTTATTTTCTCAAAATCTTAAATTTAAATGTATAATGTATATCAGATTATAGAGAAAACTATTATTTTGAAACATTATTATAAATGCACAAAAATAAAATCCATTTGTATTGCTGTATTAGTACAACTCATTTAAAACATCAATGTGAAGTGAATTTTTATTTTTAAAGATATATCAGTGTAATGGCTCTTTTGGCTTAGATAAATCAGTAACATTTAACTGTGAGGTTGCATTTCACAAAGAAACAGGCCTATCAATTTGAACATCCAATTTTTATTTTTCGTTTTGATGATTATAAAAATGGGACTCTTCATGATACATGATTATAAATAATAAACATTGGTATAAGTTACTTAATAAGGAAAATATAGGCTGTTTGGTAGAAACAACTGGAGTCTCCAAAGATATTTGAGTAAAACTCTGGCAATTAAGAGCATCTCACTTGAAGTGTCACGTGTCAGATTACTGAGCATAGAACAAGCCGCAAGAGGAACAGCTCTGTCATTTGAATATGTGAAATAGGAATAGAATTAAATCTACTAACATTATGCATTAATGGTCGAGAGTAAACTATATTTTGAGACATCCTCAATGACAATATGATAAGATATGTGATTTCTGTTGCTTACAGGTGATGCCAAAACACTTGTGGGTTTTGATCACAGGCATACTGAAAGGCAACTATAGGTTTTTGGTTAGACGTTAGTACAAAACAATTCTGACTTTTTTTTTTTTTTCACACAAGTTCAAGGAAACTTGCCTTATAGACCGAGATGAGAGAGTTCTCAGCCTAAGAGAGGGCCTGCCTCCTTTGAGAAAACCCTTAGAAACACTTGACTAGAGAAGTGCGGCATTTAAAAAAGAAAGGTTCTCTAGAACTTCAGTGGGTGAAACCCAGTAAGCACGCGGTGTTCCCTTAGTGGCCTGTGTTACGAGGGGCAGGATGGACACAGCGCTGACAGTCAGCAACAGCACTGCTAAGGCGTGTGAGACCGCCGTGGGCACAGCAAGTGGCCAGCATTTCAAGCTGGAAGGAGCCAGCATGCTATTAGACATCTTCAGAAACATGCCGGCACCGCGGCTCACTAGGCTAATCCTCCACCTGCGGCGCCGGCACACTGGGTTCTAGTCCTGGTCGGGGCGCTGGATTCTGTCCCGGTTGTCCCTCTTCCAGGCCAGCTCTCTGCTGTGGCCAGGGAGTGCAGTGGAGGATGGCCCAAGTGCTTGGGCCCTGCACCCCATGGGAGACCAGGATAAGTACCTGGCTCCTGCCATTGGATCAGCGCAGTGTGCCGGCCGTGGCGGCCATTGGAGGGTGAACCAACGGCAAAGGAAGACCTTTCTCTCTGTCTCTCTCTCACTGTCCACTCTGCCTGTCAAAAAAAAAAAAAAAAAAAAAAAGAAACAGTCCTGAGAATTTTGTTTGTATATAAACAGCTCCGACACACTCAGATACTCTGAAATATCTCAGAGTTGGCATGTTAGAAACAGTGACAATGACTTCCAGAATGGAAATGGAGGCCAACAAAGGGGTCTGTGAGTGGTCACCAGTGATTTCCGTGCTTCCATGGAGCTGCCAGTGGCCATAGACTGGGAACTCCAGATGCAAAAGCAGAGGACAGCCAGCGCCGCGGCTCACTAGGCTAATCCTCCGCCTAGCGGCGCCGGCACACCGGGTTCTAGTCCCGGTCGGGGCGCCGGATTCTGTCCCGGTTGCCCTTCTTCCAGGCCAGCTCTCTGCTGTGGCCTGGGAGTGCAGTGGAGGATGGCCCAAGTGCTTGGGCCCTGCACCCCATGGGAGACCAGGAGAAGTACCTGGCTCCTGCCATTGGATCAGTGTGGTGCGCCGGCCGCAGCGCACCAGCCGCAGCGGCCATTGGAGGGTGAACCAACGGCAAAGGAAGACCTTTCTCTCTGTCTCTCTCTCACTGTCCACTCTGCCTGTCAAAAAAAAAAAAAAAAAAAAAAAGCAGAGGACACACATTCTGCTGGCATTCAGTTAAAGAGTTTCACAGTAGGAGAGGCCCGCATCCAGCTGGAAGGCTGAGAAAGGAGCCAAGGAGCCCAGATGCCTTCCCCCAGAACTGGGGTCAAGGTCTGTAGCACAGGATGTGATCAGACACTCCCTCTCCCAACCCCTGTGAGTCCTCACAGCTGACATGTTCTATGACCCTTGAGCAGTGCTGCCACCTCCTAGGCCTCGCTCGGACATATACTCTGGGGTCCACATCTCTACATCCATATCCAGGAGGCCCTGCTAACCATCAGCATCGCAAGATTAAGAGCAAGGGCCAGACCTCGAGTCTGCTGAGTCACAGCTGGATACCCTCTGTATCCCTACAGGAGTTTCCTAAGAGCTCTGCACGGCACTGGGTGGATAGAGGAAACTTAATAGGAAATTTCTGAAATTTTGGTTAATTCAATTGAAAGGATGTCAATAACATTCCAGATAAATGTGGGTCATGGACAGAGAAATATCCAGAGGTCAAAATGACTAATTTTCTTTTGAAATAAGGCCATTTCTAGTCTGCCACTGTACTGTTAAAGGCAGATATCAGCATGAAATCAGGTAAAAAAAAATGAGTTGGGATTACAAAATGCAGGAGAATAAATGTATTTGGCAGTTCATCCAGAGGGCACAAAAAATCCCCTTGAACTCTCCCAAACCAGACTGTTACAGGATAACTGCCACGCAACAGGGCCTGGCTGGGACTTAGAGATGGAGGTAGGGAGATGTGAGGGTGGCGTGAATCTGGGGTTCTGCACAGAGCCTGGAGAAGGGGGAAAGGGCTCTCCAGATAAGGCCGCATTTTTAGGAATCTTGGGGCATATTAAACTCAAGTGTGTGTTCTCCTCTGGCTTTGGGCAGCACCCAGAGACAGGTGAGGGAATTCACAAGGGAAGGACAGCAAAAGGCTGTGGGGTGAGGGGGCAGAATACAAGACTGGAAAGGGCAAAGCAGGCTCACTCCACAAAGGGAGAAACCAAAAGCAGAACAGAGGAATAAAACAATTTTGTGAAGAGGGAGAGAAGATGTGGCATGAGGACCCTTTATATAAAGATGGAAACAGATGGCAAAGCCCTTGGTTGTTATTCTACTTGGATGAACACAAGTGCAAAAATGTTTTTTCCCTCGTGCTCATGTGTGCATACACATATATATTCTAATCCCAGGAAATGAGGGGTTTGAGATGTGTCTTGCAGAGTAGAAAAACGTGGAATTACCTTGAAGAGACAGTATTACTGGAAAAAGAGTGGGGCTTGGCTGAGACCCCACTGAGGTGGCTGAGAGTGAAGGAGGTCTTATCTACTCAGGAGTAATTGCCTACCTTTGGATGACCATTCCCAATGCAAAAACCTGAAACCCAAAATCTGAAACTTGTTGAGTGCCATGATGGTTCAAGTGGAAAATTCCACAACTGACCTCCCATGCAGATTGTGGTCAAAACACAGGTGAACTAAACGAGCTGCACAAAATTACTTCTAGGTAATTCAGATGTCAGATGCATATGAAAGATAAATGAATGTACGTTTAGACATGGGTCCCCTCCCCCAATATATCTCATTATATATATGGAAATATCACACGATTTGTAAAAATAAGAAATCTGAAGCACTTCTGATCCCCAAGCATTTCAGATAAAAGACACAACCTTAAATGCTGTTGTGACCTTGTTAGAGCAATGAAGGTGAGACAGTGAGAGTTTCAGTAAGTTAAACACATTAGAGTCTGGGGGAATTGTGGCTAAAACTAAATTCTATCATAGCA
This sequence comes from Oryctolagus cuniculus, assembly GCF_964237555.1. Taxonomy (NCBI): domain Eukaryota; kingdom Metazoa; phylum Chordata; class Mammalia; order Lagomorpha; family Leporidae; genus Oryctolagus; species Oryctolagus cuniculus. The sequence continues at coordinate 19,820,303 of NC_091438.1, forward strand.
AATGAGGTTAACAACAACATATCGGGAGAGTCTCACTTAACATTTAGAACACATGTAGACAGGTGTCATGGCTGACCCAGGGTTCCATGGAAATGCGAGGCTGGGCTCTGGGACTCCCTGGATATAGACAAGCAAGCACAGGACAGCTGAGCCTGGGGACTGCACAGTTCTGTTCCATCTTATGAAACTAAAGGTTACAGCTGCTGAGAGTGTAGAATAAAAAGGCAGGCAGAAGGGCAACCACATTCATCTTTAAAGTCCAGGATGAACATGAAGTAAACCTTTTGAGCTTATGTCATTGGTTCAACAGATGTGGACAAATGTCCTAGTGCTCCTAAGAGAAGGAGGTGGAGGAAGCTTCTGGAACGGGAAGGGAAAGAAAGGAATTTGTGGTTGGAATAAGAGGAAGAAGGAAACAGTCCAGTGACCAATAGTCATTGGAAAGAGAAAAGGGCCTCCATAAGTCTCTTTGTGCTAAAAGGCCACACCAGTGCTACAGAACTGAATGTGTCTCCCCCAATTCATACCTTGAAATCCTCACCCTGAAGGTGATGGGATAGCAAGTAGGCATTTCGGGTGATTTGATTCTAAGGTGCAGCCCTCATGGATGGGGTAAGTGTCCTTAAAAAAGCGGCCTCAGAGAGGCACCTTGTCCCTTCCAAGGAGCAGTCACCATCGATGAGCCAGGAAACAGCCCTCACCATTCAGCAAATACGTAGCATCATGATCTTGGACTTCTAGCCTCCACAACTCAGGGAGAAATTTCTGTTTTTCTAAGCTACTTGTTTTACGGCATTTTGTTACAGCAGCCCGGATGGATAAAGTCAGGCAACGAGGACAATCTGAGAAATTAATGCAGACACAGTGAACAGAAAAGGTCACCCCAGATGGAGTCAAGTCCCAGAAGGATGAAGGACTGTAGCAGAAAGAACACAGGGGTCAAGAGAAGGGGAAAGAAAGAGCAGGAAGACTCACATGGGGAGAAGTCAAGAGACTTCCAAAGAAGCCCTCAGAGCACTAAACAGTGTGGAAAAGAGGAAAACGCACCCTAAACTGGAGACATAGGTTTGAATGACACAAAATACAGGAAGCTAAAGAGGGTGGCACAGAGAGGCCAGGGGAAAAAAGGACCTGATGTTATCTCTGAATCAGAGTCAAAGTACCACCCTGAGAACAAAGGTCATGAGTTTCAAATTCCCGACCATTTAGAGAGGAAAATATCAGCAACGTGGATAGGATTTCTATTTGATAAGCAGGATATAGGAATTACTTGTCCTCAGATTGAAAGATATATGGTCAGAAGAGTAAAAGATTATATGCATAAAATTATTGGGTGTTCCCTTAAATAAATGATGAAGGAAAAAAGTCATGTAAAGGCACATATGTTTCCAGTAAGAAGAGTGGTATCAGGAAAGAAATTTATTTGGGTTTCAGGAGAAGAAGAAGAGTTAGGAATGAATAAAAGGTGACCTGTGAAATGAAATATATTTTAATTAATTAATTTTCACTGTATTCAAAAGACAAAAAGAGAGAGACAGGTAGAGAGAAATCTTCCACCTGCTGATTCACTCCCCAGATGTCTGCAACAGCTGGGGCTGGGACAAGTCAAAACCAGGGGCCCAAAATGCAATCCAGGTCTCCTATGTGGGTGACAGGAACCTAAGTATTTGGGTCATAATCTTCTGCCTCCCGACGTATGCACTGTCAGGGAACTGGAATCAGAGGTGGAGCCAAGATTTGGACCCAGGCTTTCTGATAGGAGATGCATCATTGGAAGTGACGTTAACTGCTGAACCAAATTCCCATCCCTGAAACCACATAGTTATATTTCTACTGCAATTCAGGAATGTCCCAAGGAGCACTACTTAGGATCAAAAGGGAAATGTGTCAGGGCAGGTATACAGCCTGGTTGTTAAGATACCAGTTATGAAGCCCACGTCCTGTCTCAGAGGGCCTGGGTTCAGTTCCTGGCTCCAGTTCCCAACTCACTCTTTCCACCAATGCAGAGCCTGGGAGGCAGCAGTGATGCCCAAGTAATAGGATTCCTGCCACCCACATGAGAAACCCGGATTGAGTTTCTGACTTCTGGCTTCTCCCAGGCCAAGCCCTGACTGTCGCAAGCATTTGGGGAGGAACCAGCAGATGGGAATGCATGCTCTCTCTCACTCTCTCTTGCTCTCCCTACCTCTCTCCTTCTCCCTCTTCTACTCCCTCTCTCTCTTTCTCTCTCAGATAAATGAATGCCAATTTTAAAACAAAATAGGCTCACCATAGAGTTAAAAGACAGAAACAGAGTTCACAGGATTTATGGCCAAGAAAGAATAGAGTATATGAATGTAAAGAGAAAGGTACTTTTTCAATCATGCCATGGTAGTAGCCAAAATTTGCTGATGAAAAGCTGAGGAATCTGGCCCAGTGGAAGATGGGATAATTGCAGTTGACATAGGAAAGGGTGAAAGGTATCGTGGAAACAAGAGAGCCACAGCAGGAGTGCCCATAGGGGAATTAAAGCCAGTGGCACCCAGGCCAGGACTTGCTCCCCCACACCAGTGTTTCTACATTTTTATTATGGCATCTATGTCTACTGTGGCTAATGTAGCAAGGAGGCCACGTTCTCACCACTCATTGTGTCTTTCTCTTCCTGTTCTCAATCCCACTTTGGCCTCGGAACTTCCATGGAAAGCCAAGGGTCTTAGGATGCAAAAATGGGATAGAACAGTAGTTTTCAAACTATGTATTATTTGCTAACACATTTGACCTTGGCCAAAAGGCTGAGAAGTGATAAACTATGTATTATTTGAAAGTGATGACTAGGATCAGTAAGACCTGAAGAATCAAATACAGGAAAATGTTCAGAAATAGTAAAAGTGTCATAAAATTTCAGACACTATTAATAGTTAATAAGAGTTCTCAAAACTCCTTCCCTGCCTCCTGATGGTAGAAGCATGAGCTAACATTATAGGAAGAATGACATAATAAGATATTGTATTGAACTTACATCATTAAAAAGTAATGTGACGATTTTCTTCAGAACTCTCTCATCGTTATTAAATCTCAAAGTTCTTACAACAAAAACAACAAAAATCATTTGTATTATTTTCCTCAACAAGACAAAGAAACACAGAAAAAAAGCATATTGTGAAGTAGAGAAGATTGGTGTGCTGCATTTGCTAAATGCAAAATTGGACTCTGATTTTATATCCAGGTGGACTCTGAAGACACAGCATTTGTTTACACTATGGCAAAATGGAAAATAATTTTAAAAATTAAATAGCTTTGAATCCATTCATCAGTAGATAAAACAATAGGCACACACAAATGTTGTCAGAAAGGGTAGATCTATGTTTGGATATCAAGTTCACAAAAAAACTTTCTTATTTTATACCAGGTTCAAGCTGTTCATTCTCTTTTATCTTTTTCCCAGCCCAGTACCTCATGTTCCCATCATACTCCAGCTCAAACTTGGTGCCTGTGTTCCAGCAACCTCTTAACTTCCCCAAGTCTCAGTCCCAGTCTCACATCTGTGGCAGGGGTCCCTGAAACCAACTTAAGACCCCATAATTCACTAGACTCACAGGCCTATTTACAGCCATAATTCTTATAGCAAAAGAATACAGGTTAAGAATAGAAAAAAAAAAAAAAAAAAAAAAAAAAAAAAACTAAAGAAACCAGGTATAAACTTCCTGATGTTCTTTGTAGTGGAGTTGCACAGACACAGTTAATTCTCTCAGAAACCATGTCACCAACCAAGGAAGGTTTTGCAAGCCTTGATGTCCAAGTTTCTCATTGGGGCTAGTCACACACAGGTATGTGGTATCCGTATGATTGATCTCAGCTACCCACATTATCCCCAGAGCAAGACCTGGTTTCACCATCAATCACATTTTTACAATAATCTATATGATCAAATTGGTTCCACGTCATCCAGGGCCTCAGGCACACAAAAAGGGGGAAATATCACTAGGCACCAAATTCCAAGGGATGGGAGCTAATTTCTTGGGAGTCAGCCAAGAGCCAGCCTGAAGACTGGCCTTTTGTGGGTTTATATAGGACTTGAGCAACTTAAGCTTGGTGAGTTAACCCTTCTTTCCACTGCTAAAAAAAATGGTTTAAAGGCTTTTTAAACTCTTGTGACAGTAATCTACTATGAGAAATATATTTTATACAGCAACACAACACACTAACACAAGCCAAATATATAGAGAGTAGACAAAAATTATACAATACATTTCATTAGCTACTATGCATTAGGCATTTTTAATTGCATTTGTTTTTCTTAGATTGGTCATGACCTACTACATTAATTTCATAACCTTCTAATCTGTCCAAACCTACGCTATGTAAAAAAAAAAGTGAAAGAGTGATGAAATACTTAAAGTACTAAGAAGCTGCAAGCCATTGTAAGCCATGTTTTTAATCTTAAAATGTTATTTATTTGAAAGGCAGAGAGAGAGAGAGGAGAGATCGTTCATCCACTGGTTCACTCCCCACATGGCTGCAATGACCAGGGCTGGGCCAGCATGAAGCTAGCCAGGAACCAAGAATCCCATCTGGGTCTCCCACATGGATGGTAGAAAACCACATACTTGTGCTATCATCCACAGTCTTCCCAGGCACATCAACAGGCAGCTGGATCAGAAGCAGATCTTCCAGGACTTGAACTGGAGCTCTGATATGGGATGGTTGCATTGCTAGCAGTAGTTTAACCCACTATGCCACAGAGCCCACCTCTTGAAGCCATTATTTTAAGGAAGAGAAGCCATGTTTATAATTGTATTGGCCTTTGGATCATCAATTGCAACAGAAAGGAAAGTATTGTGTGAGTAAACAAAATGTCATCACAGGATGAAAGGAGATAATGGCTAAACTGGCAGTCTACACGGGTCAAATTTTAGCAAAAGGCACTATTTTCTCTATCATCCTTCACATTCTTTCTCTTGGTGCCCCTCCTATACTCCTGCTTACCCCTTATTCTCCTTCCTCCTTTCATCATGACCTCTCATCCAACATATAAACTTAGTCATCATTGCCCTTCCCCCAAAGACAGTGTTTTCTTAGCTAAATTTACTCCACATCACAAGACTCTCACTTGTGTATAGCCCTTCTCAGAGGAGTAAAATAACCAGGATGAAGTGTTGAAACCTGAGAAGTCAATAGGTACTAATATTTGAAGAAATAATCCAAGAAATAACATCATTTTGACACCCTTCCTCACGAAATCATGATTCTTGGAGTCTGGCAAGCCTGGTGGAGGTTGAGTTTTGTACAGTTTGAGATAAACAAGGTTGCTCAAGTCCTGCAATATGACTTAATCTATAAAGTGCTCTCATTGATTATTTGACCCTGAAGGACTTCACTTCATGTCACACAAATAAAAGTTTAATGTCCAATATTACAAAAAAAATCAGCTTGTAACATCCCATACGGACTTTGGTACCCAGCAAGGAAAGTCAGGGGGTAAAAATGACAGCATCCAGGAGATTGTAAGTTCATCAGGAAAGAAGCCCATCTGTTTGGGACTTCATGGATAAGACAGTTCAATTATTTAGTGAAGAGTCAGCCAATAAACCCCAAATAAGAATTGCACTACAAAATCATAAAATGCGCGTACTTAAAGGGATCTTAGATTATGTCAATGAAGCAGTGCCTTCAATGGAATCTTTATATAGAAGTCTGATTGCCAATTCAATGTTTTCCTGATATGACACCACCTTTCAAAGTCATCCATTGTAACCTTGGCTTGTTTTTCCAGTTCCAATTATTTTGGCTTTCCTATGCTTGAGAAGAAGTGTTCCAATGAGCACTGGCATAAAAGAAAAAATTAAATTGACCATCTAATAAATCTGTTATGTCTCCAACAATCCCAGTCTTTAAGTATACTGAGCAATTTATTCAATTACCATCAATCTTTTTGCGATATAATTTGTGGGTGACAAGAAAAATAATATTCATAAAAGCGATTTTGATGTTTATTCACATGTAAACACATCTACTCATCACATTCTCTGAATCAGTCTGCTAACAACAGACACTGTGGATTGAGAGCTGGACTATTTGCCAGGTTCGGTCTTTTAATTCAAGTGATAAATAGCATAATTTCTTCTCACCCACACTTTTTCTTTAAAGAGATATTTTATAGCTGAGTAGGAGATTATGCAGCCTAGTAGTGTAACTTCCTTTCTTGGCAGATTGAATGAATGTGAGCACCAGAAGCTCCCAGAATAATAAGAACATCAAAGGTCACGGGGAAGCATTTAAAAGTAGTAGAACTCAACCTGAAATTGCTATAGGTAAGAAGTTTTGACAGCCCTAACTTCTACTAGCTGTCTTCATTTATTTTAACCGGAGACAGATAATTTTTTGTAATTATTTTCTGCATACTTCAGGGGAATGATAGGTCTTTGTAATACCACAATCTTCTTTAAAATACAAAGGCAATGCTTCAAATGTACCAATTCCTTTAAAACAAATGGCAAAGCCTTGTAAGCAGATGGTTGTAAAAAAGCATGCCCTGGGGCAGCGTTGTGGCATAGTAGGTTAAGCCTCCTCCTTCGGTGCCAGCTTCCTATATGGACGCAGGTTCACATCCCAGCAGCTCTGCTTCTGATTCAGCTCTCTGTTTATGGCCTGGGAGGACAGTGTAAGACGGCCAAGTTCCTGGGGTCCCTGCACCCATGTGGGAGATTCAGAGGATGCTCCTGGCTCCTGGCTTCGGATCGGCTCAGCTCCAACCCTTGCGGCCATCTAGGCGAGTGAGCCAGCAGACAGAAGATCTCTTTCTCTACTTCTCAAATAAATAAGTAAAATCTTTAAAAAAAAAAAAAAAAGGCAGCATGCCCCTTACTATTATTTTGGGGGCATGCATACTTAAAAGTGCCCATGGCACTCCTGCATTGAAACATCCCCAGAGCCTGATACAGGAGGCATTGTTCCTCCATGTGTTAGGAACATAACTAGGGTCAGAACATGGGCTACGCTGTATGTGATCTCTGAACACAAGGGTAACAGATGTGACTTTGCCACCACAGAGGCAAGATGGGCCCAATACACACAAGGTATTTGGACTCCCAGGTATGCTGCATCATAGAGCCAGAGATCATCTTACCTTATGACCAGGACAAGAATTTGGTGCCTCAGACATTAGGAGGCTCTTTCCCTTTGAAGAATAGAGGAATTGGTCCTGTATTGACTCTTGGGTTAGAAGTTCACAGTCAGCAGCTATGGATACCACAAATCTCATGTAAACCATACAGTAGTTATGTTCTCCCTGTCCTTAGAAGTGTAATTAATACAAATTTCAACCTTTGTCTCACCCTAGTGGAAATCCAAATTCCTTGCTAAGATGTCTTTAAATTCCCAGGAGAGGTATGTGCTTTGTCCATCTCTGCTAGTGAACTCTTTCTACTTGGTCTCTTTTCCTATTGTATTCAATGATATAGAAGCTCACATTGAACCAGATGTGTAATTCAGCTACTTTTTATTATGCTCCATGCATACACACAACATTCACACATAGCAACTGTATCCTCAAGACTGGCTTTATAACGAAAGGAGTGAGAATTTATGGTAGAAAGAGTGAAATACATCTTTTAAGCCAAAAAGTCTTCTCTTCTGTCTTAGCTCCAGGACTTATGCTTGGCCTTTGCTTTCACAGTGGTGCAACACCCTTCTAGCTCTCTGGCTTCTCCACTTCTCCAATTACTTCTCTTCTTCCCTCCCGAACATAAGCATTCTTCCCTTCCTATGCAGCACTGTATAAACCATCTCCATGTTGCTTGGTTTTCAGTATGTCGCTTTCCACATTCAAGCAACTTTTCAAAATAAAAGATCTTTCTTTTATGATGAAAAGGACTGGTGGCAAATGCTATAATGGTTTGTTATTTTTGTTTCCTTAACTAAAACATAAGTAGAACTGCCATCCTCATGGTATCTCCTGTTCTATTCTTCTATCACTTCCTAAAGCTATGCACAGATTTCATTCTTGTGTTATTCTTTTGATAAAAATATTGGCAGGAAATTTTAGTGGCTCTGGAATTCCTCCTATTGAGGCATGATGTTTTATTTTCTTTGCCTTAAATCCAAACTCCTTTATCAACTGTAGTGATTACATACACTTTTATTTATGAATACATTTATTTATTTGAGAAACAGAGAGAGAAGGAGAGTGTTCCTGTCCACTGGTTCACTCTCCAAATGCCTGCACCACAGGGGATGAACCAGAATCAGGAGCTCAGAAGTCAATACTCCACAAATACTGGCCATTTGGCAGACATCCAATTACTTGAGTCAAGGGATAGTTAATTTTATGTGTCTACTTGATTTGGCCACAGGGTGCCCAGATAGCTTATGGTAGGACATTATTTCTAGGTGTATCTGTAAAAGTGTTTCTGAAAGAGATTAGCATTTGAATTGGTAAAGAAGATGTGCTGACAGCATCTAATTTCCTAATAATTGGAATAGAAAGGCTTAGGGTCCACAACTGAGACTGAGTATCATGTTCCTTATATATAAGTGCACAAAGAAAAATTGCCTATATTAAAGGATTACTGAATGATGTAGGTGGTGTATCTCCAACCTCTTATTAATCCATGAGATGAAGGCAACAGGGATCCTCACAGGATCATGAGCCTCAGGTTTCATATAAACGGTGTCTTGGCCTTAGTTTTGAACACATGATTTGTACTACGTCAGCCTCTCCAATTTTTATGTGAAGATAGATGTAGGCTGTAGGAAAACCTGTAAACTCTTGATCTCCTCCATAATGTTTGGTGGTTCTCCTGTAGAACAGCATGCTACAGACGCCTTCCCTTGCCTTCCCGCATCACGTGCGGGAGGGCACTCCACTGAGAGGAGGCTGGACTTCACAGCATAAAATATGATGAACATACACCAGAGCTCCTGCCTAAGCTCTTCTGTGAGGACCAATCACAACTCATAACTTGGTCTAAGGAAATTATGAGAAACTCACTGATGGATGAATGAGTCACCAAACTCTAAGATCCGTTCTTTGTTCCTGAAGGAGAAAACAGTGGTGGCCCATCTCAAGACTATTGTGAGGTGCATGGGTGATTAATAAATACTTGCAGCAAATACTCCACAAGTACTGGCCATTCTCCCAGAGGGATGGGTGCTATGAAGTGAGTGTTGGCACAGTCAGTAATGGGGGAAGGAGTATCCACTTTACCAATCTGTGTGTTGGCTCTTAGCAAATGCCCATGCTCCTTTGTGGGTGAAATAATGCTAGTCTTTGACAGACTGTCACTCCTCCTCTCTGCCTGGTACCTTCCCACATATTCCAGTCATTTTCAGTGTGGTCATAGCTCCTTTGTGAAAGGGATCACAGCTCTTTCTATTGCATTTTTCCCACAGTGTGGCAGGTGGAATCTGCTGGGTATCTGCTCATTTGCTTTATTGTGGAGTCTTGTCTTTCCTCTTAGTTCTACCTTTGCCCTTTCCCATGTGTACCCTTCTTTTTTTTTAAGATTCATTTTATTTATTTGAAAGACAAAGTTACAGAGAGAGGCAGAAACAGAGAGAGAGGTATTCCATCCGCTGGTTCACTCCCCAGATGGCCACAACAGCCGAAGCTGTGCTGATCCAAAGCCAGGAGCCAGGAGCTTCTTCTGGGTCTCCCATGCGGATGCAGAGGCCCGAGCACTTGGACCATCTTCCACTGCTTTCCCAGGCCATAGCAGAGAGCCGGATTGGAAGTGGAGCAGCTGGGACTTGAAATGGTGCCCATATGGGATGCCAGCACTGCAAGAAGTGGCTTTACCTGCTACGCCACAGCACCAGCCCCTCTAACTAAATTCTAAATTGCATGATACGTTTTTGCCCTTTTCTCTGTAGTTTAGGAAAATTCTTTTTTTAAAAAGATTTATTTTATTTATTTGAAAGAGTTACAGAGAGAGGTAGAGACAGAGAGGTCTTCCATCTGCTGGTTCACTCCCCAGATGGCTACAATAGCTGGAGTCAGGAGCTTCCTCTGGGTTTCCCACGCGGGTGCAGGGGCCCAAGGACTTGGGCCATCTTCTACTGCTATCCCAGGCTATAGCAGAGAGCTGGATCAGAAGTGGAGCAGCTGGGACTAGAACTGGCACCCATATCGGATGCCGGTGCTTCAGGCCAGGGCTTTAATCTGCTGCGCCACAGCGAGCGCCGGCCCGTATACCTTTCTTAATGCCTCGTCTTCCCTTGCTCCAATTTCCTCTGGATACTCCTGGGGATTCACAAGCTCTTCTCTTTTCTCTTGTACTTGCCTTGTGAGCTACATGGTTGGTCGTCAACCCATTTGTGGAATAGAGGTCATCTCCACTGTGGGAATTTGAGCCCACTTAAGTCGGAGACACTGCCTTCAAATGTTCAGTGGGGAAAGTAAACACCAAAATAATTGCTAAAGTGCTGAAAATAAAAATGGTGCTTGGAAGTGCTGAATGGATAGGAGGAAAACCTCTCAACCATAACCTGGAAGCCCTGGTCCCAACTCAGACTCTCACTGCCTAGGACTCCAGCTTCATCTGAGACTGTTTTAAAGAATTACTTTTCACATGAGATGTTCATACCTTGTGACTTGTAAGGGATCCGATCATCGGTTGACTTTGCCACCTGTTCACTCTCCCTCTCCCTTCTGCCTCTCTGGGCCTCACTTTCCTCCTTCCTTCTCTTTGCCTGCATCTTCACTCTGCGCCACATTCAGCAACAGTTATTCTTTACATCAGTTCTGTATGGAGAGCTCAAACACATATTTATCAGGAGAAAAAATGTAAAACATCTGGACACAGAATTTAGGATGTAAATAATCAAACAAATAATAAACCCTGCATCTTGACATCTTAGGAGAGCGTATTGTATTTGTGTGTGTGTGTGTGTGTGTATTTAATTTTCTGAAGTGTAATTTGAAACCTGTGAAGTCAGTTCAACCTTTCACTCAGCGTGTGCTTAGCAAGAAATACAAACTGGACAATTTGTGCATTCCATGGACGCACTGTTGTGAGATTCTACATGATCACCCAGACTGCACAATGAAAAGTAATTCCTGCAGAAGCCAAAGTAGATGACATCTACATGGCTTTTCTATGAGATCCCAGGAAGAAACGTTACCTGACCTATAGGAAGAATGAATTTAACAGAGCATCATCTATCATTATTATCAGCCATGGTTACTCAATACAGGTTTTATGAAGGGTGAGGAAAGCCTTAAGTGTGGGAGAACTAGTTTTAGGTCATTATATGTAAGTGATTACTAAATCAATAAGAATACTATCCTCAGAATTTGGAGACAGCCACATCATAAAAGTATTTCCTCTTGCGATTCTTTAATAACCATGTTCACTGAAGAAGGAATTTGAAAAACAAGGCAACTGCTTTGTATGTGTTCCTTGCCTCTAAATAAAACATCTCTAGAGACAGAATGATCAGCTACTGAAGCTGGCTGCACTGTATGCATTAAGTATGAAGCTTGGTGTTGAAAATTAAGTAAAAAAACAAAAATCATGGAGACAGATAAATATTTGATCTAGGTGGGAGGGAATGAGGAGACTCTGGGTGTAGAAAGGATATTTCTATTCCTCCTATAATCATTATCCACAAAACTAAAGTTAAAAAAGATAAACTCTTAATAGTATGGGCCACGTAGGAATAGCTAGTTATTTAAGGTATTAGCCAAATGATACTAGACTTGTTAGAAAATGGTAATAGTCATTTTTCCAGTATCAATGGATGCATTACAAATAAACAGCATGAAGGCTTGCATTATTCACCTGTGTACAGTGTTTTAAGATTATTTTCCATATTTATTGAATTTGTTTTGCATGTTTCCATGTCCCCCCTTCAACACACTTTAAGAGCTATACTTGAAGCTTTGAGGATATGAAGAAGATGATATCTGAGAAGTGGCAAAAATTCCATCATGAAGCCTTTCTTGTCCCACAAGGATCCCTCTTAATTAAGAACAAACAGAACTGGGAGGAGCTTTGGGCCTGTTCTGCGAGAGAGAAGCTGATTTGTAAGAAGCCGCCTGTATTCACATTCTGCACATGCAAATGTGCTCAGTCCTGCTTTTAATGAATTTAAGTTCACCTTGATTTCCCCTGCGAATAAAGAGCAGCGAATTCTTCTTTTAATATCACAGCTACCCTGTGCCCTTAGCACACTGCCTGGTTCTCCCATGCAATGTCATGGCAACCACTCCATTGAAAAGCCCAGACGAGCTGTGTTGTGAGCATAGAACGCTTGCGGATTGCTCTTTCCTCTCTAGCACAGGACAGTTGCTTGTTCCTAGCTCCAGAAAGAGTTGCCATCCACTCAACCATGAGAAAACGAAAGCTGTCACCTCGAGACTAGTTGTGAAGAAGATTAAATACCACCAGGTGGGCAAAAACTGGTCTCAGACCCTTGCTCTCTTTCCTTCTGAGGGTCCTTCTCACATTTTTCTTAACACCAGCAGTCAATCCCCATCTCACCTGTTGAACTTACAATCATTGAGCATCTATCATGTACCAGGTACTGGGCTGGGTTCTGCAGGTACCACAATGAAACAGATTTTTATGATCAATGCCAAAAGGAAATAATATCTAAGAATAAAGAGTATTTCAGGGGCCGGCACTGCGGCGCAGTGGGTTAATGCCCTGGCCTGAAGCGCCGGCATCACATATGGGTGCCGGTTCGAGACCTGGCTGCTCCATTTCCTGTCCAGCTCTCTGCTATGTCCCAGGAAAGTAGTAGAAGATGACCCAAATCCTTGGGCCCTTGCACCCACGTGGGAGACCGGGAGGAAGTTCCTGGCTCCTGGCTTCAGATCAGCTCAGCTCCGGCCGTTGTGGCCATTTGGGGAATGAACCATTGGATGGAAGACCTCTTTCTCTCTCTGCCTCTCCTCTCTCTGTGTAACTCTGACTTTCAAATAAATAAATAAATCCTTAAAAAAAGAGTATTACAGGTAATCCACAAGTAGATATGGGGACTTCCTGGAGGTATAGCCTTGAAGGATATGAGCACAGTGGTTGCAAACGGTCCTACTCTGACTGTCATGTACAACATTGGGTGCTCAGTCGATCCCATGGGTATGCATAATAATGTCAGTTCCACAAAGATCATGTATTCTTGATGAGAGCCTCATTTACATGAATTTCCTCTGCCTGTACACACTTCCAAAGAAAAATTTTTCAAGTGGCTATGTCAATGTAAAAATAAGAAAAACATAACATGTGTATGATGTTTTATGATTCTGTCTGTATTTATAAATGTGTTATTTCACCTAATCTCTTCACTAATCCTATGAAGAAGAGAAAGAGGATATTATGAGTATCTATAGATGAACAAATGGAAGTTCAGGGTCACCCTAAGTAATGACAAAGCTTTGGCTGGGTTTCAAGTCTTCCAATTCTTAATTCAAATGTTTTATTACTATGCACAGCAGTTACTTGGCATCCTTAAAACAAACCAACCTACCTTGAAAACTGAATGTTTCAATTTTTAAAAATTTGATATATTGACCTCATAAATATTTATTGAGCACATTGTACATATAGCAAACAAAAATACATAAGGTTCTTCTGTACTCTAATGGAGAAACTGAAATGACAATATGTAAGTATTTCCTCATTTAATGTCTTCAGAATGCTATATGCTTAGAAGAAAATAAAACAGAAGGAGGAGCTGGTGTGACTGAGGATGTGGGGAGAGATCTTAGGAAGAGGTGTTGGCATAAACCTCACTGAAAAGGTGACATTGAGGTTGATCTTAATGACAGGGAGGAGTCAGCCATGAGGAGATCTATGACTCAGCCTCCGAGGCAGAGGAAATAGCAAGGATAAATTCCCTAATGCAAAAGGAACCTGTGTGTTTTAGTCAGAGCATGGGGAGTACAGGGAGGAGCAGTCTTGTAAGACCAGAGAAGCAGCAGGTGCACACCCCTGGACGTGGTAGGAGTTCTCAATGTATGGTATGCAAAGGGGGGCCAAATAGAGCAGGGGAGTGATCCGATCCGATTTACATTTTAACAGGATCACTGGGACTTCCTTATGAAGAATGGACTGTAGGAGGGAAGAGTAGGAGCAGGGGCCTGTGGGAGTGACAGTGAGCAAAGACTGTGGCTAGAATTGATTTGGTGGCAATGAAGGTCGAATAGAAGGAAGTGAGGGTATATTTTGCAAATGGGAGTGATGGGATTTGCTTAGTTGATGTAGAGGGGGCAAAAGGAAAACAAATGAGTGAGTTTCAGGGTCAAGGCCTTTGGTTTGAGAAACTGGGTGATTGTGACGGCCATTTACTGAGATGGGAAACCAAAGCACAGGAACAACTTTGTCAGACGGCAGGGTGAGGAGTTCTCTTGCCTGTGTGCTGAGACAGAACCTATTAGACACCCAAGACGGGCATTCATATGGGCATTTTGAATATTTAGTTTGAAGTTCACTTATGCAGACAGGCTGGAGACATAGAATTGGAAATCACCCTACCAAGAGTTGAACATGGAATTGGATGATCTCATCCACGTATCTAATACAGAGAAGGCAGATTAGGCTTGAGATCCCAGTGCATTAGCACCAAGAGGTCAAGCAGAGGAGACAGAACAATCAAAGAAATGGAAAATGAATCGTCAGTGCAGTAGGGAAGTCAGGAAATTCAGGAGACAGCATTTCTGAAACATTGCTGAAAAGTAAAATAAATGAAGACAGAATGCATGGTGAGGGAAAAATGATACATTATAGATTATGGATGTCTGCTATCCCACAGATTAAATTGGGGCTGAGAAGAATAGCCAACACTTGGGTATCTCGCACTTTCTCATTCCATTATGGTAAGTATGTTAATGGGAAAACAGTTTCTCCAACATTTCATTTCATGAAGTTCAAGTGTCTGAATGAAAAATTGGATCATTCTAAAAGCATATTCTGAGACCTATAAGGAATGAGTTTAATAAGTATCCATCATTATCATGCAGCTGTCATGAGAATAAGAACTTGGCAGTTTGACCTTTAATAGGATCCTGAGTGACTGCTTCATCCTGGTTCTTTGGGATCAGAACTGTGGCTTCATTATTCTTAGGAGACGCATTAGAAATCTGAAGGAAGGTTTCACTTTTGGAATATTGATGGCTGTAAAGTGAGAGGATATAAGAAATTGGAAATGCAAGCAGAATGGCTAGCTCATGTATTATTTTGATCAGAGTAGTGAAGTAGTAAAATAGCATACACATAGCCATAGCCTCAAGTTAGTACAAATTTGAAACATTAAAGGAACGGGGTGGGCAATTATTGGGGAAACATTTGCTCCAATCTTTGTTATCTTTGTGCAGTCTCAGAGACTCCCATGATTCTCATCACCTTGAGAGAAATGAGCCCTTGTAGTGCAAGGTCTCCTTATGAGAGCTATGAATGCATGCAAAGCCAACCTCAATCATTAAACAACCTTCTGGAATTAGTTTATTAGTTCTAGAACCTGAGGGACAGATGCATAGGCCAGGGAAAAGGAATAGTGAAAGACTGGAAAGTTGAGAGCACTCTGATGACAACGAGGAGCCGAGAAAAGGACATTGAGGGGCCCGGTGTTGTAACCCAGCTGGTTGAGCCACCCCTTGGGAAACCTGCATCTCAGAGTGCTGGTCCAAGTCCCAGACGCTCCACTTTGAATCCAGCTTTCTGCTAACGTGCCTTCCTTGGAAGGCAGCAGAAGATGGCCCACGTACATGGGTCCTTGGTACCCATGCCGATCAGGAATAGCTCTGGCTCCTGGCTTCAAACTGGCCCACATCCGGATGTTGCGGCCAACTGGGGAGTGAACCAGCAGATAGAAGACAGAAGAGGTTCTCTCTCTTTCTCTCCACCCCCTTTTCTACCTCTCTGTCTTTCAATAAATACATACATGAATCTTTTTTAAAAAGGATGGTGAGCAGAAGGCTTTCGATCTCCTGATACACATTCTGACGAGGATCAGATTGAGGTCCAGACTTCCCTTGTTTAAAGCTGAACACCAGTGCAGTTATTTGAAAGGAATTTGGAATGGAGCTTATATTCAGTCCCTTCTGTAGTCCTAGCAAATTTTCTCAACAAATGGAAGCATGAGGAAGCAGGGAAAATTGCATGCCAATCAAGACAGAAAGCTGACATAAGAATATAGAGTAGTAGGTTAGAAAGAAGGAGATAAAGATGATAGAATGCACCCCGGATTATCTCCCATTGTAATGCTATTACACATAGAGGCCAACCCTTAAATGTCTGCACTTACAAAGTAAGAATTATAAAGTAATAAATAATAAATGTATAAATGTCTGCATTTATAAAGTAACAATTAGCTTCTATACATTATTATCTGATTCAATAGAATGGTGTGAGATTACCTCAAATAGATGTTCTTGTTTGAACTATATTCAGTGTACTTATTTTTTCATTTCTAGAACACATATTAAGACCCACATTTATTTAAATAAACATGAGGTTCTCTAAGGAATACACACTAGATTAATAGTTTTGTTAATTGTATTATTTATCTTGAAATTT
The DNA here is from genome assembly GCF_964237555.1 of Oryctolagus cuniculus. Classification (NCBI taxonomy): domain Eukaryota; kingdom Metazoa; phylum Chordata; class Mammalia; order Lagomorpha; family Leporidae; genus Oryctolagus; species Oryctolagus cuniculus. The sequence continues at coordinate 19,836,799 of NC_091438.1, forward strand.
TCTCCCTAAAATACTTAAACATTCTAAGGCACTTCAATATATGTAAAGCAGAATGGATAAAAAAAAAAAAAGTAGTAGTGGTTCTGTTCATGATAGAGTAATGAGTAATCAAATTTACCCTCACTATAAGTAACTGCAAAACTTAGCAAAATATATGAAGGAAACGTTTTCAGGAATTGGCTCATAGACAACTTAGGGCTGTGACCACTGAAGAGACAGGGGATGCATGAGGCGAGTCTTCCTTCTTGCCTGTTTTCTGTCTAGGGTTCCTTTCCAACCTGTAGCACAGAGAGACTGGATCAATAGCCTCAATGGTGGCAGAAGCAGAAAGCCAGCACTGAATCGCCTGAAGATTCAGGAGTTTGCAGGGCCAGTGACCAAGCCTGAGAACTAAGTTGATAAAACCAGAAAACAAATCAAAACAGCAATGAGATCACCAGCGAGCAAATCAGTTGCCTCCTAGAACAAACTCAAAAATTTTAAAGGAATTTCTAAAATTCAGATTGGTACCAATATAGAATCCACAATGTTCTACATTTAACTAAAAATTATTAGACAAGCAAAAGACCACGAAACAGAGGAAAATAATTCCTGGAGATAGACTGAGAGACAGTAGGTGGAATAAGAAGGCAACAACTTCACAATCGCTGTTGATTATGAACCATTTTATGATTTAAATGAAAAGGTTGGGACCAGCGCTGTGGCGCACTTGGTTAATCCTCTGCCTGCGGTGCCAGCATCCCATATGGGTGCCGGTTCTAGTCCTGGCTGCTCCACTTTCTATCCAACTCTCTGCTGTGGCCTGGGAAAGCAGTAGAAGATGGCCCAAGTCCTTGGGCCCCTGCACCCGCATGGGAGACCTGGAAGAAGCTCCTGGCACCTGGCTTCGGATCGGCGCAGCTCCGGCCCATTGCAGCCATTTGGGGAGTGAACCAATGGAAGGAAGACCTTTCTCTCTGTCTCTCTCTCTCACTGTCTGTAACTCTACCTCTCAAATAAATAAATAAAATCTTTTTTTAAAAAAGAAAAGGTATACATAATACTTCTCATTTTCAATTGAGTTGTCTTTTCATAGCATTCTTTATATATATAATTTTATATATATATATAATTTTATATATTCTGAATACAAGTTTCTATTCAGGTATAAAATTTGCTAAATTTTTCTCCCATTCTGTGGATTGCTTGTTCCCTTCCTTGATGGTATTCTTTGATGTACAAAAGCCTTTACTTTCACTGAAGTCCAATTTACCTATTTTACTTTTGTATCCTGGGGACATACCTAAGAATCAACTGTTTAATCCAAGGTCACAATTAGTTATAAAATTTCCATTTTGTTATTTTTTATATTAGATAAATAGTTTTGACTATTACATGTATGCCTTTGATCTTAGTCTCTTTTGAGTTGAGACTTCTGCTTTAAAAAGAAGAGACAACAAAAGGAAGACTCATATAAAGGCAAATCTTGTTTTATTAGGCTCTGATGTGGTGCATGTTGCGGATACTGGGTTTTTTCCAGTTGGAGGTTTGTGGCAACCCTGCATCAGGCAAGTCAATCAGCACTGCTTTTCCAACAGCAGGGACTCAGTGTCATTTGCAGTAATTCTCACAGTATTTCAAATTTTCCCACTATGGTATTGTCTGTTATGGTGATGTGCGATCAGTGATCTTTGGTGCTACTGCTGTGCCCATCTTGGGACACCATGAACTGCACCCATAAAGAATGCAATCTTGATAGATAGATATTGTGTGACTACTCCACCAACTGGACATTCCTGCATCTCTGTCCCTCTCCTTGGACCTCCTTATTCCCTGAGACATAAAAATTTGAATATTAAATATCGAAATTAGGCCAATTAACCTCACGGTGTCTTCTAGCTGTCCAAGTGAAAGGAAGAGTCACACATCTCTCATTTTAAATCAAAAGTAGAAATATCAAAAGCTGAAACAGGCTGAAAGCTGCCAAGTTGTGAATGCAAAGAAAAACTTATTGAAGGAGATTAAAAGTGATACTCCAGTGAACACATGAATGATATGTGAAAAAACCTTACTACTGATACGGAGAAAGTCTTAGCAGTCTGGATAGAAGATCAAACCAGCCACAACATGCCATGAAACCAAAGCCTAATACAAACCAAGACCTTAACTCTCTTCAATTCTGTGATGTCTGAGAGACAAGGATCTGCAGGAGAGAAGTGTAGAGCTAGCAGAGGCTGATTCATGCAGTTTCAGGAATGAAGCCATCTCCATAACATACAAGTGCCAGGGTGAAGCAGCAAGTGCCGATGGAAGTACAACATGTTACCCAGAAGATCCAGTTCAGGTATTTGATGAAGGGGCTACGCTCCACGACAGATTTTCAAAGCAAACAAAACAGATTTCTATTAGAATATGCTACCTAGGACTTTCACAGCTAGAGAAGAGAAGTCAACACCTGGCTTCAGAGGTCCGATGGAGAGGCTGAATCTCCTATTGGGGTTAATATAGCTGATCACTGCAAGTTGAAGCCAGTGCTCACTTACCAACCTGAAAATTCTGGGGTCCTTAAGAATGATGCTAAACGTATTTTATCAGTGCTTTATAAATGTAACCAAAAAGCCTGATGATAGCCAGCTGTTGGCAACAGGTTTACTGAATGCTTTAAGCCCACTGTTGAGATGTACTGCTCAGAAAATATTCTTTTAAAATATTGCTTTTCATCACCAATGCATTTCATCGCTGAAGATTTCTGATGGAGATAAACGATGAGATCCATGGTGGGTTCATGCCTGCTAACATAACATTCATTCTGGAGCCAGTGGGTCAAGAAGTGACTTTAAGTCTAATTATTGAAGAAGCACATTTCATAACTTCAAGTCTAATTTAAGAAGCACATTTCATAAAGTCATCACTGCCATAGTTAATGATTCCTCTGATGGATCCAGGTAAGTTGAAAACTTTCCGGGAAGGAATCACCATTCCAGATGCTGTTAAGGACATTCATGATGGATGGGGAGGTCAAAATATCAACATTAACAACAGTTTGGAAGAAGTGGATTTCAACTTTCAGGGATGACTTTGAGGAGTTCAGGACTTTGGTACAGAAAGTAACTAGAGGCCGGCGCCACTGCGGCTCAATAGGCTAATCCTCCGCCGGCGGTGCCAGCACACCGGGTTCTAGTCCTGGTCGGGGCTCCGGATTCTGTCCCGGTTGCCCCTCTTCCAGGCTCTCTGCTGTGGCCAGGTAGTGCAGTGGAGGATGGCCGAAGTTCCTGGGCCCTGCACCCGCATGGGAGACCAGGAGAAGCACCTGGCTCCTGCCATCGGATCAGCGCGGTGCGCTGGCAGCAACGTGCCAGCCGCGGCGGCCATTGGAGGGTGAACCAACGGCAAAGGAAGACCTTTCTCTCTGTCTCTCTCTCTCTCACTGTCCACTCTGCATGGAAAGAAGGAAGGAAGGAAGGGAGGGAGGGAGGGAGGGAGGTAGAGAGGGAGGGAGGGAGGGAGAAAGAATGTGGCGAGCTTCACTGTTGTCTTATTTTAAGAAACTGCCACAGCTACCCCAACCTTCAGCAACCACTACCCTGATCAATATTCAGCCATCAACACTGGTGCAAGACCCTCCACCAGCAAAAGTAATATGACTCACTGAAAGTCCAGATTATCATCAGTATTTTTAAAAACTAAAGTATTTTAATTAGGTATGCACATTGGATTGTTAGGTATAATGCTATTACGCACTGCAGTATAAAAGGACTATAGTGTAAAACTAACTTTTATAGTGCAGGGGAGAATTGTATGACTTTATTGCAATATTCATTTTATTGCAGTGGTCTAAAACTGAACCCACACTACCTTGGAGGTATTCTGTAGTGAGGAGAAAATAAAGAAAGAAAGTGCTTCATTCTCTGGTTAGACCATCCTATGTACTGAATCTGCCTCTAACACTCTCCTCCTTTATTTCTGAGCCCGAGTTATTTTCTAAAATTTTTAAACATCTATTTTTATTTGAGGAATTGATAGAAGTAGAGGCAAAGACAGAAAGAGAGAGAGCGCTCCTATCTGCTCACACACTCTCCAAGCCTGTAACGGCCAGGTGTGAGCTGGGCCAATGCCAGAAGCCAGAAACTCAAACTCAGTTTCCCATATGGGTGGCAGGAGCCCAAAATCCTGTGCCAACGCCACTGCCTACCAGGGCTCATATTAGCAGAAAGCTGGAATCAGATGCCAGAGCTGGGAACGGAACCTGGGCAGTCCAGTGTGGGACACAAATCTCCTAACCGGAGTCTCTGTTGCCAGGCCCAGCGCCTGCTGAGCTCGACTTTCACCATCTGGGAAGTGGAGATGATAGTATCTACTTGGTCCTTTTGCTATAATGAGATAACAGTACATGAAGATCCTTAGTGAAAGCTGTTGTTGTCACTGTCCCTCTGGCCACCATTTGTTATGGCTTCATGATAAGAATATTAATATAGGAGTCACCATTTGCAGGTTTTAAGATGAGCTCTCTAACCTGCTAACTCTGTGATATTAGGAACCATTGCTTGTCTGAAACTCAGCGAAAAGAAAGATGGATAAGATTGTCAGACAGGTCCTTCCAGTGCTAAACTTGCTATTAATAATCTTAAGGATGCATTTGGTACCTTTCTTAAGTTCATTCTTACAGAATACCATTATGTTTAAAAACTTGCTTTTGGGGTAGGGGGTGCCGTGGCGTAGTGGGTAAAGCCGCCACCTGCAGTGCTGGCATCCCATATGGGCACTGGTTCAAGTCCTGGCTGCTCCACTTTTGATCCAACACTCTGCTATGGCCTGGGAAAGCAGTAGAAGATGGCCCAAGTCCTTGGGCCCTGCACCCACATGGGAGACCAGGAAGAAGCTCCTGGCTCCTGGCTTTGGATTGGCGCAGCTCCAGCTGTTGCAGTCAAGTGGGGAGTGAACCAGCGATGGAAGACCTCTCTCTCTCTCTCTCTCTCTCTCTCTCTCTTTCTCTCTGCCTCTCCTTCTCTGTGTAATTCTTTCAAATAAATAAATCTCTTAAAAAAAACTTGCTTTTTTTTTTTGTTTGATGAACTTGGCTACCAGCCTTAAATACTGCTTCCAAACGAATATTTGCCTCAAGTGGGGGAGAATGCTTAGGATAGAAATAATATTATATCAAATCAGTATCTTTTTCCTTGGATATGCTTACTGAAAATATAAACAACATTTTTTATCACTTTTAAGTTTTTAAAGTTCATGTACTAAAGTTTATTTTTATGTCTCTCAGCCCACTTAAAAATGATACATTTTTAACTCCCTATTGAGATAAGCTTAGATCTCAGCTACCTACTGTGCTATGGAGTGATCCAAAGACAGCTCAGAGTGTTCATCCAAAACACTACAAATCAAGCAGTGGGGTATCCCAATGAAAACACCAGCTACACAGACAAGTTTTCATTAGCATCCGGATGTGAGGCATTCATTTTTCATTGCTAGAAAGTAGGACAGTCATCCATCCTACCATTACTCCCCATCCCAAGTAGAAAGTCTGTGATGTAGTTGGCAAGCCCTGGGAACAGAACTGGACCAGGGCAGCTGTCAGGACCTTCTTTCTTGGGAGGGAAAGGGGGAAGGGGTATTTGTAGCCCTACAAGGCAACCTGAGGGGATATGGAGGTGCTACCACAGGGGTCATCTTGCTTTCCACATCACTGCTGGTACCAGGTCTAGGGCTCTCAGGCTTAAATGACTCCTGTCTACTGCCACGGAACTCGCCACTTCCAGTTCTGACTATTTCTGACCAGGAAGAGAGCCAGGCGAACCAGCAATTGAAGTGCCAAATAAACAAGACCAAATACCATTTTTCAAGAATTTTCAGCCAGAAACCAAATGGAATTGGGCACAAGTCTGGCATGGAAGCCTGTTCTTAGTGCAATTTCAATCCAACTGCACAGTTGGAGTTTATAAAAATTTCCAAAACTATGGGCTACTTCAATGACCTCAGTCTAAATTCCTTCAAGTTCAGCTACCTTCATTTATCACTGATAAAAATAAAAGCCAATTTTTTTTAAGAAATCAATTAAAGAGAGAACTATTCTGTGGCTCAATATTTAATTGCTATCAGAATTGATAGAAAAGTAGATACGGAGAATAAAGCCCAATCCTATATTTAATTTTTTTGGTTTAAAATAAAACAAAACATTGGTATGCAAGTATAGGGGCTCATTAACTCATAAGAAATCATTTGAAGCAGTAGATGCCGTGATAAAAAATGACTCTGGTTTAACTGAAGAATTTGGCTCTGACGTCCATTATTTCAGACGATACTTGAGTGGTGGTCTGAGGCAGCAGTGAGCTTTCTGGACTCTCTTTGATTTTGCAACGTGCCAGGGCCCTCTGGGCTCCAGCTGTATCTGTCTATAAATTGCTTTCCTGAAGGCTCAGACCAAAGTCGTATGCACATGTTTGCTGAGGCGGATTTGCTGCATTCTGTTCTGAAGGTGTGTGAAACACAGCCAGACCTTGCAGGCAAAGTTAAGCTGATTTGTATTCTTTATTTAGAGGCTTTTGACGAAAGGCAAAAATCAGGCATTGTTCAAACTAGGTTGGATCAGCCTCCTCAGAGGCAAGCCTGTTTCAGGGCAGGAAAAGTTAAACACCGAACAAAACTTAGAAGGAAAGTAGATGACTTTGACTTTCACCTTCCGCTGATGCTTTCCTTACAGGGGCGTTACAGCACAGTTGCTTCCAGTAGCAGAAATGCACCTATTTTCAGCTGTGTCTCCCTATAATTACCTATGTGACTTCAGGGATGTGAACTTCACTGAGGTATCCATCTCCTTATAAAAGATAGGTAACGCGGATGAAATGCCTCATATACAGTTCTATTTTTCTCTAAGTGTCTGGGAAAGCAGTTTCAACTATTTCAGGTGTTTTCATGCTTGGACTCTCTAACTAAGCTGCATCCTTAAATCTCTCCATGTTGGAGAAGCCAATGTTAGGGTGAGGCAGGATGACTACTTCTTGGTATAAGGGCTTAGGGCCCAGGAGAGCAGGGAAGAGAGATGTACTTTTCCTTCTGACATGATAGCAGGAATTAACGATGAGGCGTGCAAGTACTGAAAGTGAGTCACGGCTGAGACAAGGGGAGAGAACACCATCGTCCTTCAGGTGTGGTCAGGACCCCTGCTGTCCATCTTTTACCAGCAAGGCTGTGGCTGGCTAGGTCTCTGGGTTCCTTCCCGTGCAGTCCAGAAAAGGGTCAGGAATGACTCACGCAGGGCCTGGACATCTGTTGCTTTCAGCTGAAGCTTCAGTCGCCAAAGGTTTCCAGGTGAAAGTGATTCTTGACTGGCCCCCGTTTATCTTCCAAGGAGGATGAGCTCAGAGTTGGAGCTGGCTGCTCAGGCCTGAACTTTGAGACACCCTTAGACCGCATGTTGAGAGGCAGTGGCTCCCTGGGTGTGCTAAGGCTTCTTAACTCCCAGAGGAACTGGCTTCAGCAGAGCTTGACTTGAACAAACATTACCATTAGGGAGAACAAGCTAAAGCTGGAGGAATACAATTTACCAAGACTAACTCTTCCTGGACCGTTGAGTTCCCAGAGAGGCCTCGTCGGTTTACAGGGAGGAAGCGGCTTCCTGGTGTATGTCAGTCACCTCCTGTGTGTTAAGGAGGGAACAATCGCAGGGATGTGCTGACATGCAAGAGCCCTCCCGTGGGTTCTAGATGATATTCCTAATGCTGCACTCATTGCAGCTGCTAATCTGGCCAAAAGGGATACTTCTGTGAGCTGTTGGGAGAGAAGGCCCTCGGGAGAGGTGTGAAGAGATTTAAAGTAGAAGACTTCAGCATTTCCTTTCAGTAACAGCAAAGCATCCCGGCACACTTACACTTGTTTCTCCCCTCCTGGCAGTGAGACTTTCTTAAACCTAAGTCTGTAGCCCACGTGGTAGTACAAGGGAGCTTCAAACATGCATGGAGGCCGGCGCCGCGGCTCACTAGGCTAATCCTCCGCCTTGCGGTGCCGACATACCGGGTTCTAGTCCCGGTAGGGGCGCCAGATTCTGTCCCAGTTGCCCCTCTTCCAGGCCAGCTCTCTGCTGTGGCCCGGGAGTGCAGTGGAGGATGGCCCAAGTGCTTGGGCCCTGCACCCCATGGGAGACCAGGAGAAGCACCTGACTCCTGCCATCGGATCAGCGCGGTGCGCCGCGGTAGCTGCGGCGGCCATTGGAGGGTGAACCAATGGCAAAAGGAAGACCTTTCCCTCTGTCTCTCTCTCTCTCACTGTCCACTCTGCCTGTCAAAAAAAAAAAAAATGCATGGAAATATAAAATGTGCAAGATGCTGTGCAGTGCCTGATGTTTCTGAAGTCCACTGGCATAGCACACTCCAAGCAGTAAGAAATCTCAGTTAGTGAAAGAAAATAGCGCTCAGATGACAGTCGAAGAACCCGAGTTCTGCAGTTTTTTATTCTTCAAGTGTGGGCAGGGGCCGCCATTGTGGCACCTGCAGAGGGTTAACCTGCAACACCAGCCTCCCATATAAGCACTGTTTCCAACCCTGGCTGCTCTACGCCTGATCCAGCTCCTGCCAATGTGCCGGGGAAGGCAGAAGATGGCCCAAGTCCTTGGACCCTGAACCCATGTGGGAGACCAGGATTGGTTCCTGGCTCCTGGCTTTGTCCTGTCCCAACCCTGGCTGTTGCAGCCATTTGGGGAATGAAGCAGAGGATGGAAGCGCGCTCTCACTCTCGCTCTCTCAACTCTCCTTTTCAAATAAACAGGTAAACATATCTTTTTAAAAGATGGTGAGATAACTACCTTGCTGGGTTATGAGTAAAACATAGGCGTCATGTAAAGAAGATTCTCACTGCTTAGGTTTCACTTTGATGATCACTAGTCGTGGTAGAAACTACAGCGTGCGCCCAGCACTCTGGGTCGATTTTTTCTGAACATACAGGAAAACACAGCGCAGAGTCACTGCCTCAAGGTAAGTTGCATGATATGGCATGCCTGCGTTCTGGAGAACAGGATGCGAACTGAAATGATGACCAGCGATGCCAGGCTAGCCATGGAATCAGCCCACTTGCTCCTCTGCTCCTAAGGGGCAGGGGCCACAGAAGCGGGGAGAGAGTCATGGAAAGATTTGTGAGACCCCTGAGGAGCAGTTGCCCGGGGAAACCACCCAGCTGGCATTCAACTGTGCTGTGAGAAATACACATTCACACATGCATCAGAGTACACATTTAGGGTTAGGTCATTGAGATTTAGAAAATATTGGCTAAAAAATAGGAGTGCTATTACCCTAAAAATATCTTAACTAATTCTGTGGCCTCAGACAAATCTCAATCTAAGTATTTGTTTCCTCTTTTTTTTTTTTTTTTTTTTTTTTTTGGACAGGCAGAGTGGACAGTGAGAGAGAGAGACAGAGAGAAAGGTCTTCCTTTGCCGTTGGTTCACTCCCCCAGGTGGCCGCTATGGCTGGCATGTTGCAACCAGCGCACTGCACAGATCCGAAGCCAGGAGCCAGGTGATTCCTCCTGGTCTCCCGTGGGGTGCAGGGCCCAAGGACCTGGGCCATCCTCCACTGCACTTCCGGGCCACAGCAGAGAGCTGGATAGGAAGAGGGGCAACCGGGACAGAATCTGGCACCCCAACTGGGACTAGAACCTGGGTGCTGGTACCGCAGGCGGAGGATTAGCCTAGTTAGCCATGGCACTGGCGTGTTTCCTCATTTATAAAATGGAGACAACAGTATCTGTCCAACAATAAACGAGCAAAACAATTAGAGGGTATTTTCCCTGGATATCTGAGGAATTCTTGAAAATGTAGATGGCCGAGTCCTCCTGGAAGACCTTCCAGAACAGCTTCCCAAGCATGGGACCACAGTGTGTGCAGAAAAAATGCTCAATGGGTGATTCAAGCACACCAAGCTTTGGGAAAAAAAAAAAAAAAAAAAAAAAAAACCTACCATGAACCTACCATGAATATTAAATCACTCTACAAAGTGAAAGGAGCAATGTAATGTCTTACCCTCAGATACGAATATGAGATTGTTTTACAAGAAGTACAAATACATGTCAATCAGTGGGAAAGTGAAGAGCTTGGGCAAGTGCAGGCAATGTTAGATAATGCCTCTGGATGCATTGTCTCCAGCTCCAACACCAGAGGGCACCACTCACATTCTTTCTCATGGGATTCACACAGGGCACAGTTAAGGCCCTGTGCTTGCAATAATCACAACACCCAGGCTCTGCTCATGGTCGCTTCCTAACCCTCTAGTAGCAAGGGCTGCCTATCTCCCACAAGCCACTGCTTGGGTGAGGCTGAAAACCCAGCCCCTTTCAGTGGGAGGTAGCTACCTCCCTAAAACAGCAAAAGTCACTCTGTGTTTTTGTTGCCTATGCCAAATACCCAGCAAAGCCAACCAGAGCTGCTGAAGATATCACTGGCTATATATGGGGTGACCATTAATTACTGAGGACTTCCTAAGAAGCCAGATACTCTTTTAAGTGCTGCCCATAGATTGACTTACTTAATTTTCACAGAATCCTACGATGGAAGTACATACAATATGGCTTCAGTTTTCTGGTGAGGAATTGATGAAGAGGAAGGTGAAACAGCTTGGGCAAAATCCCACCAGTAGTCAGGGGTGGAACTGGGGTTTTAACTAAGGCCGTGAGGCTTCAGAGCCTGCCCCATAGCAAGAGAATTATATAACATTCACTTTGCTGGTGGAAGACACCATCACCTGTTGAGGCCTTTCTGTGGCTTCAAAGGCAGCTGAATTTAGTACTTGAGCACACCTGTGGACATTTGGAAAGAATCTGGAAATAACTATGGTAACAAAACCCACAGCGAAACCTATTTCTGCCTCTAGCCACTTAATTTCACATCTTGCTACCACAAAGGGCATCATGAAATCTGCAAATAAGACTGATTCTCATCCTTGCTAGGTAAAATAAAAACTTGCACCCCAACATCCTGAGGTCCACCCAGCACAGAGGGTAACTCCACTGTGAGGTACCATGCAGTGTTTCATTACAAGGCCAACGAAAGTGTAGACACTCCAGTGTGTACGTGCTGGTCCCCCAATCACTGTGGCTCACCCCCACTGTCAGGACTGCTTAGCACTGACACTAAGATAGGTCTTTAATTGATAGGTCCTCCCCAAGGTCTTCCTCCAGGTTCACGGCCAACCCAGAAATAGCCACAGCCTTAAGACTCTATAGTCTTCAGCCCTGCTGACCCCATTGAGATAAGGCAGGCAGGATTTGAAGGGACTGAGCACAGGGCCTATGGAATGCTGCCGAATGTAGGCAGCAGCAGTTGCCTGCCAGCTCCCACAGTGGCCAGTGTCTAGAATGCAAAGCGGAGCTCTACTACATCTCCAAAGCACACATGGGCCACACAGTCAACGTGAGGGTGAACGAAGCCCTAGGGAAATCTGACCCACTCTGTCCTTTCCCTCCGTGGGGTGTGCCACACATCCTCATCCCAAACCATCCTTCCTTGGGAGGACAGCAGCCATCCAGGTCCAACCTTCTGGGTTCTTTCCCTGCGAGGGTCCTTCCAGCTTTCCCCCTTGAGCAACATTCTTCCAGCCTTTCCACCCTGTCCTAGTCCCAAAGCCAAAATCTTGATGAGATACTAATCAATGTTACTGATTTTATAGGCTTCCTTTAAGGCAATCTACTTTCATTTTCAGAATAGTGTTCTTGAAAGTCAGATCCTGGGTGTGACCTCAGGACTAACCACTGAGTACCAGTGGAATCGGCTCCAATTAGATGCCCCCATTCGAAGCCAGGCAGACTGCTGAAGCCCCCAGACAGAGCTGGCCTACTTCTCAGATGACCCAGGCAGCCACTTCAGACTGTTTGACACGGTAGAGCAGATTTAGATCAGAGCCTAACCAAATGAGTTGTTTCCTTGGGGTAGGAATTGTGAGTGAAGATCTCTAAGAAGAATCTGAAAAAGAAGTCTTTGCAGATAATCTCAGCTTCTTTCCATTGTTGGTGGATGTATACACTTGGAGAATAAGAATTTGTATCATGCTTAACACTGCCTTTTGTAAGTCATGAAATGATATTGCTGTGGTCGTGGTTTGTAGGTCTGATTGTACCTGTATTTTCAAAACCATGAACACAGAAAAAGCCAGAAGGCAATGAATCTTTTGCCATAACAGACCAACATGAGCTTCTTTAAAACATTAACAACTAGTAAGTGAGTCAAATGTGCAGGGACCAAACCTGTCTATGTGGCATTACAGTTCCTTCTGAAAATGAAGGAAACACATCTCCCTATTACTTTGCCAGGTGATTTGCTTGACACAATAGACCACGAGGGAAGTGGCAGTGTCTGTTCTGAGTCTGGGTCTCAAAACACTTAAAAGAAATGAAACTCCTTAATGCACTGACTCCAAGTGTATATGCAAAATGCAGCAAAACTGGAACAATTTAAACAAGTTAAAATTCATGAAAACACCTATATAATCGCTTAAACCTCCCGAAGCTAATGGACAAAATGTCAGCTAATACTATCGAGGAATGGACAAATGGGTTCTTCTCCTCTGTAGCTTCTTCTCCTTTGCAGCTTCGAGTTATACATGCTCTGGTAAATGTTAAAATCATTTCAGAGTTTGGAGGACAAATATTTATCATTGTTTCCCACATATAAAAAATACAGACATAACCAGAGCTGCAGAAAACTTCACTTGCAAATTTTTGTTTTCTGCATTCAAGCACAAATCCTGGAAATGGGGTCTCTTTTCTTTATGACGGATGGCTCCAAGAACTCCTTACACTTTGGATAAATGCCTGAACCAACAGTGAAAGGATGCATAAAGTACCCTCTCAACAAAGTCTCTATCTCATATACTTTGGGGGTTAAAAGGTTCTTGACACAGTTCCTGACATGAGGTGATGACTCAGTCAACAAAAGTTCTTCTCATCCCATGTCCCCATGAACCCATGAACCCAGGAGGTAGCAGATGCTTCTCATCAAGCGGCTCTTCAGTAAATGTTGACAGATCCCTGACTGATGCCGATTCAGGGTTCTTAACCTCAACCAGTCTATGAAAACAACGTTGACAGCGAGGGTAAAAGCCAGTCATGATAAACGCCGGCAGAGGCATCCACTCATGCCTCTACTGCAATCACCTTCCTAATGACTTGATGGGAATATTAAAGGTCTGGAGGTTCACAGATAACATCAATGAGACTGAAGACCAACCCAAATGTTGTAGCTGAACTAAAGGCCTTAATGCTCCACACTCTGTTTATCCACAGCCAATATGGTGCATGCAACAGCTCCTTTGTAAAGGAGATGGAGTCTATCGCCCTCTTACTTAGCCACATGATGTTCTTGGAGCCACAGACCAAGGGGAAAATGACAATGTGCCTGCTCTGAGCCTGGCTGTCAGGAGATCTTGCATGCAATCAATTGCTTTCCTGCATTTCTACCATGGCTATGCAAACACTATGCCTCCTAGCAGAGGAGGAAGAGAAGGAGAGCCATAAGGAGCAGGGCTGCCTCAGTTAAGACCCAGGCATGCCCAGTCTAGAATAAGACACTAGGTATAGCAGATTAAGCCACTGCCTGCAACGCCAGCATTCAATATGGGCACTGATTTGAGTCCCAGCTGCCCCACTTCCAATCGAGCTCCCTACTAATGTGCCTGGAAAAGCAGTAGAACATGGTCCAAGTACTTGTGTCCGTGTACCCATGTGAGAGACCAGGATGAAGCTCCTGGCTTCTGGCTTTGACCTGGTCCAGCTCTGGCCAATGTGGCCACTGGGGAGTGAAACAGCAGATAGAAGATCTCTCTCTCTCTTTCTCTCTCTCTATGGCTTTCAAATAAATAAATAATTTAATAAAAAAAAGAGTAAAGCCATAGCATAAGTAGAAGCAGTCTAGCCAATGAGCTAACATGTGGCAAAGCACAACTGAGACTAGCCAAGACCAGATGCGTCCTTTTTCTTTCATTTATTCCATTTATTTGGCCGGGGGGGGGGGGGGGGCGGGGAGAGAGAATGAACAGACTCCCATCCACAGGTTCACTTCCCAGAAGCCCACAACAGCCAGGGCTGGGTAGGTAAAGCCAGGAACCCAGAACGCAGTCAGAACGCAGTCAGGATCTCCCACGTGGGTGGCAGGGACCCAACTACTTGAGCCCTCACCTGCTGCATATATGAGGATACTTAAGTAGAAAGTTAGAATCAACAGCAGAACCAGGATTCCAACCCCAGCACTCGGATTTGAGAGGCAGGCATCCCAAGAGGCATCTTCATCACAAGGCCACACACCCATCCCAGAAGCACAGTTTTCTGTGGTGCTTGGCTCGCAGTAGCTACAAGTCTAGTTTTTACCAAATGTCTATTGATTTTGAGCCTGGCTAAACTGATGCAATACTCATTCTTCTTAAATCGTTCCTCATTGTTCAAAACTTACATACCCAAAGTACCTACAAACATTTATATTTTCTCTTTCAATCTCATTATCTGGTACATATACATTAATAAAGATTCATAAGCTCTCGGTAGTCATTCTGGATGGTGTCCCACTCCACTGGAGTGCTTAGCAAAGAGCTCTTTGGTTCACCCACAGCAATCAACAACTGAGTGGAACTGAGCAAAGCAGTTCCCAGTACGTCAGCACCAACCTCACCTTTCTCTTTACTTAGAGACTAACCACTTGGCAGGTGCTATGGCACAGTGGGTTAAGCCACTATCTGGAATGCTGGCATCCCATATGGGTACCAGTCTGACTTCTAGTTGCTCTACTTCCAATCGAGTTTCCTCCTAATGTGCCCAGGAAATCAGTGGAAGATGGCCCAAATATCTGAATCCCTGCCAGACTGGATGGAATGCCAGGCACCTGGCTTCAGTCTGGCCTAGCCCTAGCCATTGTGACTATTTGGGAAGTGAACCAGTAGATGGCAGATTCCTCCCCCCGACCCCTCTGTAAATGTGCCTTTTGAATAAATAAGTCTTAAAAAAAAAAGATGAAAACAAGACACCTTCTCCTTTCTTGAAAACCTGAGAAATCACTTCATTCTCTCCCTTTTTCCCTTTTTCAAATTTCCCTCCAAAGATTCTGTTTTCACCTGAACTCAAGGCTCTGAGATACCATGAGGACAGGTATCCTGACATTTCCAGAAAAGATAGGGGCGGAGTTGGGCTCAGCTGCGACTTAGGCAGAGGTAGAATTTTCTGTTCATCCATATTTCTCCCTTTGAAAGTTTATTATCAACTTCTCAAGCCAAATCCATCCTAGCATCCTCAGACTCTAAAACAGAGATGACAATGTAAGACACTGTGATATTCGTCTTCCCACACGCACCCATGACAGGCATTGCCCAATGACCTCAGCACCCCTTCCTCCAATGCCACAATATATGCACGCTCAGAGTTCTTCCCAACACTGCCTCTATCAAGCGACAGGTTTCATCACATGAGCCAGTGCTCTTCACCCATTTCCCACCTCCTACCTGCACTCACCATGATATGATGCACCAACATACAAAGGGTTATCCAATAGTTTCGGTACAATCTGGGTACTATGCCAGGGCCTTCACATTACAACAACTAATATAATATGGCCAAATCCTCTAGAAATTATGTGTTTAGAAAGCTTTTAGCATTAAGGCTTTGAGCTGAGAAACTCAGAGCTTTCTGGCACTGTATCAGGTCTATAAAATAGATATGTGAGGTCAAGTCTTGCTTTTAGTGATTCACAAATTCTATTACATGGGCAGCTACTCACTATCCTTCAGACAAAGCTGGTCAGAGGCCTAGGAAGGCAGCCACACCTATTCTCCCTGGGACACATAAATACCCCTGGCAGAAGGTTGAATACATGCACTGTACTTAATATGATTATTTACCCAAACTACATGTAATCCATTTACTCACTTCTTCTTCATAGGATAGATAACTTTTATACCCAAACTGAGTTTTTTATCTTTATACTTAACATTTTAAAGTTTAAAGTTTTTTAAACTCAAAATATTACAAAATAAAACTTGACATGACAGCAACTTAGAAAACATATACTTGTGAAACAATACACAATATATATAAAAATATATATAAATATACATATAAATATATATTTATATATAAATGTATATATAAATATAATATATATAAATGATAAGTCCCAAAGAGTAATGCAGAAAACAAAATCTGCAGGAATTCAGAAAAACCCAAGCACCCCTGTGGTACCATCTGCTTAGACTGGGTAGTGACAAAGCTATCCCAAGGTGGCACCAATAAAATGGGAACAATTGTCCATATCTTCTTTTATTCCTCTAGGGAACTAAATCATACAGATTGCTTTTCCTTATTTCATCTTAAAATTTTAAATACAAAGTTTTTAGCAACTTTTTTTTTTTTTGACAGGCAGAGTCAGAAAGTGAGAGAGAGACAGAGAGAAAGATCTTCCTTTTTTCCTTTGGTTCACCCCCCAAGTGGCTGCTATGGCCTGCGTGTTGTGGCCGGTGCACTGCGCTAATCCGAAGCCAGGAGCCAGGTGCTTCTCCTGGTCTCCCATAGGGTGCAGGGCCCAAGCACTTGGGCCATCCTCCACTGCACTCCCGGGCCACAGCAGAGAGCTGGCCTGGAAGAGGAGCAACTGGGACAGAATCCGGCACCCCAACCGGGACTAGAACCCCGAGTGCCAGCTCCACAGGCGGAGGAATTAGCCAAGTGAGTCATGGCGCCGGCCAGCAACTTTAATAATAATAATAATAATAACAACATTTCAAGGGAAAATCGGTCTTTGGGAAGTTCTAAATGTTTCTTCAGTGCAGTGAGGGAGAAAGAAAGAGATCATGAAGAATTTTTCAGAAGTGTGAAAGGGCTTGGAAAGTCACGTAACTCAATGATCAGCGACTACTCTCCAATGTAAACAAATTGACAAGGCTTCAAAATCGCTTTTGGTGGAGGCCCTGAATACAACAGAGATGCCTCAGCACTGGGAGACAGACCTCTGCTTGGGCATTCACTAACCAGAACACACTCACTGCAATGGTTTTATATCTTTAAGAATTTGTCCGAAGAAAGAGTTTAATAAGCTCAGTGTCACTGAGCCCTATCCTTTCCGCAGGATTTTAATAAGGTTTAGATGACTATAATTAATGGCTTATTGATTAAGGCTTGCGAAGACCTTGAGATTAGCACCACTGTTCACACCCGGCTCTGGGGCATGTTGGGAGAACATTCTCCCAGAAGGGTGATGGGGTGCTCTCTGTGTTCCCGGAGGAGTCGCTAAGACGAACCCTGAATTGCTGCAGAGCCTCCATCATGATGTGCAGGGTATCTGGTCCTACTCCGTGTCCCGCCGCGGAGCACATCTGCAAGGCAGGCAGGAGGGAGGGAGGAAGGCAGAGGTGGAAGGTGGCGGGCAGCATTCTCAGGCATCCTGCCACCCCAGCTCTCAGAGTGAGGAATCAATTCCTCTCCATTGCATTGTTTCCAGATCCCCAGCCTTGATGGGGTCCACCCACAGTAAGGCTGGGTCTCTCCACTTAGTCCACCCAGACTCACAAGCTAATCCTGTTTGGAAGCACTCTATAGACATATAAAAAATAATAATTTTCTAGGTTTCTAGGTATTTCTTAATTGATTCAAGGTGATGACTAAAATTAACCATGTCATCTAGGAAGACAACAGCAGCCAACAAAGATATCCTATATGAAAGGTATCCCCACCTTGCAATCTGCCTATCCTCTCCTTCCTTGTCCTCTCCCTTGGTTGAATCTCTGGGTCTGGGCCTGATGCTGTGCATAACACAAGCATCGTGTGTCCGCATGGTTCAGACCCTGGGTCCCCGGTCACACAGCCTGACCTGCTACCTAAATGACCTTGGGTAAGTCACTTAGGCTTTCATCTATGAAAGGAAAATAGCAGTCATATCTGGTCATAGAATTATTTGGATTGCATCAATGAATATATATATAGAAGCATACCTGACACATAAGTGCCCAGGAAATGTTAGCTATCATTAATATTTTTTTCTCTTATTCCAAATCTGTCTTATTAAATATGAAAATGCAGAAATCAAAATACCTTCCCAAGGTCAGGAAATTCAATTCTTCTGAACCAACCCTCGGTACTAACCCTGTGAAGTCAATAGCAGGGTACCTGGCCCTGCATGTGCAGGGAGTATATAATCTATTTGACAGCAGGTAAGCCGTTATCTAGAACTTGTCTGCACCAACAATTGTGTATCAGGATCTTAAAAGAAACTGCAGTGGATCATTGATCCCAGCCTTCTACTGGCAGACAGGGAACTACAGTCTTTCTAGGTGCAGATGGCTCACAATTTGCATGAAGCTATTGAGGAAGCACAGCTCCATCTATTTCCTGGTACCTGCTCTAAGTTTTATGGCTCCTTGAGGGGAGCTGTACTCCAGCGTCTTGATTTGAAATGAAAATGTCAAAATATTTTCTGTCTGTGAAACAATGTTTAGGTTCTTTAGTAATTTTCCTCAGTGGTTCTGACAATTACAAAAAATAGATCTGGTGCTAAAAGGAAATACCTTCATGCCCAGAATCTACTCATTTCCTTTCTACTTTAAATGTGCAGTGAGTGTATTGTAAACATTGCAAGGCAAAGTTACTTATTTTCCCAACTATTTTATATACATTTTCTGCCTCTGGGGAGTTAGGTTCTGGGAAAATATGACTCTCTTGTTGCCTGATTCTCCTTTTAGATGAGGTTTGGGCTGCTCACACTGTGTTTGAGGACACAACGGACTCTAATTGTAGCTTACATGCGTATGGAGGAAGCTTAACTCTTCCTGCAGACAACATCAGTCATTGATCATGTTCAATAACTTAGAAGTCCCATGACAGCTTCTTGTCTCCTACTCTGAGAACTCTCTACAGTTTTTAAGTTAATGAACAAAAAGTAAACTTTTGTGAATATAGAGGCACTATTTATTGACTCTCCAAGCATGGGACTATTTATTCAAGGAATTCTAAGCACTGGAGTAAGGTTGGAGTGCGATGAAAAGCAAGACACATACAGTCCTGTCTTCCTGTTGTTCACAGTCTAAGAAGAAGGACAGATAAATTTTACAAGCATGGATTGCTATGAAGGCCTTAACAGGGGACTCAGGGTGGTGGACACATTTAACTTGTAGGAGATATTCTTCAAAAATACAAGTGCTACTAAGGAAGAATCATAATCACTTCCCATCTCACTGTAAGTAAGTGGTTTCTATTCTGGGTTTTTCATAACATTGTCTCCACTAATTTATTTAGACCCATGACTATAGTTTGCTGTCATGTCCCTGGTTATTATAGTGTAGAACAAGGTGATCAAAGTACACATCCAGAGATTTCCCAGTGTTACTCCAAAGCACAAATTGCATTTTAGGAACTGAGATGATAGTTCCCCTCGTATATTTTTCTACAGCCTAAGGATATGATGTAGAACAATTTTACAAAATAATATCTGTGGTTGCTGAGAACAAATATTATATTACTACATTCTTAAAGTATGCAGTTTGAATATAGACTATTTGACTGAAGATTTATAAATTTACATGTCAGCTATTTCCTGCACATTTTGTTACATGTTTTTGGAAGGGTCTCTGCACAGCTAGTTTCTAACGTCTTTCTCTTCTCAACTTTGTGGAGTTGAACTTACACTTTAACGTTTCTTGCTCTCACTTTCCTAAACTGTGAAATGACAGATGCTAGATTAGATGCTGCAGCTGTTCCTTCCACTTTTCACATTCTATGATTCCATGGGAGAACAGAATGCAACCGGGACACTTCTGCTTCTACTGAGAGATCCTCACGGTGCCAGTCCTTTCTGCATTTCTTACGGTTCCTTCTTACGTCCTTTGATCAGAGAGGTCTTCTCTGACACTGATTTCTGAAATTACGATTCCCCACCACTCCCTATCCCTTTATTTTTCCCTCTAACGTTCATCACTACCTGACAAGCATTTATTTTTATTTCCACTTCTTTTATTAAAATGTAAGTGACATTAGCACAGACGTATCTCTTTTGTATACTGCTATATCCCAGCACCTGAACAGAGTTGGGTGTAATGGATGTCCAGTAATTATTTGTTGTTGATGTTTGATAAATGAATTTGCCCTATCTGACTGTCAGTTGCCTGATTTTTTTTTTTTGTGGCACCAAAGATAAAGGTAAAACTGCATTTACATGAGCATCATCAGTTTGTTTGAATACAAAACAGGTAGACTGTATTTATGTGTGTGTGTGTGTATGTATGTCTTCACACTCACAGAGTAAGAATAAAAAGATCTCTATTATAGGGAAGTAAACTACAGAAACAAGGAAACAAGCCTGCCATAATCAGCGTAGACGATCAATAAAATATGTGATGAACGGAACTGACTTATAAACTGTGTTTTATTCGCTCACATACCAGATAAACAAGATTCTACTGAAGGCCCAGGCATAATCGGAAATGGCTATTTAAAAATAGAATAACCAAGTTCCCAGTTTGATCTCAGCTCAGAGCAGTTCCTGTAAGTACACTGGGATTCCACACTTGAATAAGAAAGTCAGAAAGGGAACAGTAGTCCAGAAGCCAGCCAGGGGAGAGGAGGCACCACTGATCATTCTAGGGTGAGAGTTGAGTTCTACAATGACTTCATTTCCTGGTGAGGACCAAGCCATGACTTCCATGATGGGCACTGGTGGGTTCTGTTGCCATGAGGTAGTAATGAATTTCTGAAATTCAATATTCAGACCTCCTTAAGTAGCCATGGTGGAATTAAATGGACAACCTAGAGTGATTATAGGCATGAGAGAAAGATAGAGGCATATGGATTTTTTTTTTAATTCAAAGGGAGTATTGCCTTTCAGAAAAGTTACCTTTCATTTAGTTCAGTGACCCTGTCACAGTTGAGGACACTTTTGTTCTGCAGGTAATTCCAAAAGAAATTCAACCTTCATAAAACAGACATAGACACAATCATTTCCTGACTTTGAGGGCAACTATATTTTGAAAGCCAGACCTCATGTTATCCATTTTGAGTCTACTTTATTTATTATTTTAGGCACTGAGTTACTTTTAGTCTTTCTAGATGCCAAAAAAATTATCCATTGGGGTTGATTAAAAATTTTGGTGACCTTAAAGCTGTTCAAAGAGCTTGGAAGGAAATTACTCAAGAGGACTATCAATGGAAATGAGTTAGGAGGGGAAAATGCATGTTCTGGTACCTACCTTACTGGTTTATTTGGGGGGGGGGTACTCTCACAGATCATTTATAATGCTATAGTTATAAAACATTTATACACAAGAAGATTGCTTATTCCAATTAATCCTAAGGCTTTAAAAAATCAAGGGCATACTGGGTTCCAGGAAATAAACTATGCATTGGATTTAAGCAACATAAACTATGACACATTGCAACCTTTGTGGAATATTGCCTACTTAGACACAAAGACTTCGAGGTTTTTGTCAATGCTCCCTTGTGTTGCTAAATGGCACAGCTGATGCATGCCATGAGGGTTTGGAAGCAGCAATGATCACTGTGGCCTTAGCACGTCAAAGGCTTCGTGGAGGAAATGGGGCTTCACCTGGATCCTGAAGATGGGTAGAGTTTAGGCAAGAGGAAGTGCCAGTGCTTCTCCTTTGGCACATGTAGTCACTCTTAGAATTGTTTTTTCTGCTTTGCATTTAATTGCAGTTAGGCAGTGATTCAAAATGTTCATGGAAAGTATAATAAAATATAAATTTATTTGGGTGCAAAACTTTTGAAATCTATGCAGATTTTTTATTTAACACATTTCCATGAATTTTTGAAGACCTCCCATATGAATGGCTTTCCAAAATTTTTTAGCTCCAGAATAAATTTATATTTTCCTCCCACTTTCCATGAACTTTTTGAAATACCCCCCTATATCAATATATGCTGATGCTACATTCTAAAGAAAGTTTTTTATGAAATATGTTATCAAGCACATCATCCCCTGAATTTCTGTGTTGTATTTGCATCTGCTTTCTTTATCCCTCCTTAAAAGAACCCTTGAGAGAAACTGTCCTCCAGTTTCAATAGCAGGAGGCTGCTTGTAAATAGTTGATTTGTTTGTGTCAGGTGGCTTTCCCTCCTTCCTACGGCTATTGGGAGGCTTGATCCATTAAGCTAACTCCTGTAATCCAAGCATCCTGTATGGGCACCGGTTCATGTCCCAGCTGCTCCACTTCAGATTCAGCTCCCTGATAATGCTCCTGGGAAAGCAGTGGAGGATAGTTCAAGTGCTTGGAACCCTGCCACCACATGTGAGACCTAGATTAAGCTCCTGGCTTCTGGCTTGGGCCTGGCCTACCGCTGGCCATTGTGGCCATTCAGGGAGTGAACCAGCAGATGGAAGATATCTCTCTGTCTCTTACTCTCTCTGTAACTCTGCCTTTCAAATAAATAAAGAACTCATGTAAACAATGGACATTATCTCAAGAGATAAATATGAAAGGTGAGAATTTTAGGTACAGGTAGGGCCTTTGTAGGCAAAAGAACTGCATTGTAGAAGCAGGGAGACAGGAGCCAACAGTTTCTGAGAAGCAAAGTGAAACATCCAATTTCATTGCAGTGCTCACTGTATGCAGAGGATGAGGGGAACAGTGATAGCATAATTAGAGCACAAAAGGTTGCATCAATTCTGGAATTAAATTTTTAGTCCTGCTCTATGGGACTAGACATTCCCACGGTGGTCCCATAGCAGTAGATGGGTTGGCTCAGACCTTGGAGACGAGAACAGCAGACATGGAGCTTACTGGGAGACATCCCAGTAATGGGGGAACGCCAGTGACGGCAAGGGGGAGAAAGAGAGTTTATTAGAGGATGCCACACTTACGGTGAAGAAGGGACTGATGGGACATGGCCACTGACTGTATATAGGGAATAAAAGATAATTTAACAGTGTTAAAAATGAATAACTGAAAGAATGAGGATTTCCATAAAAATCAGAAGGAGGAAATAGGAACTAGTGTATGTGAAGGAATCCTACTGAGTTATTGATGGCAAGACATGGACAGGAAATTGGTGTAGTGCTTAGAAGATGATGGCAAATGAGAAACTAGAACGATTAGCAAAGTGGAGACAGCCCCACAGATCTGAGCGGTATGTGAACCAAAGATGGGGAATGTGTGCGGAGAAAGAGAGGGGGAGAAAGGATTGCAGTACGAAGCAGCTGTAAGGTTCGGGGTTTAAAAGAACCTTTTGGCGCCTCAGCAGTGGAGTCCACATGCTGCCCACAGACTGACTGATGGGCAGTGAGTGACTCAGGGGCTGTGTCCTCACGAGAGATCTCCTGGACATAGACTGAGCACATAGATGATTGGGCCAAATAGAAATGCAAAGGCAGGGGCATGCAGAGCCCAGCAGCTGTAAGTAAATGCACATTAGTGTAACCCCTGGAAAGAAGACGGGAAATATCCCTGCTTCATAAGTCCAATTCTTCATTTCTTTTTAAACAATAGCATCATTTTTAAAATCACAAATGCATTTTATTTTATTATGATTACTAAAAAGTTATTGAGAGAAATTCTGATATCTTTGCTTGAGTGTTTATTTTCTTCGAAGACTGCAAACTCTTTAATTCAGGAAAATAAAAGTAAGAACTAGAGTTTCCCCCTATTTTCTTGTTGAAAAAAGCACCCAAAAAGATCTCTCTAAAATACATATAAGTAGTTTTGCCAGAGTCAACAAAACACCCTCTTCAAGTAAACATCTAAAGATATAGAAGTGGAAATGGTAACTACCCAGATTTGGTCATTGTACATTGCACACGTCTATCAAATTATCACATAAGTGCACATAATTAAAATTTTAAAATAAGTAAAAAAACCTAAAACTCAGTATGAACTTTTGAATAGAGTATGAAAAATGTTCAACCCTTATAAACTTTTCTTTTTTTGACTTGTCTGAAAATGCTCCTTTCTTCTGATGGGCACATCTCTATTCTTTAGAGCTTATTTGTAACATCTGGAATGTTGTGAAAAATTAAAGTTACATTGTTGTTGTGGGGTGGGGGGAGACCCAGGAGTTACCTTCTTCCCAAAGCTGGCACATGTTCTAATGTTCTCCTTTATCCTTCCAGCCACCCATTCTGCCTGCTGACTGTCTGATTGCTTTTAGGAGAGCAGCGGGTTTTTCTTGGCTTGACCTTCCTTCTCCCCTCTTCTAAGGAAACTGTATCCTCTCTAGGGATGGTAGGTGCCACTGCACATCTCTCCTGGGCTTTGTATTCTCACGCTTTATGACCAGAAACATTCTTGACAGCTTAATAACCCAGAAAGGATGACAAATTTGAATCAATTTTCAGTAAGTGAGGAGAAATTCCCAAATAGGACCCAACCACTATCTCTCTGCAATGTAATAAACTTGGAAGTCACTCATGAGCTTGCAAATTACGTGTTAAATACACAGTTCCTCCATTATTCTCTGAGCCCCCAGCTATAACACCTGGAGACGTTCACTGGAGGAAGGGTTCCCATTTTCCTGCCAAAATTGCCATCAATTAAAAAACGAGGAGAATCTGCCTGTCCTGGAGCACCAGGGCTATTAGAAATTGCTCAGGTGAAGAATCCATTCCATTCTAAGGAGTCATCCTATGGCTCCCAATCAGTAAGAATCAGTACTTAAAGCAAGGTAAAATAATGCCACTCTAAGCTTTCTTCCCCAGTACACATCCCTTTTGTAAACTGCCTATTGGAAGTGGTTTCAACTCCCTGGTAAAAGGGAAAAAAGTGAAAAGGGTTATTCTTTTTCAGCACTGAAATGGTTATTCTTCCCTCTGCTCCTCTGGCTCCTCTTGGGTGGGAGGGGGATATCTCTGGCATACTGAGCTCACTGTCAGAATTCAGGAGCAAGACACTAGGACCTGTGTGGGTGGCACAGGGGTACGGTTTCTGAGGGGTGGAATGTCTTGCTGGAGCCAGGTTGGGTGGGGCCACCCAGCACCCGGCAGGTGAGCTGGGCTCTAAGTCGCCACACTGCAGCGACTTCAATAGTGGTCCCTGCTCTCAGTCTGACGACACTTGGGCAAACCATGTGTCCTACCAGCATCCCTCATGTACCCACTCCTTCCTACCACTGCACCGCACTCGGCATTTCCCACATTCTCAGGCTCTCCCTGGAGAGGTCACAGCCTGAGGCTTTTCTGGAGACTCCATCACCCCACCCCACCCGTGAGTGTGCCCCTCCCCCTCCCCACCACAGCCCAGGTCCTGCTTCCTGCACACCTGGGCAAGGTGAAGATGTGCACAGTGTGCTATGGAGCTCCTGGAAGGAGCAGCAAGGCAGGAAGACCTTCAGCTCCCTCCTCGAATGCCCTTACCCCCCGCACACCTCCTGGACTAGTATACACACACTCACACACTCACTGGCACCCACACCCAGGGCCACTGCCCTCTTTGCCCCAGCCTCTCCACTCCAAGCCTCCAGGTGGCTGCCTCTGACCCGGGTGAGGGAAGGGCGCCCTTGAGAAATGGGAGGCACAAATCCATACTCCCCCCAGGTTAAAATGCTGATTTCGTTGTTCTGCGCACAGACACCCCTGTTTAATGAATTGAGTAATTCATCTCCCACCCCTTACCACCTCACGGCTCGCCGCTTCGCTTCCATACATCACACTCGCTACCTGTTTTGCTGACTCCTCGCTTTATGTCTTGGGAAAGCAATGCAATCTCCATAGTAATTTGGAGTTCACAGAAACTGCGTTTCCAGGATTCGTGTATCCATCTGCCTTTTTGCTGGAGCCTCACTAATCCCTCATATCCCTTGTTTCCCATGCACATTGAGAAACCCTTCCCTTGCCACCCTCAGCCCACCCAATGGGCTGTGATCAGGATGCGTCCGGAACTCCCCTTCCTCCCAGCTCCACGCCGGCTTGCTCAATGAAAGCATCCCTGCTGCCCTCCTAGAGTGGTGGCTGGCAAAGTCTGCCCTCCTGTCTCTGGTCCCTCCTCCTGCCTTGGCACGCTGGGAAGCATTCAAGTTTTAACAAAGGGTGGCTGGAATCAGAAGTTTTAGAAGAACTGAGGAGGGAGAACACAAACCTCAGTAAGTCTCATTCCAAAGGAATAAAGGTAAGAATTGTCCATCTCTTCCCCTCTCCACACACACATACTCCTTACCAGCATGGTGGGAAAGCCAGAAGACACAGTGGTATCCACTTTCTGATGTGCTGCCACCAGGAGGGACATGGTGGTCCTCCCGGTGCACACCCCTCACCAGCATCCAGACCCCAGGAGCTCCCGACTCGTCCACTCCGGCACCGTCAGTCCTCCTGGCCAGGAAGTGGAGCAGAAGCCGCCAGCTCCTTGTCATCCTCACCGTGATGCATCGCCCTTCCAGGCCCTCCCTCCCTCCTCCCCCAAGGGAACAAGAGAAGGGGGAAAACCACCCACCTAAGCCCGAGTTCACGAAGAAAATCCCATCCTCGCTCTCTGGGACTCTCCAGGGACAAAGGGTAATTAGGGAGCAGTTGCTGAGCAGCTGGAGACGTGTTCTGGGATTGGCTTCTAAGGTTCAGGTCCCTGTGCCCCAATTTAGCTCCTTCTGGCATCCTCTCTTCCCCCTCTGCTCACTTCCTCTCCTCCAAACTCATCTCTCCAAGCAGTTCCATGCTGACCGGTGACAAAGCACCCCACATATGTATGCTGCTGCCTCGCTCCTCATAAATTATAGCAAGTTCCCCAGACGAAGGCCCCTTGGCTCTGAAGGAGGATGCATTTTATTTATGCTGCACTTACACACCTGCATATTGAACTCTATATTTAAATCAGACAACAAATCAATGGAAACAGATTGAGAAAGTTCTGTGCATCCTCCCCAGGCACAGTGCCCCACAACCCGCTGCTGGGCTCTGCAGTGATGGCTCGCTGGCTGAGGTCAGCCTTCCGTACCGCCTCCCACTGCTCTGCTTCAGGGTTTAGAAGAGTATTGCAAGACGTCCAGAGAAAGTGGAATGGGACTGGCATTTCATTTGGTTTTCTGAGAGCAAGACAGAATGAATGATGGCCTGACTTCACTCCTTCTCGTGTTTGTTAATAGCTAGATTGGGACTCTCCCCCAGTCCCTCCATGCTGAGAGCAAATAAGTTTCCAACAGGAGTTTTGTTCTAACATTGTGGGAAACATACCTACAAGGAAATCACTTTTTTTTTTTTTTTTTTTTTTTTGACAGGCAGAGTAGACAGTGAGAGAGAGAGACAGAGAGAAAGGTCTTCCTTTTGCCATTGGTTTACCCTCCAATGGCCGCCGCGGCTGACTCACTGCGGCCAGTGCATCACGCTGATCCGAAGCCAGGAGCCAGGTGCCTCTCCTGGTCTCCCATGGGGTGCAGGGCCCAAGGACCTGGGCCATCCTCCACTGCACTCCCTGGCCACAGCAGAGAGCTGGCCTGGAAGAGGGGCAACCGGGACAGAATCCGGCACCCCGACCGGGACTAGAACCGGGTGTGCCGGCGCCGCAAGGCGGAGGATTAGCCTAGTGAGCCGTGGCGCCGGCCGGAAATCACATTTAAGCTGGAGTCACTACTCTAAGAGCTTTCTACAGTGGAACAGCAGACACTTGGAAAGATTTTAAAAACAACCAAACATATATTCTTCTCCCCTTTGAGGATTTTTATTTCTAATCATGAATGAATTAGTAATGCTATGAAATTCAGAGGAATTGCATCTTGGTGCATTACAACTTTTGCCAAACAATAAAAAAAAAAAAAAAAAAACATGCAAACACATTTTAAAATCTATTTTCCAAATAATAGGTGCCTACCTAAAATTGAAATCAAACCTCATTCTGGGAAAACTGTGACTTTACTATAAACTCCTTTGATAGGAAACCTTTTATTTCCCCAAATCTTCAGGTTAATTATATGACTCAGGGGCCATCAGTAACCTGTATGGGCACAGGTTCGAGTCCTGGCTGCTCCACTGCCAATCCAACTCCCTGCTAATGTGCCTGGGAAAGCAGTAGAGGATGGCCCACGTCCTTGAGCCCCTGCACCTACATGGGAGACCTGGAAGAAGTTCCTGGTTCCTGGCGTCAAGATGAGCCCAGCTCTGGCCATTATGGTCATTTGGGGAGTGAACCAGCAGTTGGAAGATCTCTCTCTCTTTCAAATAAATAAATCTAAAAAGAATTTTATGACTCAACTTGGACTTTTCAGGTACCCATGATGGGACTACCTCTGTGCTAGGTGCTCTTAGAATAAATAAACACTGGGATATGAATTCCCTTTGCCTCAAGAACTTATAGTCCACCTGACCAGTTTTTTTCCCCAAAAAAAGTCTATAGTGAGTGTTTCTGGCTGAAATTTAAATTATCTATGAAATTTTTAATATGAATTTAGCTATGGCTGAAAAATAATTTGCAGGATTTAAAAGGAAAAGCTCATCAGTGATTCCAGCTAAAATGTGAATTCAGTGTTTTGGTGTCTCATTGACCTCAACGCACATTGCACTCTATTCTAGAATGATTTCCACGATTGCCTGCTTCCTTCACTGGCTGACCGACTAATGACTCCTTTCAAGTTTGGACTGAGGCAAGGAGTTTGAATTCCTTCTCTTTGCTCAGTGTTTCTTTAGGGCAACTCTCTGGTTTTTTGTTTGTTTGTTTGTTTGTTTCCCCCCACTGGCTGGGTCACAGCTTAATTATGAATACTACATCCAGTTTGAGAACAGCAGAAATGAGATGAACAGATTTTGGAAGGAGTTCAGAAGAAGTCATAAAAATTTAGTATGATAACATTTCTCTACTTAGACAGACAAAAGGCCCTAAGAATTATTGGGGAAGACCCAATTGCAAGGAGTGAGTTTAAAAGCAATTTTTTTACTTGAAGCCTTCTTTAAAGAGTAACAAATAGATGCCTTTTCTATTTCCAATGACTCAAAAGAAAAGAACTTGGTTTGAATTTCAGCAGAAAAGATGTAGGTCAGACATGAGCAGCCATTGCAACACTGCAACCAAAGGATTTTTCTCCCTTTTTGTCTTTGGAGTTTTACAAAAATATAGAGGGTGTCTGTTTTTTTTTTTTTTTTTTTGAAATAGAAGTTAGTATCTATCTTTGTGATTATTCAAAAGCCTAGAAATCAGAGATGGTTATAGATTACATCATCTGTGTTTTTATATGTTCTTCTTGAGAACTTGTTTCTCAAAACATAAATACAGACATGAAATAGAAACCTTCCCTTTTCATAGCCAGGTTCTTATTATTTTATATATATATAATATAAATATATATTATAATATTTTACCTGGAAATATATAGATTTTCCAGAAATCCCCTCAAATCATTTCAAATAGATTATAATCTCAGAATCCCAATTTCACCAATTTTAGAGTAATAAGAAACTTTCATTCTCTCCATCTTCCTCAAGTCATCTAACACAGTGTATAAGCAATGTAGTTACGGATTCCCTGAAATGTTACGTAGTCTGGTTTTTGCTCTCTGCTATTCTGCATCACTGTTCAGTCTGCACTAGAATACTAAATGTTCAGCTTTTCTATTGGATTTAGAGAATATCTGTCCATAAATCCCTTGAATGTGAAAGTAAATTAAAGGCAAAATATGACAAAACTCCACCCTGTTCTTTCCACAGTCCCATCAGCAGCATCAGGACAAAGAAGAAACCTTTTCCTCTTTGGCCTGGGAGAATGGGGCTGTATGACATTGCAAATGACAACAAGTTGGTCACATGCGCAACATGGAGGTGCCTTGGGCCACCAGGGGAGCAGCATTGTTAGTCTTTCACAGCTTTCTGTTCCCAGCTCATGTGGAGCAGAAGAGGCTGACCTGAAACTCTCAGCTGACGCTCTCCCTCTAAAGTGAGCAGAGTCTGAAGACACAGAGATGGACGCACAAATCTGGTGGGTCCCTCCCAATCCCCATCCATCCCTCCCCAGAGTCTTTGTCTCTGCTTTCAAGGCATCCTGCCCCCTCTGAACCATCCAGGAGATCCACTCAGTGTCCGGCAGGCCATGTGGACTTTGAAACTAGGATCTCCACTCTCATCAGAAGATGCAAAGATGTGCCACATGGACAATTCAGTGTAACAGTCAGTCAGCCCTGCAGCTAATCCTCTGGTTCACCTGCTACCCAATACAGGGACTGGCAGGGTGGATGCCCAGTAAGGCATGATAAACTGAAAGAAAGACACTTTTAACTTGTGGGATGAAGAAGCATTAGGTCTTTTTATCCATGGCACTGAATGTGTGCAGTGCAAGTGTTCTTTTCTCAAAGACACAGAATAAATGGCAGATATAAGACTTAGAATTTTCCCATTCAAACCTCCTTGTCACACACCATAACTTTGCTCTTAAGGGGAGAGGGTCATAGAAACCAAAAAGGAGGTCAGAATGCACTATATCTTAACAGTTTGTATTACAAGAGCTTGAATTACAATATAATGCCCTCATGAGGAAATTCACAAAAGAAAGAACAAAATGGATATTGCAAATGGTACCAGGACACTGTGCTTTGCCTATGATATCTTCCTAGTTGATATGAAAATGCAAAAATGAGTAGAACAGGAGTCCATTTTTCTGTAATGTTCATCTTGCTGCAGCAGAAGTTGAGAATAATTCCCCCATTGTTGCACCTGTTCAGAGGCAGTCAAATACACAAGGAGTTCATACTACTTCTTACAATCTCAGGATTTGCTAGGGCAGAGACAAAAAATCTTGGGAAAACTCCCAACCTCTTCCTGCTTCCACATGTCTTAATATTTGTCTTGATTTCTGGTGATACTGTTCACATGACAGGAATTCCAAATGTTCATGAAAAATGCCTATTATGATACATAAAAATTCACAGAAAATGAAACTAAAAGATAAGTTTAGGGGCCAGGCTTAGTGGGTTCAGCTGTTGCCTACAATGCCAACATCCCATATGAGCACCTGTTCAAGTTCTGGCTGCTCCACTTTCAGTTCAACTCCCTGCTAATGCACTTGCAAAAGCAGCAGATGATGGCCCAAGTCCTTGGCACCTGCCACCTACATGGGAGGCCTAGATGGAGTTCCAGGTTCCTGGCTTTGGTCTGATCTAGCTCCAGCTGTTTTGGCCATTTGGGGAGTGAACCAGCAGATAGAAGATCTCTCTCTCTCTCTCTATCTCTCTCTCTGGGGCTTTGCCTTTCAAACAAATATATCTTAACCCCCCCCACACACACACAACCTATTGATACCTACTTATGAGAGCTACCATATTAGGCTTTGAACAATGAGTAGAGGGGAGGACAGAGAGCAGGGAAAAAAGAAAGAAAACTTGGAAATTGTTTAAGGTACTTGGGAAACATCTGGAAAAGAATCAGAAACCACCACAGTTGAGGAGAGGCGTGGGAAAGTGAGAAGCTTGCGCACGATGAGCAGCAGAGCAGTGAGTGCTGGCTCCTGGGCAGGACAAGGGATGCCTCCTAGCAGGAGGTCCCAGTGGGACCTACTGTGCAGAGAGCCCAGCTCACAGCCCCTGGCATGCTTGCCAACTCTTTGAGATGCTTATGAGCAGCACCCATCTGACACTTTCCTTCCAAGCCCAGCAACCTGGTCCCTAGGAACATCCACTTGTTGATCAAGTGCCTCATGATGGTTTCCAGGCAGCAGAGCTCTGGAAGACAGTTATCCTTTTGCTTTTTCCATCTTCATCAAAAGCGTTTACTCCCCTCCCAAACTGATTAAACCTCAGACTGTTTACTGTAAAATTACTTCAAAGGGATACTTTGATTGAAGTTCTTATTTTAACAAAATACATTTTCCATTAGAACCATTTAAACATAGACATGCTCTTTTAGTAAAATATGTTCATGATGCCTTCCAGGTCCTCAAAGGATAAGACTGAAATACCACAGAGAACTTTAAACCATGTTGACTGTAGGCATGAGTACAATTGGTTGTTGACCATTGTTAGTTGAATCAGATTTCTTCATAGTTATCTGTTATGGGAATGTCTTCAAGAAGATTTGTAAAGCCAGCCCAGGGGCAGGCATTTTGCACAGAATTTAAGATGCGAGCTGAGATGCTCCCATTCCATTTGGAGTGCTTGGGTTAGATTCTGGGCTTTGCCCCTGATTCTAGCTTCCTGGTAATTGACATTCTGGGAAGCAGTAGATCAAAGTAGCTGGGTGTCCACCACCAACATGGGAGACTTAGAATGAGTTCCCATCTCAATCAGGCCTGGTTGTTGCAGTCATGTGGGAATAACCCAGAGCTCTGTTGTCTCTTTCTCCCTCTCTTTCTCCCTGCCTCTAAAATAAATATATAAAAAAATAAAAATTTAAAGCTGGCCAAGACACCTCAGTGTTAAAGGCTAGAAAATTCCAGGGTCTCTAAATTTCCTTTATATTCTACACTCTCCTCCCTATATCCTAGAATACTGACTTCTTTTTGTTTTACAAAAAATTGACTCAGGCTCTTGGCTTGTCTCTGTTAGTAAAATGGTGCTGTCTTACTTGTGGCACCATCTATGCCCCAGACGCCATCTTAGGCTCTGGCCCCCATCATCACCTTGCACAGTAAGCTTCAGTCCTAAGTCCCAACCACAGTAATGGGATTCACTACTCCTACTTCCCTGCCCCTGCAAACGTGTAACAGGACCTGCTTCCCACACATGTGCTCTTTCTCTCTCCCAATCTCTCTTTCTTCTTCATCCCTCCATCCAGCCTGTCAGGCTTCTCCTACCTGACAATAAACCCTTCCCTTAACTCCAGTGTTTGGTGTGTTTTGTGAAGGCCTTACCTTGGTGCCGTGACTCAGATCCAGGCTCTCCCATTGACCTTGCTCTCCCCTTGGGGATTTGAGCTACTTTGGGATCCCGCCAACCACAAAACACACCCCCAGACCTCCTGCCATGCCACCAAATGCTCCATGAGGTAAGACGGGTGGGTGGAGGATCCTTTCAATATGACTTTCTAGGGGTTGTGGTTCTACTCCACTGAAGTCCTCGTACCAGGCACCACAACCCCCGCGGCCCCATGCCCCTCTGGACCCACACTGTATCCTGGGCAACCGCGGGTGTGAGTGACGACTCAACCCCTGCTTCCCTTCTATGGGCTAAGCCCTGGGCTCCAGGTGGGTGTGTGGGTGAGGACCTCTGCTTTCTGTTCCCATATCCTCCCATCAGACAGCTGTGATCACAGGGACCCCACCAATCTGACTCTGCAGGTCACCCAGGGAGCTGCTTCTTCCTGCGTTCCGTCTTATCCTCCTCCTGACAATCAGTCCACGTTTGACCCTGACACTACTCAAGATCTTTATCACTTCTGTGAGCATTTGGAAAAGTGGAAGAGGATTTCCTTTATCCAAGCCTTCTATCTCCACCCGTGTTCTCCAGCTCAAGCTCTTAACTTCCCAAGCTTTTGCTAAAAAGCCAAAACTCCAGCTTTCACTGTCTCACTCACTGTATCTCCTCCTTCCATCCGGGAATTCCAACCTTTATCTCAGAACCAGTCCCTGTCCAAAGTCTACTCCCCCTGCTTATCTTATGCTCCTCTCTAACGCCCTCCTCCCAGAGAAACAAAGGCAAGTTTGGGAACAGGCTGTATCCATGCCATCACCCTCCAGCCCTCATCCTCCAACTTGTCCTTGCCCTTCCCTGTCTTGTTCCAATTTTACCCCAAGAACACCAAGGGAACGGTGCTTCCCATCCTTCCGAGCTCCCAGTTGACAACCAAACAAAGTGGCATCCACCCTTTTGAGGGCTCTTTTGTTTTCATCATGAGCAACCCATACAGGATAATCAGGTCTTTTGAGGGGTTTCTGGCCTGTTAGGGTGTGGGCTGAAAACTGCATATTGTTATTCCTTCCTTAGTAATCTGTGAGACTGGCCACAGCCTGGAGTGTTGCTTCCATACCTCCCCAGGTCTCCCCAGTTCCTGTAAACTCCATTTCCTGGTTCCATTAGTGAGCCTTTCCTAGACTGGCCCTTCAAACCAGCAAGCTTACCAGGTTAACTACCATTTCCAGACATATCTCCTTTTCCCTAATTGCCCTTTATTGCCCTATCAGATTCTCCTCCTTAGGAATCTCGGGGGGCAGGGTGGGCCTACTTGCTCTGGTGGATGCCCTCTCCCACAAAACCTGACGTAATGGTGAAAAATTTCCAATGGCCTTTTTGTCCCTTACACAGCAGCCCCTAGCCCATAGTCACCCTTGAGTACTGTCTGGCAGCTGCCTGAACTTTTGTTTCAGGGGCAATCCCAAGTAGCTTACTGTTGACTAGGGAGGGCATCATTGGCCCAAGGTATTCTTTGGGTATAAGGAAAACTAAATTCAAATTCAGATAGAATCTAAAAGGATGTCTGGTAAATAATAATCTCATGCATGAGAAATTGGCTCAACTGTAACTGGACACTGGGTTAAAGAAATTTCTCTTTTAAATCTAGGAAGATCACTGCCTTTAAAAATAAAATACTTCTTTTTGCCTTGTTGAACTTGTTTTGCAATTTATTTTAACAGGTTTCCAATGATATAGCAATGGGTAATCCATACTTGATGATATATAATTGGTAATCAGTACTCCTTATAGCCCCTAAGGTGTATTTTGCAACCTCTGGTTTAACATCACTGATGTATAGCTAGAGTTTCACAAAAAGGAGTAGAATTTGACATAAATGTAATTTTGACCTTAATTCAGAAAGAATTATGACATAATACCAGCATCTTCAGTCATCCAGGTGTAATTGCTAAATGTAAATTGGGTAAAGGCAAATGAGATAAATGTGTCTAAATGTAAATATTGGTACTCAACACCTTATATTCTATAGAAAACTCTTTGGGTTTGCTAACATGTTTTCATAGATTGTCCATATGAAAATAGTTTAACACTGTTTGAAAGTAACTAAGGTTGAAATTTGATATGTTATCTTATTTAGAAAATGTTGTCTTCTATCAGTCTATTCTTCTTTGACACAAAACTAGAATCTGATCCTCTGTTAAAGCAATGAGGTTTTCTGCATGTATGTCAGTAAATATTTTGAAATTGTCTTAAAAATCTGTTTAAAAACTGCAACATCTCTGTTTCATAGTTTTGTTTAATTGGTGATTCTCTGTCAGTTTTCTAGCCAGCTCCAGTAAGCTATTTTATCTTCCCTAGTTCTGAACCTGTTAAAACTGCTCCAAGTTATGTGATACGATTCCATGTCCCAGCTCTTAAATTTAAGGTTTTATTTCCAATTTTTGGAAAAACCAAAGAGACACAGATTTTGTGTTCTGTTAAAGTAATCTATTATGTGGGGCTGGTGCTGTGGCACAGCAGGTTAAAGACCTGGCCGGAAGTCCTGGCATCCTATATGGGCACTGGTTCGAGACCTGGCTGCTCCATTTCCAAACCAGCTCTCTGCTATGGCCTGGGAAAGCAATAGAAAATGGCCCGAGTCCTTGGACCCCTGTGCACACGTTGGAGACCCGGAAGAAGCTCCTGGCTCCTGGCTCCTGGCTCCTGGCTCCGGATCAGCACAGCTCTGGCCATTGCAGCCAACTGGGGAGTGAACCAGTGGATGGAAGACTCTCTCTCTGCCTCTCCTTCTCTCTCTTTGTACCTCTAACTTTCAAATAAATAAATCAATCTTTTTTTAAAAAAAGTAATCTATTATGTTCTCTTAATGTTTCTGTTAAGTTCAGATTGTTTAAAACAGCTGAGTTTTGGTTTGTTAAGTATATATTTATTCTAAAATATTTGAGTAATCACTTTGTAACAGTGATCAAATCTAATCTATATTATGTTGTGATGTTAATGGATCCTATTTCTACAAGATATTTTAAACTTCCTTGGCATCCTTGATAGGCATTCCAAAAAAAAAAAAAAAAAAAAAAAAAAAAAGCAAAGTTCCAAATTCTCTGGACTTTGATAGTTCCAGTTGGGCTCCTGGAACTATCAAAGGATATATGTCTCTCATCTTGTAGAGACACCAACTAATAAGGCTATTTGGATTATATTACAGGTACTGCCAAGATGTGAAGTGGTGCTAAATCTTAAGTCATGGAAATGTAAAGTGATACTGATACAAATTTCCAAAAGTGAAAAAGTTTAATGATTTTGTGTTACCAAATGTGATGGTTCTCTTAATGAGAAAGGCCCAGAGGTCTAAAAGGAATAAATGTTTTGTAAAATCCTATAGGTGCTTTCAAAAGTACTGTGTGGAGTAAGCAAGTACCTCCTATTGGTTGATGAGTTTATCATTTTAAGCATGGCTATTTAAAGTGTTTTGTCATCTGCAGTGTTGTATATCAGATTTGCTGCTCATAAAACTAAAACATTGTTGGTTCTGTGTTTAGCTGTGTCCTTCTGTGGGTTCTGATGGGCTTTTCCCAGTGACTTCTATAGAATTCAGTACTTTGGGAAGCTCTGTAAGCAGATGAAGCCAATAATGCACTACAGGTTCCAACTGAGAGAAAGTATGGTTAATTGAAGTGATTAAGAACAAAAAGTAATTCGAATCAATTGGTAACTTAAAAAAAAACAGTTAAAGATTTTAAGAAGCTATTACTGAAACTGCTTTATTGTTCTATCTTGTATGGTATGTTAGACGTGCATACATATTGTATTCCACCTGGGAAAATTTATTAAGAACTCTTTTAATTGGCTTATAGATAAAATATTGCTCATAAATTTAAACTATTACATTAATTAAAGATAGCCTTTTGGTTTGTGTGACCTAAATCTCTGTACCAGAGGTTTTAAATTTATTGACATTTTTATGCTTGAGTTTGCTGGTCAAACACATTACACCATGTCAGATATTTAAGAGATATCTCCAAATACATGTACCCTTGTCTTAAAATTTATAGAAGGCATTGAACCTTCTGGTAAATGTTTTCATAAGTTATTTAACAATTAAAATTACTTGTATGCTTTCATTTGATATTGTTATTGTCAGTAAGTAGTCTGGGAAGCCTGACTCGCTCCCTTATATCTCTATTCTCTTCAATATGGGAAACTGACTCTATACTGAAGGATCTGCAGGATGTACAGTTGAATCTTTAGGCTTTATAAAAGGAATGGCTAACATTTTTCTGTAGTAACAGCGTAGCCAAAATGAGAGCTTAAATTATGCTTTCATGGCTACATTTACCTTGCCACGGGCACAGTAAACAGGCAAAACTTCCCTTTTGGAATAAAGGAAGGGAGAGAAAGTTCTACTAATGACTTCAACTTTTATATATAAGATGGTCATCATGTTTGATGCTAACCTGAGAACATAGCTTTCCTCATGGGCATTGTCTACCTCACAGAAAAACCACTATCAGAACATGCCTGTGACCATGCACTTCTAGTTTAGGCCACCAAAGATGAGAGATGGGACTTGAGCAACCCCTTGATTGCATCCTCTTAAAGGTTTCCTCTGGTCTGCTTTTAGAAAAACCAGGAAGAAGAGAACGCTAGGCATCAGAAGCAATGTGAAGATGGGTGGCAGGCCAATTAATGGCTGCTTTGCACAGTGAACTGCCCGCAAGGAGACCCAACAGGCCAGTCCACTGCAGTGGCTTTCTATGTGGAAATCCAGGGTTCAGCAGAAGTCAGCTTATGAACAGCCTGGCAGCTCTGCCAGCCAAAAGTTGGATCACTGGAAATGGAACTGCCCTGGAGTCAAAGGACGCCCCGGTCAGAGCTACAAACCTTGTTGGCTCTCAGCTGAAATGCCCTTCACTTGGCCCAGCTTCCAGAGTAACCTCTGCTCTCAAGGGACGACCAAGAAGGGTCAGCAACACTGCAGGCAGAACTGTAAATTTCCTTTTAGAGATGCCACCTGCTTTTAGCTGGCCAGCTCTCCTCCCAGGCCAGCTAGGTAATGGAAGTCAACAGGGTGTGTTCCCTAACGAAGCTTATACCTCCCTTAGGATGCACCCCGTGTAAAGAGATAAATAGATCCGGGCTTCATAACTGTCAGGCCTTAAAAGCCCACCTGATCATTATAAGGCCCCTTCTGTCAGTTCCTATTTGCCTTTCAATCAGAAAACTTATTCGTGGTTTAGACAGCACCTTTCCTACATCCTCTAATAATGACATTGTCCTTTGTTCTAGACCCTGTCTAGCCCACTGGTGCCTCATTTCTTTGTAATCATAGCCTCTGCTCTTACATCAGTGGTTCTACTCCCGACCTGTGTGTTTTAATGGTCCTCTCCCCTACTTACTGTCATATGATTGTTCAGAATTCTACAGACAAATCCCTCTACCCGCAAGAGACAAGTGGCCTTTCTCCTACTCTTGGTTGGGATCAGCTTTGCAGGCTCTCCTCGGTAGTGATCTCAGGAACAGTTTTGGGCCACAACATCATCTCAACTCCAAAACAACTCCAGCAGTTACAAGAGGAGGTCGCTACGTCCATTGAGACCTCAGCTTATGCCATCTGAGGTCTCCAAAGCCAAATCACCTCACTAACAGGTGTAGTACTACCGAACAGACTGATTTTAACACTGTTGTTATTATGTTAACCAATCAGGCCACATAAAACCACATCCATCTAACAGTCTTCACTAGGGTACAGAGGACCCCCCACCCCCATTTCCACTCCTCTAGGAAATCTCATTACTTGGTTAATGCCACTACTGGGACCAGTGGCTACTATTCTCACTCTGGCTTTTATACTACCTTGTCTAAGTGTTTACAGGAGGTGATAATGGAATGAACCAAAGCCTTCACCAACAAAGTGGTCAACCAAATGCTGCTACAGGGATATACTCAGCTCCCCACCCAGGAGATTGAAGCTTGAGACATCACCCTGTGCCAGCAGGAAGTAGTACTAAAGACAGATCATCATCCTCCACTCCTCCTGGACTTTGGGGGCTGGTGTAATCCCATAAACACTAGCTTTATGAAAAACAAAAGGGGGAAATGTTAGTAAAATGGTGCCATCTTATCTGTGGCACCATCTATGCCCCGAACACCATCTTAGGCTCTGGCCCCTGCCGCCACCTTGCACAGTAAGCTTCAGTCCTAAGCCCAGTGGCCCAACCTCAGGTGTCCGCTCCACTGCCACCCTACTGGGATTCACTGCTCCTACTTCCCTGCCCCGTGAGAAGGTATGGCAGGATTGCTTCCCAGGAACCTGCTCTCTTTCTCTCCTGATCTCTCTCTCTCTTTCTCCTTCCTCCCTCCAGCCTGTTGGGCTTCCCCCACCCAACAATAAACCTTTCCCCTAATTCCAGTGTTTGGTATGCTTTGTGGTGGCCGTACAATCTCTCCAACCCTTTCCACTCCCATCTCCAAGCATAGCCTACACCTGACAAAGTACATGTAACAGTAACAACAATAATGGCAATAAAAGTGACAATATCTGGGCTGGCTCCGCGGCTCACTAGGCTAATCTCCACCTGGGGCGCCGGCACACCGGGTTCTAGTCCCGGTCGGGGCGCCGGATTCTGTCCGGGTTGCCCCTCTTCCAGTCCAGCTCTCTGCTGTGGCCAGGGAGTGCAGTGGAGGATGGCCCAGGTGCTTGGGCCCTGCACCCCATGGGAGACCAGGAGAAGCACCTGGCTCCTGCCATCGGATCAGCACAGTGTGCCGGCCGCAGCACGCCAGCTGTGGCGGCCATTGGAGGGTGAACCAATGGCAAAAGGAAGACCTTTCTCTTTCTCTCTCTCACTGTCCACTCTGCCTGTCAAAAAAAAAAAAAAAAAAAAAAAAAAGTGACAATATCTGAGATTTACCAAATATTTTCCGCATGCTGGGTACTTGTTAAAGAGCTTTTCAAATACCATTTTGCTTAATTGTTGAAACAACCCTCCAAAAAGATACTATTAATGTCCCCATTTTATAGATGGGAAGACTGAGACTAAAAGAGGTTCCATATATTATCCAAGAATATATATTTCCAGTGAGAGGTAGAGCCATTATATGATTTGAGGCATTTTGATTTCAAAACTTTCAGTCCTTACTCTCAATCTCTATGCTATATTGCTTTTAGCATTCTTTCCTTTTGGGAGGGGGAGGATTTGCAAAGAAGACTTTAAAAAGTTATTATCTTGACCTATAGTTCACATTTCACCATTTTGATATTGGTCAAAATAATGATGATGATGATGATGAAAATAATAATAAATAATAAAAACCTCTTCATCTGACCACAGCGTTACAGGGAAATTTCAGGGATAACAATTTGTCAAGTAAAGAAATAGAACTGTCATTCCAGTATTTTTTAGAAAATGTACATTTTTTTCTTTAAATTCAAGCTGCCTTAAATTCCCTGTAGACCCATAACAACAAGAATTTGTTCTGAAACTTGCAAGGCCTCTGGGTAAAATGATCCCCATTTTCATGAAAGATAACCTTTTGGTAAATTTTTATAAACAGAGAATCTAAAAAGTCTCTATAGGCTTAACTTCCAGGCACTTTGCTGGGGCTCTTTGTGTGTATCCTATTTCCAATGATCTGTCTTCAAAGCTGCAGCTAGGGGTGGTCACATCAACGATTCATTTCCTAAGTGAAATGATTTTCTTTGTAAACCTAAGGAATATTAAGGTTTTGTTTTTTATATTTCTTCTACTATATTTTAAATTATAAATCTGGATATACACCTAAATTCCCCAGTTTCAAGAAATTTAAGATTCCTACTGTGTATCTAGATTTTATGGCACAAAGTTACCCCCACAGCCTGCTGGTCTGGCTGGCACGTAGTAGGTATTAAATGTTGGCTAAATAAAAAGGCACATTAAGATAATTGACTCAAACTCCCTGAATTGTGATTCAAAAGTCCTAATCCAAATGTGAACCACCACATCAACAGAGTTGAATGGGCCAGTGCCTTGGGAAGTATTAGTTGTTTTCCAGTGATTAAAGCACTTGAGAGTGACAGCTTAGTTGAGTTCTGCAGAGGGCTCAGTTCTGGATTGTTGCACTAAGTGCCACCATCTCTGACTGACCTGGGAGCAGAGATTATGCTCCAAAGTAAACAGCTGACTGCCACAGAGCAGAGTGGCTCTGATCACCCAGTCCCTGGTTTCAAGTGTCAACAAAGGGCCCCTGGATGTAAGTGAGGGACAGAGTGTTCCAGCTCTTTGCAACAGAGCTTCAGGGCAGAGAGCTGGAGCCAGTCAGCCTTGGAGACAATGTAGAGACTAAATTGAAGGAATAATGGAGGAATATCTTCTTGCTTAAATTGACTTGGATACTATGTATTTATTCATTTTTTTTTTCTGTTCCCCTCTCCCTCTTCCACAATTACACACTCCCACATATTCATGATTCTGAGTCAGGGAATGGCTTGCTGACACTGAAAGCTGAAGGAAACCATTTATCTCCACCCCTCCTCCTCCAACTTTTTTGGTCACATGTAGAAATAAGTAAGTTAAAAATACTTGCTTCTTTAGAGTCTGAATGTCTGAAACTACTAAACCCCAGAGTCAGGCCTTTACATGAGAATTTGAGGAGCCCCACTCTAGTGCAGGATTAATGCCCCTTCTCTCACACGCACCAGAGCTGTCATGAGTACATTGGTGCAAGTGTCAGGTGCTCTATCAGTCTTCCAGTCTTACTGTCCAACCCATGACTAGGGAGGAATTCACAGATTTAGCTAACCCACTGGTTGATTTAAATTGTTTGCATTGTAATGTGAAGCACAACATGCATCAAGAATCCACAGAAGCGGCTGGCATCAAGGCTCAGCAGGTTAAGCCACCACCTGTGATACCAGCAACCCATCAGAACACCATTTTGAGACCTGGCAATGTGCAAAGGAAGATGGCCCATACACTTGGACCTCTGCCACCCAGGTACTTGGCTTCTGCTTGGTCCAGTCCTGGCCATTGTGGCCATTTGGGCAATGGACCAATAGATAAAACATCTCTCCCTCTCTCTCTCTCTCTCTCTCTTCCTAGCTCTCATCCCCACCCCATAAATCAACCTTTCAAAGAAAAGAATTTTTTTTTTAATATTCCACAGAAATTCCTTTCCAATCTTGCCTACAGGATCTCCATGGATTATACCTACTTGGCAAAATTTTATTGAATGTTTGAAAACCATCTCTTGATGAGGTCAGAGCAATGGCTTAATGTTTCAAGATCTTCATGAACTGTCAATATCTCATGCCAGAAAATCCCATAGCACAGCTTGATTCTGCATATGACTAATACTGCTGTTTGAATGAGGGAAAAAGAAATCCAAGGAGATTCAGCTCTATAGAAAGAATATTTAAATAAAATGGAAATAGTTATAAAGAGGAAAATGCATTCATTTTATTGCATTTTTTGTTTCCAGGCTTTTCATTGGATCTTACATATTTCTAATTTATTATCATTTTATTTCACATGCAAGACAGACAGATGGAAAGACACTGCATGTACTGGTCCACTCCCCAAGTATCTGCCCCAGCTGGGGCTGGGCTGGGGCCAGAGTCAGGAGTAGGGGATTCAATTCAGGTCACTCACATGGGTGTCAGGTAGCCAACTACTTGAGCCATCACCACGCGTCTCAGTATGATAGGAAGATACAGTCCGGTGCAGAGCTGAGAATTCTGACTTGAACTGTGAGTGTCTTAATTGCTTAGCTCAACACTCACTCCAGATTAGAATTTCTTTTCAAAGCAAATCTGCTTTCCTCTATGGCCTACCTGAAACCAAAATAACACATACAAGAAGTTTTCAAAAAGTTCATGGAAATGCACTCTATTAAAAACTAAGCATGAGGGCCAGCGCTGTGGCACAGTAGGTTAATCCTCTGCCTGCGGTGCTGTCATCCGGCGTAGGCACTGGTTCTACTCCCGCTGCTCCACTTCCAACCCAGCTCT
Source organism: Oryctolagus cuniculus (assembly GCF_964237555.1). Classification (NCBI taxonomy): domain Eukaryota; kingdom Metazoa; phylum Chordata; class Mammalia; order Lagomorpha; family Leporidae; genus Oryctolagus; species Oryctolagus cuniculus. The sequence continues at coordinate 19,879,469 of NC_091438.1, forward strand.
CTGCTATGGCCTGGGAAAGCAGTAGGAGATGGCCCAAGTCCTTGGGCCCCTGCACCCACGTGGGAGACCTGGAAGAAACTGCTGGTTCCTGGATTCGGATCAGCTCAGCTCTGGCCATTGTGGACAATTGGGGAGTGAACAAACAGAAGGAAGACCTCTCTCTGTCTCTCCCTTTCACTGTCTATAACTACCTCTCAGGTAAAAATAAATAAATGAATAAATAAATGAATAAATAAATAAAAACTAAGCATAGACTTCAAACATTTTTACATCAAAACAAACTGATATTATTTCCAATAAACTTCTTGAAGTATCTTCATATTTACAAAAAGCCTTTTTTAAGGCTCCATTTTGTACCTAACCCATATTTACAATAAATTACATTATCTAATTTAAAAACAGATAATATACCAAGTATATTTGTAGCTTCCACTCTTTTTTTCATAAATTCCTAAATTCTTTCATGTGATCTATCTTATTGGAGTACCACTAAATTTTAGCAGACCTTAGAAGCAGATCATTTACATGGGGATATTAATATAATACTGAGGCTCAGAGATCTTAAAAGCCTGAATAAAATCCACGCAACAAACTCATTGCAATTTACAAAGTCCCTACCAAGTGCCTAGATGGGCAGAATCTAGTACAGGTGTCCAAACTGCCTATCTCAATCCTGAATAAAATCAGCCATGTTCACAGGTACTTCCTGCAGCTATTGTACTGCAGATTGAGGTCAACCCCTATTGTCTCTCAGCTACTCAGAATAATTCCAATATATCTGAAGATAACAGGAATTATACATTCCTGGATCATGCTGCCTGAATTGCTTCAGTTTGTATCAGCTTCAATCTTGGTAGTCTGTCCAAACCATCTTGTTTACCTCCTGCGAGAGAGATCAGACTCATCTTAAAGGAAGTGGCATATGTCAGGGGAGTAGCATTTACAGAAGCCTGATGCCTGGATTCTGCATTAGTTTGTTGGCAGTGGGACTGGCCATCAGTGTTTCCTGAATCCTCCCTAAGAGAATCTAATGCATGACTGAGGATCATTAACAGCAGGGCAGTTGCTTCAATACTCATGTCTACGTGCAGCTTGCAATGCCAATCTTCACTCCCTTTAGAGAAAGCCTACTTTCTGAGTAGTCTGTCTCAGACTTGCAACCCTGTTGAAATCACAGAAGAAAGACCACATTCAAATTTCAAGTGTGTCAAGAGTAGATGTCACTTCTGATCATAATAGAACAAGGACTGGATTTAATCTCATGCTTAACACAATATACTGGAAAAACACATGAACTGAAGGTTTCAGACCTTGAATAGTAAGTAGTAGAAGAGAGATATCCCCCAAAGATAGGAAGTGCACAGCTGGATTTACAACTGCCCTAATTCATTAGCTCCCAGGTTGCAGCATAATGAGGGAGACTAACATCAAGCATGGTGGCTTCATGAGCTAAAGACACAGAGTCTAGAGTTAGGAGGTCAAAGATGGCAGACTGTGGAGCAAAGCGTGGGTAGCATAATTCTTCATAGAATGCTAGAGTCTGTAGATCTACAGTGCTGTTTGATGGCGTCTTCAACTGAACACACATCTGTGTACAAGTCTGAGTAGCAAATGAACAAGAATTGAGTCACTACACTGAAATTTGTGCGGGTACTATTTATTTATCTCTTCTCTGTATTTATCTCTGTGTTCCTCTCTCTCCCTCTCTCTCTCTTAAAATAAATTTTAAAATTTTTAGTTAAAATAGAAATGCAAACATGTGTAATATTTGTAACACTCAATGTTATTAAACAGAGAGTAAGTTTAAAAGACACACACAGCCGGTGCTGCGGCTCACTAGGCTAACCCTCCGCCTTGCGGCACCGGCATACTGGGTTCTAGTCCCGGTCGGGGCGCCGGATTCTGTCCCGGTTGCCCCTCTTCCAGGCCAGCTCTCTGCTGTGGCCAGGGAGTGCAGTGGAGGATGGCCCAAGTGCTTGGGCCCTGCACCCCATGGGAGACCAGGAGAAGCACCTGGCTCCTGCCATCAGATCAGTGCGGTGCACCGGCCGCAGCGTGCCGGCCACGGCGGCCATTGGAGGGTGAACCAACGGCAAAGGAAGACCTTTCTCTCTGTCTCTCTCTCTCACTGTCCACTCTGCCTGTCAAAAAATTAAAAAAAAAAAAAAAAAAAGACACACACACACAAATTCAGTCAAAATTACCTGAATGTAAATTCTCCCAAGATTAACCTGCAGAGTCAATGCTTCCTAATCTGTATGCTAGGTGGTTTCACATAGAAATTGTCAAGCTCATTCTAAAATTTACATTGAAATGTACATAATCTGGAATAGCTAAAACAATTTTATTTTATTTTATTTTATTTTTATTTTTTTTTTTTTGACAGACAGAGTGGACAGTGAGAGAGAGAGACAGAGAGAAAGGTCTTCCTTTGCCGTTGGTTCACCCTCCAATGCGGCCGGCGCACCGCGCTGATCCGATGGCAGGAGCCAGGAGCCAGGTGCTTTTCCTGGTCTCCCATGGGGTGCAGGGTCCAAGCACCTGGGCCATCCTCCACTGCACTCCCTGGCCACAGCAGAGGGCTGGCCTGGAAGAGGGGCAACTGGGACAGAATCCAGCGCCCCGACCGGGACTAGAACCCGGTGTGCCGGCGCCGCTAGGCGGAGGATTAGCCTAGTGAGCCGCGGCGCCGGCCTAGCTAAAACAATTTTAGAGAGGAAGAAAATCTTAGCACTTAAGCTATCTTATTTCAAGACAGTTTAAAAGTTCTATTAATCAAGGCAGGGAAATAATGTTGTCAAGATAGTCACATAGATCCATGGAATAGAGAGTCCAGAAACAGACAGTAAACAACAAGTAAATATTCAACACAGGTGCAAGCAACGGCAACTCAAGGAAATGATCATCTCTTCAGCATATTTCACTGAAGCAACTGGATAACCACATTCCAAAATAAAAGATCTTTGCGCCTCACTCCTTACCATTTACACCGTGCAATACGAAACAGATTATAGAACTAAATGTACGGATTAAAGCAATAAGATTTCTAGGAAAATAAACAATGACATTTGGAAATTTCTTAAACAAATATAAAAATCAAAATCACCCAAAAGCCTGATAAATTAGACTTCATCAGAATTAAAGTTTTTCCTCTTGAAGAGAAACTATGGAGGCTGTTAAGAAAATGATACCAAGTCACATCTTGAAAGCATTATATCAAGAAAAAGAGGCCAGTAGTACAAGAGGATACCCACATCATGATTCCATTTATATACAGTTCTAGAAAGGATTTAACTATGGTGATATAAACCAGAACAAAGATTTCCAAGGGCCAGGATGTAGAAGAGGGCATTGACTGTAAATGGATAGGAGAGGCTGTTTTAAGAGATAAAAATGTTTTATATCATAATTGTGATGGTGCTTACATAATTGTACATTTTTGAAAGATCACCAAATGGTACCCTTACACTGGAGGATTTTAATGAATGCAAATTATACCTCAGGAAAGGTGACTCCGAATAAATGGACAAAGGGAAAGAGAGAGAGAGAGAGAGAGAGAGAGAGAGAGAGAGAGAAATTATGCAATGAAATCTTTCAAAGCAAACCCCAGTCACTGATCTGCTTTGACTTCAGTGTCTGTCAAATTATAATGGATTATAAAGTAATTTGATGAGTTTATCTATGCAGTGTGACATATCCATTAGAAGCAAAGTTTGAGTAACACCAACAGAGTTTAAAATCAAAGAAACTAATGAAAAAGAAACAAGATGAGAGCTTTAACGCAACATTACTCATTAACCTAAGTACAGATGCATCCTGATGTCAGTGAGATAAGGTAAAGTAAGGACCCCCAAAAAGTTGATCCTCCATAAAAGCAAGAAAACACAGACTAAAAAACAAATCAAAATCAACTTTTTCAGAACTCTGGAAATTAACTAAAGGTTTGAAACAATACAAGAAGTGTTTGTTAAAGAAAATATGGCTGGATCCTGGCCAAGATAAGTTTTTTGCTATTATAACTTACCATATCATCACAGTTCCTCCTCTAGCTTGGCAGGGAGTATATGGAGTTGTCATATCAATCTCTCAGCAATGTCACTCGTAAGTGTCCATTGAAGAGAAATGAAAACATGTCCACACAGAACTATGCAATACTCCCAAGGTACATAATTGAAGAACAGCTAAACAAAGTACAGGTTATCCATATTATGGGGTGATTCACTCATAAAAAGTAATGGAGTATTGGCACTGCTACAATACACATGAACCTTGAAAACATCATGTGTGTGAAAGATGTGAGTCACAAAATACCATATAATATATTAATCCACGGATATGAAACGGTCAGAATAGGCAAATCTATTGAAACTCAAAGAAAACATGTAGTTCTTAGGGGCTATGACTTATGGGGGAATGGGAAGTGACTGCTAATAGAAACGAGGTCTCTGCTGAAGTGATAAAAATATTCTAAGCTTACATCATAGTGCAGGTTTTATAATTCTATGAACATGCTAAAAACCAAGGAATTGAACAAATATCAACTTTAGGGGCACCTGGGTGTTTGGCGGGGCAGTCGGGATGTTGGTTGGGACATTCACATCCCATACTGGTCCAAACTATATATCAGTTCTGCTTCTGATTCCAGTTTCCTTCTATTGCACAACTCGTGAGGCAGCAGGTGGATGGCTCAAGAGGTTGGATCTCTGCCACCCACAGGGAAACCTGGATTGAGTTCCTGGCTCCCAGCATTGGTAGAGAGGCCCCAGTCATTGTGAACAATTCAGGAGTAGGCTAGTTAATGGAAGTGCTCTGTCTTTCAAATAAACACATTTAAATAAATCCATTGTATGGGGTCAGCGCTGTGGTGTAGTGGGTAAAGCCACTGTCTGCAGTGCCGACACCCCATATGGGCTCTGGTTCGAGATCCAGTTCCTCCATTTCTAATCCAGTTCTCTGCTATGGCCTGGGAAAGCAGTAGACGATGGCCTAAGTACTTGGGCCCCTGTACCCACATGGGAGACTGGGAAGAAGCTCCAGGCTCCTGGCTTTGGATCGGCGCAGCTCCAGCCATTGCAGCCAATTGGGGAGTGAACCAGCGGATGGAAACTCTTTCTCTCTCCATCTCTCTCTCTCTGCCTCTCCTTCTCTCTCTGTGTAACTCTTTCAAATAAATAAATAAATCTTTTAAAAAAATCAATTGCATGGTTTTTGAATTATATATCAATAAAAATTTTGTCACTAAAACACACCCATAAGTACTTACTTGATATTGACATGTTTAAATAAAAGGGCGCGCATCAAATACACTACAGTGATCGCTTTGGGGAAAGATGAAGAGGAGGAGTATGGGGCATGAGTCAAAGTGAGCGTTTCCACACAGATCATAATTCAGTCAGAATTCTGAACGTGGTATTTAAAAAGTATTTCTTAAAGAAGAAAACTTGGTATCAAGTGCCCTCTCTGGAAGTCTTTAGTTCTCTGGCCATGCTTCCTGCAGGTGCATGGAGGCTGAAGCTGGTGATCCACAGTATGTTCCAGGCCAGTGAGCTCTGCAGCCTGCAGAACACAGGCGGGTTGCACAAGCAGGCTAATTCCACTTGCTGATATTATAAAATTCCTCGAGACTTCTGATGGATCTGAGAACACTGACAAAACTCAGCACTCTCCCTTCTTTGGGGCTCAGGAGGAGATGAGACCTAGTATCAGTCATCAGGGAACACTACAATTTCCTGTGTTTCCTTCATTACATTAATTATGTCTTCTCTCATTCCTCTTCCTAAATTTTAACCATCCTGGACTTGTGCCTATTTTTAGTCTGCACAAGAATCAAAACTCTCTCATACATGCACAGTACCAAATCCACAAAGCACCAAGATCAGCCTATCACAGACAGCTCTCATACTTGCAGTAGGAAGTCATGCATTCTTAACATTAGGCTGTACAGGTAAACATCAGGTGTAACAAAACCTTGCAATTATGAGCCTAGAATACAGTACCACTTGTCAGCTAATGGACTAAGCACAGAAATGACATGACAATGAGACCAACAACCTAAACTGTTGCACAGAACATGGAGTAATCTCATGGGGGTTTTTCTGTAACACCATTGAAGGCTGCTTGGCTGGTCAAGCTGAGATCAGCTACCTGGCCTTTTCTCATTAGTGGTTCCCGAGAATACTTGGAGCATGAAATGCAGGAACATTGCTTTCTGAGAACTGAAAAGTAAATAACATGTTGATCTTATCAGGGATGGGCAGACTGGAATCGAACGTAAATCCAAGCCTGAAGTCACTATCAAGCAAGCACCAGAAGGGCAGTGTCCTGCAGAGAGAAGTAGCCTGGACTACACTCTAAACTATCTCCCTTCCCTTTGAATATTTGACCTTCTCACTGCCCATGTGTGGACTAACAATGCCTTATTACAGGATAATTAGGGCTCTATCCATTTTCTGCAGTTCCTCTTCTAAGAGCAGGTATGTGTTCTAATCCCACATCCTTAAAATTTCAACACAGAACAGTCTGTTTAAATTACTTCCATCTCTGAAACCGGAGGCAAGGAAGATGTTCAGATGAACATGGGTCTTGGGGAGGAGGTGAAGGGCTCAGGCAGACTGGGTGAAGGAAGTGAGAGGATGTGGTGAGGGGAGGCAATGATGACAGTACTCTCACTTCTCCTGCAGGGAGCAGTGCTGGCCCCAGAGGGCTGAAGTTTAGTGTTTCCTCCAACAAGTTTTTCAGAAAAATGCACCGTGTCATAAACACCATCCCTTCTCTCTCTCTCTCTCTCTCTCTCTCTCTCTCTCACACACACACACACACACACACACCCATGAATCAATTGCTTACACAGCTGAATATAATTTGTCAGAAACCTGATATATCTTTTTTTCTTCAAGCTAATCCCCTAACAAACAAAATATTCTCCAACCACTGAGAAGCTTCCCATACCACCAGGGAGAAGGCTTTTATGATTCTTCTTTGATTTCGCTTCTCATTCATCTTCACCATCCAATCTGTCACCAAGTCAAGGGGTTTCCTTTTATAACGTCTCTTCACATCTACCTCTTCTTTAAAGTTTTGGCCAGCCCCAAGGATCCAAAAACATTAATCTTTCTAGGTCAATTTTTTCCATAGGGAATTTAACCATCATCAAGTTTGTATCACCAGAAAAAAAAAATTAACAGCAGTAGACTCCATAAGTAGATAATCCTTGTGCACAAAAACAAGACTATGTCAATGTAGCATCTATAGATTCCATTACCACTCACAATAACAAAAACATAGAAATGGTGCCTTGGAGAAACCTGCGCATTTTTATCAGACTGATGAAACCAAGCTGCTTACAGCTCTGACCATGCAGAAATTGCTCCAGCAGATTTGGCTTCATTCTTAGTGGCCATGTGGATGTGGCCCAAGGAGGCACTAGAATGGTTAATGAGGGAAAACTAGAAGAAAAACCAAACATTTGAATAATAAATGCAGCTGAGGGTTGCAGATGCTGAGCTATCATAATGTTATCAAGATGGCAAGCTGGCCACCCGTTCTGAAATGTGAACTAATGAATATGTTAGTGAGTATATGTCCTAGATTATTTTAGAAAACAAGTATTAGGAGATACACTGGATAAGAGCCAGGGTTATAGACCAAGGGAATTCCAACTGACAGATAAAGCATTGCATTGTGTGAGGAAACCAATAGAGTAGAAATTATTAATGGACTTGTCATGATTAACCAAAATCATAACTCTTTCCATGAAAAATAAAGAAAGAGAAATGCAACTGAGGAGAATGTGGAGCCATCGCGTTAAAGCCTGCTCTTACTGACATGCTCAGATCCTTGCCAGGCTCCTCACAGACATGAACTAATTTAATAGAGAAGAAAGCACCAAGTGCTGGAGCCAGCTGTCTGTTCTTGGACTATCCTCGGGAACTCTGAGGCACCTGAGGAGCTTCCACAGCCCCATCACAGACAGCTGATGTGGCCTTGGGATCTGCAGCCACTCCTCCAGTCCCAGCGTGGAAATGCTGGCACCCCGAGAACCTAACCACATGGAGCCCTCCTGTGCCAAGGCAGGGAGGATGTGAGAAGCCCTGTCTCTGGAACATGTTGCATTTTCAGGAATGCCAGTAAGAGATGAGTAAAGCATGGATTTTGCAGAAAAACCCATTATAACTGAACAGCTCCAAGTGGGATGAACTTCATTTGAGAGCTCCGGACGTCAGCGCAAGTTCACAAAGCAGTAGAAAATCTCATACTACATTCTCACCAGCGGATTCTGCCACGAGGGCTCAGGAAGTTTCCTTGCACGTACATGCTTTGATGAAGGAGCAATGGCCCCTCTTCCCAGATAGATTTCTTTCTTTCTTTTTTTTATTTGAAGGTTGAGTTAGACAGTGAGAGAGAGAGAGAGACAAAGTTCTTCCCTCCATTGGTTCACTGCACCAAATGGCTGCTACAGCCAGTGCGCTGCACCGATCCAAAGCCAGGAGCCAGGTACTTCTCCTGGTCTCCCATGCGGGTGCAGGGCCCAAGCACTTGGCCCATCCTCCACTGCCTTCCCAGACCACAGCAAAGAGCTGGACTGGAAGAGGAGCAACTGGGACTAGAACCCAGCGCCCATATGGGATGCCGGCACTGCAGGCAGAGGATTAACCAAGTGAGCCACGGCGCCAGCCCTCAGATAGGTTTCTAACATAGACGGCTTTCCCTAGCTAAACCAAAAGACACTGAACATCCAGTGAAGGACCTGGACACCTTCTTCAGTCTTCTCCAGGTTTTCACTGTACTGCTTCTTTCTCTAGCAACAAAACATCTAAAGAGGAGATTTCCTATACTAAATTCCCCACAGTGCACTGCATTTTGAAAACTGAGGGTCACCAAGTTCCTTATTACTATGGCTCACTAACCTCTGTCTAACTGGGCACACTCACTGTCATCTTTTTTGCCTCACCTGCTCTCTTGCCTTACCCTTGCCTTCTCTATTGCTTTCACTTGCTACTTTTTAATATGGTATGTTCCACACAAGCAGGACTGCACATGGGAGGTTATTTTCTTAGCTCAATAAGTATGATAAATAAAAATAGTGTGCATAATTCAGAGAATGCAAATGAAGAAGCAGTTAATTCACTCTGTGTATGAAGGCCAAAAAATCACATTTAGCTTGGATCTTGAAGGATGAGTTGGGGTTTGTGGAGTATAAGAATGAAGGAAGTGGCCGGCGCCGTGGCTCAATAGGCTAATCCTCCACCTTGCGGCGCCGGCACACCGGGTTCTAGTTCCGGTTGGGGCGCCGGATTGTGTCCCGGTTGCCCCTCTTCCAGGCCAGCTCTCTGCTATGGCCAGGGAGTGCAGTGGAGGATGGCCCAGGTGCTTGGGCCCTGCACCCCATGGGAGACCAGGAAAAGCACCTGGATCCTGGCTCCTGCCATCGGATCAGCGCGGTGCGCCGGCTGCAGCGGCGGCCATTGGAGGGTGAACCAACGGCAAAGGAAGACCTTTCTCTCTCTGTCTCTCTCTCTCACTGTCCACTCTGCCTGTCAAAAATTAAAAAAAAAAAAAAAAAAAAAAAAGAATGAAGGAAGTGAGGTTTGAGCTCTGGCACAGTGGGTTAAGCCATAGACTGCACACCAGCATCCTATATGCACACTGGTTCCAGTCCCGGCTGCTCCACTTCCAATCCAGCTCCCTGCTAATGCACCTAAGAAGCAGCAGAGGATGGCCCAAGTTCATGGACCCCTGCACTCACATGGGAGACTCAGAAGAAGTTCCTGGCTCCTGGCTTTGGTCTGGCTGCTACGGCCATTTGGGGAGTGAACCAGTGAATGGATGATCTCTCTCTCTATCTCTGTATGTTTCTCCCTGTGACTCTGCCTTTCAAATCAATAAATAAATCTTAAAAAATATAGAATAAAGCAAGGGCATGCCAAAAAGAACACAAAGACATGGGACTGAAATATTTCATGTTATAAAGAGGTTTTTAATGATTTTATAGTGCTGAAGCATAGCACACTTGTGGGTTGAGGAGGCAGTGTTTGAAAGTTACTCTTAGGCTTCTAGATTGTTCCTTTTGGGTGTTTCATAATGCTATTAACCAAGAACAAAGTACAGAAAGCAGAGAAAGTGCAGAGATGCAAATGATGGCCTGTTGATCATGAGCTCTCTACAAGGAGTACATGAAGAAATGTTCGTTAGGAAGCTCAAAAATAATCAAGCTTACAGAAGGGATTGGGCCTGGTTATAAGGCTGAGGCCAAAGAGGTAGATAAAATTATAGTGGACATATGACATTAAATAGCTAACAGGAGAGATAACAGGGCTAGAAACACCAATATTTAAAATTTAGGCAGAAGAAGAAAAGCACGAAGAACAGAGTTTAAGGGGCTGGTGTTGTGGTGTAGCAGGTAAAGCCACCATCTGAAACCCCAGCATCCCCTGTGGGCACCAGTTGGTGTCCCAGCTGCTCCACTTCCAGTCCAGCTCCCTGCTAATACTCCTGGGAAAGTAGAGGAAGATGGCCCAATGCTTGGGCCCCTGCTACCCACATGGGAGACATAGAAGAAGCTCATGGATCCTGACTTTGGCTGGCCCAGTCCAGGCCATTTGGCTGTCTGGGGAGTGAATCAGCAGATGGAAGATCTCTCTGTCTCTCTGCCTCTGTCTCTGTCTCTCTCTCCCCCTCTCTCAGTAACTCTGACTTTCAAATAAATCTTTTCTTAAAAATAGAAGAGAGCTCAAAAAATTTCCAGAAAAGACAAGAGGCAGAGACTATTACCATGAGAACAAAAGAAAAGCTGAAATTCAGAAAGGAAGAAGTGGTCATTAGCCACAAATTCTGTAGAAAACATCAAATACAATAAGAGTTTAAAGTGGCCGGCGCCGCGGCTCACTAGGCTAATCCTCCGCCTTGCGGTGCTGGCACACCGGGTTCTAGTCTCGGTTGGGGCGCCGGATTCTGTCCCGGTTGCCCCTCTTCCAGGCCAGCTCTCTGCTGTGGCCAGGGAGTGCAGTGGAAGATGGCCCAAGTGCTTGGGCCCTGCACCCCATGGGAGACCAGGAGAAGTACCTGGCTCCTGCCATCAGATCAGTGCGGTGCGCCGGCCGCAGCGCGCCAGCTGCGGCGGCCATTGGAGGGTGAACCAACGGAAAAGGAAGACCTTTCCCTCTGTCTCTCTCTCTCTCTCACTGTCCACTCTGCCTGTCAAAAAAAAAAAAAAAAAAAAAAAAAGAGTTTAAAGTAGGCCATTGGACTAAAAAGTAAAACTATGTCACAGGGATGGTATTCAAAACTATTGTTTCATAGAAGATGTTTATCATCAGCACATCTGCTACCCTTTCCAGCTCTTTCCTTGTGGCAACAGAGTCGAGTATTCAGGCCCTTTGAAAATAAGATTTTCTGATGAACTGTAAGTGCTGCCTTTATCTGGCCTCCAGAATGCCCTTCTCAGCCTTTCCCAGAGACATGCATTGGCAAACGTTTCTTTTAGCTACAGCTAAACTCTTCTACAAAGGTAGCTGATGCTAATATAACTAACCGGTCCCAAGACAGGTCTCACAATGGCTACCCATTGCGCTAGTAGGTCACGGATTGAATCAGAAAGCAGCAGGGATATTCGTTCGAACGGGAACATTTTCCAGGCCCCTTGAATGACACGATCTGTGTCTAAGCCAACTCTCCTGCCACACAAGACTGCCCCCGGGGAGGAAAATGATGAAGAGAAAGGAAACTAACCATCTTCTAACTCCCCACAAGAGCATATGCAACTTGAAATGAGGTTTGAACTCACAGCTTGCCGGTTCCTGACAGAAGATTTAGCCTGGTCAGCGGAGTTCTCATTTGAACCATGAGGACAGAGACCTAGATAAGAACCAAATAGCATTGTTCTTAGCAGCAGTGGGGCATCTGCTTCCCTTGCCTCCCTGGATAATCTCTTTTTATTCTGAGTCTTCTTAAAAATAGCTCAGAGCAATTTTCAAAGACTAATAGTCATAAAAGGAGGTGTTAGGGATAATCACATCTACAGAAACTCAAAGCACAGCATGATTTTCCAGCTTCTTCATTAACATGCCTGCCATGCCCAACACTGATTCTAAAAAGCAGAAACTCTCCCTAGCACACCGTCCTACCAGATGGCACTGGAGCCACTTGCCCTCTGAAGAGCCATTCGAGAAACACTGGGCATTTTCCTGAAGGAACACCTAAGGGAAAGATACTGACACACTCAGGCAATGGAACAAACTCAGATCACCCAGGGATACACGGGAGGAAGGTAATAAACTCTGTGTCCCTTACACAACACCTGGAGAAGAGATCACACATGTGCACACAACGTGCTTGTGTGCATGCACACACACACACACACACACACACACTCACACACACTTCCTTAGCGATGAATACTCAGGCTGCTAAGCTGGGCTTGGTTCCACAAATGATCAGTAAGCTCAGTGAAGAAAACACTGCTCTTATTTTCTGTGACAAAATAAATTCAATACTGCTCATTCTTTTTAGTTTTCAATTTCCCTCATATATCAATCATCACTGATATTTTCAATAGTGTAAAGAGTAAATTCCTATAGATTTTCTCTATAAGAATTTTTCTTGACTCAGATGGGGTGTGACCATAAAGAATGTGACAAATTTGTTTTTAACAAACTAAAATTGTGCCTTCAAGCAATAAGACAATGTGCACACAAGAAAATCAACCTCACCAGATATGTGAGCGATTAGGGTGTGATCACATACCTCATTTGTTAGATCTAGCTTCAGTGGCTTTGGACTTTTTCTAAAAGTCAAAAATCCATCTTAAAGGATCAACTTCTAGCCCGTTTCAAAGATATTTAAGAGACTTTGGCATAGAATTCCAAAGGAGATACACAAAGTCACTGACACAAAGGCTGCATTGTGGTGTATCCTAAGAGAAACATCATTAATGCAAAGAATTCTTTACAGTACTTATGAAAGAATCAATTTCACTACTGCGTTCTCTTACCTTTACAGAAGAGTACATGTGAACTTATAAGAAATGTTACAATGAGCATAAAAAGTGCTAATGGATCTTCCGAGATTCTACCTCAATGCACTAGGTGTTTTAAAGAATATTTTATCAGGAAAGTGTTTATTAACATACTGTTGATGGGGATATAAACTGGAATTACCGCTTTGGGATGTTACTTTTCTTTTTTTAAAATAAGCACTTGGTTTTTTTTTAAAAAAAAAGATTTTGTTTTATTTACTTGAAAGGCACAGTTATGTAGAGAGAGGGAGAGACAGAGAAGAGAGAAAGAATCTTCCACCTGTTGGTTCAATTCCCAATGTCCACAGTGGCCAGGGCTAGGCCAGACCAAAGCCAGTAGCCAGGAGCTTCTTCAGGATCTCCCTTGTGGCTGCAGGGGCCCGAGCACTTGGGCTGTCTTCCGCTGCTTTCTCAGGCACCTTAGCAGGGAGCTGGATTGGAAGTGGATCTGCTGGGTCTTGAATCAGTGCCCATATGGAATGCCAGCACTGCCGGCAGCAGCTTAACCTGCTATGCCACAGTGCCAACCCCTGATTTTTAAATTTTTCACTTCAACTTACAAATGTAATATGTGGGGCCAGCATTGTGACACAATGGGTTAGGTCAGTGATTGAGATGATGGCTTCTCATGTTGGAACGCCTCTTCAAGGACAGCTACTCTATATCTTATCCTGCTTCCTGCTAATGTACCAACGAAGACAGTGGAAGATGGTCCAAGTATTAGGGCCTCTGTCTTCCATGTGAGAGACCAGGATGGAACTTCTGGTATCTGGCTTTGGCCTGGCCCAGACCTGGCTGTTGTAGTCATTTGGGGGTGAACCCCAGTGGATGGAAGTTCTCTCTCTCTCTCTCTCTCTCTCTCTGTCACTCTGCCTTTCAAGCAAACACATAAATCTTTCAAAAATGTAATTTGTATTCTAGCATTCTGTTTCTCAAAGTCTGGGCTAGAAGACATGTGTACTGGCGCACATATAGGATGCCAGTGTCACAGGCAGTGGCTTTACCTGGTTTGCCATAGAGCCAACCCCAAGAATAACTATTATTATCACGAAAACATCTCCTGCCATGGGGCCAGTGCTGTGATGCAGCAGGCTAAGCTGTCATCTGCAGCACCGACATCCCATAATATGATTCAAGTCCTGGCTGCTCTACTTCCAATCCAGCTTCTTGTTAATGCACCTGGGAGAATAGCAGAAGATGGCCCAAGTGCTTGGGCCCCTAAACCCACATGAGAGACCCAGAGGAAGCTGATGGCCCCTGACTTCAGCCTTGCCCAGTCTCAGCCATTGCAGCCATTTGGGGAATAAACCAGCAGATGAAAGATCTCTCTCTCTCTCTCTCTTTGCTCACATTTCTCTGTCTCTTAACACACACACACACACACACACACACATCAAGCATGGCCTCAAAGACAGAAGCCTCATTCAAGCTTGTCCCAGCCTATTCCACGTGATTTTGAACTCCCTTGACAGTCTTCTCACCAGGCTCTTGTGGAACTATTCAACATCAACAGCATTTATGAAGCACATACAAAAATTTTAGTCTCTGAACATGTTAGTTGGTCTGGGAGGGAAGTAGAACAAGAGATCAAAAAAAAAGGAAGAAACATCACATGGAGCAGGAAGTATACCCAAAAGTATACTTGCAATAGAAGTTGGCATAAATCTCATTGCAATCAGCTCTCCTGACAATACTGAGCTGAAAATTTAGTCGATTAAATTCTTTCATAGTGGGCATTAATTAGGAGAAGTCAACCATTTGGATCTCCAGCTGAAGTGTCTAGAGGTAATGTGTTTCTTCCATTGTCTCAACAGAGCCTACCCTCCTAAGGATGCTGCGATAAAGTAGGCAGCAACTTGAGTTCTCCCTGAAACACAATGACATTTGGGTAGGGAGGGTCTTACCCTTGCTGAGCAGGTAAGATTCAACCCACCAGCAAGCTCCAGGACACTTCAGTTCATTTAGGGCTCATTAATAACAAGCATGTTAGAAGCCAAAGGACAACAGGTACTGCCATCAAATGCTGCAGAGCTGAAGGCAGAAGCCCTGCCTGCCCTGCTATTTATACTACAGGAGAAATATTAAAAGTCATGACTAACTGTTATTGTCTTTCTCTTCCCTTAGAGACCATCAGCATCAGAACAGCTCATGAGCAGAATGGAGAGGAGGCCAGTTTCTTGGCCTGCCTTTGAAATATGCCATAATTAATTTTTGCCACCAAATGCCTTTCATTAGAAAAATCTCTGAACTCATCACAGCAGGTGAACTCATGGATTCCCTGAATAGCTCTCTCTGCCAAGCAGGTAAATATTATGATTACAAGCAGGGGGTGTGGGAACCTGCATACAGAGCAGATTGTGCTTCAAGTGCTTGGCAAGCATTTTTTGAGTTTTTTTTTAAATGTCCATGTTCACAGGTGCTGAGCTGAAGCCCTGAAGGAACAGAGTGCCTCTATACACCACAAAAAACAAGCCAGACATTCAGGAACAAATAATAACGGGCTTTCAGGGAGTGGAGCCAGGAGAGGTGACTTCATCTGTGGTACCTGTTCAGCTGACCTCTGCCCCTCCCCACCCCAGATGGGAGTCTGGGCAAAGAAGGGGAGGATTTGTGTCTGTGGGTGGGAGAGAAATGACTGTACCAAAGATACTAGCTCCATCCAATGAGTCTGCAGTTTAAAAATAAATAAGTTAGCATCCTTGAAAGAAATAAATACACCCAGCTGTATTTCCTTGGCTCCTGGCTAGACCTGCAAACATAACTGGAGCAAAGGCAAGGCCTCCTCTCCTTGCTTGGCTCACCACCTGGTCTTCATTTCCCAGCCTGCTTGCAGGCAGGCATGGTCATAGCACCGGAGTCTGTGTGAAAATGGGAGGCATGCCAGTACCATTAAAAGCTCCCACATGGAGTTCTCCATGCTCTTTGCCCTCTCAGGTGGATGGAAGGGACAACATTTGGAGAAATATAGTGAATGTGGCAGGGCCCTCTTGGAAGTCCACTGCCCCCCTCCAAACTGCCCCACTAACCTATTACAAAGGCAGACCATAGACGTTAATTATGTTTGAGCCATTGTTTATTTTGTGGTCTATCTGCTAAGTAAGCCAACATACCCCAACTACAGTGAGTCATAGACCCTGTCAAGAGTTATTAGCCAAAGAGCATGTAAACTTGTCAAGAAAGTAAATTAGCACACTTTCCCAGATGAAAGGGGAGTGAGAAATATAATTAGGTAGTTCTTAGTTTTTTATTTCCAAATACCAGGGAAGACAGAGAGTGGATAGCAGGATGAACAATCACACTTGATGAGAGTTCTTTGTTTTTAATATTTGTTTTATTTATTTGAAACATAGAGACAGAGTGAGAGGGAGAGAGAGACAGAGATCTTCCATATGCTGGTTCATTCCCCAAATGGCTGCAATGACTGGAGCTGGGCCAATCTGAAGCCAGGAGCCAGGAGATTCTTCTGGGTCTCCCATGTGGATGGCAGGGGCCCAAGCACCTGCACCATCTTCCACTGTTTCCCAGGCACATTAACAGGGAGCTGGATTGGAAGTGGTGCAGCTGAGACTCAAACTGGTACTCATATGGGATGCTGGCATTGCAGGTGGTGGCTTAACCCACTACATCACAATCCCTGCCTCAAATTCTTTGTCTTACTCAAGCCTCCATCTTGTCTCTTGTAACCTAGCGGGGAGTCTGCATCATATAAATAGGAAAGTCCCATCAGCTCTCCCTCTCCAAGCCTTCTGTGGCCTAATGGAAAGTCGGTTAACGTGAAGTTTTCCTCAAGTTCTGAAAGCCTGAAACTCTTGAAAGGTCTTTTGAGAGGCTTAAGAAGACCCTTTTTTGTCCCGAAGTCTCTGTGCTCTCTGTACAAAAAGCTCCAGGGTGTCTTGCTCTCTGTTTATAGAAAACTCAGGGGCACTCTGCTGGCTGGGGAGTGAAACAGGAGGACGAGGAAAGCAGTGGGTATGCAGGAGCCAGCTAGCCTTCACACACGCTCTCCCTCCAATCTTGTTCTGATTTTTCGGACATCTCAGAACCATGCACACCATGGCAGTTATTGTTTTTCTACCTCTTATCCCCAGACTACGTTGGTTCAGCTTTCTATTTCCTCTCTAAACAACTATCTCTCTGATTGACATCCACCAGTGGCAGGGAACTCCTTGCTTCTTTCTCGGGTAATCTATTCCACTTGGCAACCTTAAAAGGGAGCATTGACAAATAGCCTTAGCCAAAGTCCACTCTCTCATAATGGCTTTATTAGTCAGAATTTAAAACAAGATCACCTCTGTTTTTTGTTTGATTTCAACACTCTAAAACCATAAGTCCTCTGACAGCAAAGGTAATTTTTAAGGAGCTGTTAGAACCGATTCCAGATAATGACCCTAGCAGGCAGCAGTGGTGCCACTCAGTAATGTTCATAGCAGGAATGAAAGAGGGATGGAAGGTGAATCCATATCCAAGGGAACTGAACAGGTTTCAGTGTGCTGAGGCTGGGCTCGCCACAGCATGAAAGAAAGGATGCTGCTAAGACTGAGTTGCCCAAAGACAAGCTGAGAGGATAAAATTCTTGCAGAAAACATGGCATGTGTCCCCCTGTAGACCCTGGGACAGCCCATCCTCTTGGGTGCTGTTGGAGAAAGTACTGAGCTGAGTAACCTGCACTCCCACAGTCAGAATGCCCGGTACACAGACTACCCAGTGAAGAGGCCATTTGAGACTGTGACTGCTCTTCTACAGACATCAGGGACTCATTGCAGATGTCAAAAGATCTGTCACCTGGGCTTTCTATGCCTGTGAGCTGAAATGGCCATTATTACACCTCTCTCTTTCCTCTCCCTATGAGTTTTGCTTTCTCTTTTCCAAGGCAGACACTTTCAGGTCCTCCAGGCCTTCCTCACACAGCACTGTTGTACATCCTCTAGGTCCTACCTCCCTCCTCTCACAGGTCTCTTTGGTCAGCCCAGCTTCCCTCTTTTTTTTTTTTTTTTTTTTTTTTTTGACAGGCAGCCTTAGAGAGAGAGAGAGAGGAGAAAGGTCTTCCTTCCATTGGTTCAACCCCCAAATGGCTGCTATGGCTGGCACGCTGCGCTGATCCAAAGCCAGGAGCCAGGTGCTTCCTCCTGGTCTCCCATGCAGATGCAGGACCCAAGCACTTGGGCCATCCTCCACTGCCTTCCCAGGCCACAGCAGAGAGCTGGATTGGAAGAGGAGTAACCGGGACAGAATCCAGCACTCCAATCGGGACTAGAACCTGGGGTGCCCGCACCATAGGTGGAGGATTAGCCTAGTGAGCCACGGCGCCAGCCAACCTGCTTCCCTCTTGAATGGTAGTTCCACACTGAATACCCCTGCAGGTCAAGGCTGAGCAACTGACACTAGGTCCAAGCTCCACTTCCCTCCTGATGCACCTGGAAGGTTCATGAATTTCCTTGGCACCTATATCAGGTGGTATTGAGTCTACCTGGACTTGGTAACTTCACTTACTCAACAGCTATTCCATCCTGCACTTTTTCAGGTGTGAATGAGGGTTCAGGGGCAGCACTGTATGGTTACCTGCATTCTATGCCACCTTCCTGGGACCACAACCCAAAGGAATCCCAATAGGAAGGAACAAAGTGTCAAATCTGTCATTCCACAAATCACTACCTCTTCCTTCTTTATGTTGTCATTGTAGTTAATAACTATATCTCAGAGTGCAGCTTGGTTTAAAATGTAGGCTCTGAATTCATATTTCTTGGGTCAAATTTCTGCTCCTTAGTTTATTATTTGGGTGGCCTTACCCGTGTTGTCTCATATTTTTAGCTCTAAAATAACAATAACAGTGATACCTACTGCAACAATTATTATGAAGATCAAATAAGACAACACATACAAAGTACAAAATAGGCCACATTAAGTGTACATATGCATTGATGATTATGGTTCTGACATCTTACTCCAAGAAGGTTTTATTCCTTCATAAAGAATGTGGCCATAAAAGATGGAAAAATCTTCCATGTTCATGGATTAGAAGAATTAATATAATCAAAATATCCATATTACCCAAAATAATTTATAGATCAATGCTATCCCAATCAAAATATCAAAGACATTTTTCTTCTCAAATTTGGAAAAAAGTACCCTAAAATTCATATGAAATCACAAGACACTCTGAATAGCTAAAACAATCCTAAACAATAAAAATAAAGCTGGAAGCACCACAATACCAGATTATAAAACATATTACAAGGAGGTTATAGCCAATACATTCTGGTACTGGCACAAGAATAGACATATGGAGGAGTGGAATAGAGACTCCAGAAATTAATCCATTCATTTACAACCAATTAATCATTGAGAAACAAACTAAAATCATTTCTGGAGAAAGGACAGTTTATTTAACAAATGGTGTTGGGAAGATCGAATTATTGCATGTAGAAGTATGGAACTAGACCTCTACCTTAGTCCTTATACAAAAACCAACTTGCAATGGATCAGGGATCTACATCTAAAACCTGAAACCATCTAATTACTAGGGGAAAACAGGGCGGTTGGGGCCGGTGCTGTGGCTCAGCAGGTTAACTCCCTGGCCTGGCACCAAATGGGTGCTGGTTCGAGACTTGGCTGCTCCACTTCTGATCCATCTCTCTGCTATGGCCTGGGAAAGCATAGGCAAAGACTTCTTGGATAAGACTCCAGAGGCATAGACAATAGAAGCAAAAATAGACAAATGGGATTACATTAAGCTAAGAAGCTTTGGCACAGCAAAGGAAACACTCAACAAAGTACAGAGGCAACCGACAGAATGGGAGAGAATACTTGCAAACTGTACATGTGGAAAAGGATTAATATATAGGCAGCTGGTGCTATGGTATAGAAGGTTAAGTCTCCACCTGCAGTGTTGACATCCCATATGAGTGCCCGTTTGAAGCCTGGCTGCTTCCCTGCCCCTTGCTAATGCACCTGGGGAGAGCAGAAGATGTGGGAGACCCCAGTGAAGCTCCTGGATCCTGGCTTCAGCCTGGCCCAGTCCTGGCCACTGAGGACATTTGGGAAGTAAGCCAGTGGATAGAAGATCTCTCTATCTCTCCTTCTCCCTCTGTATTTCTGTGTTTCAAATAAATAAATAAGTCTTTAATAAATGAATATCCAGGATATATAAGGAGCTCAAAAAAGCTCAAAAACAACAAAACAAACAATCCAGATAAAAAATGGGCTAAGGATGTGAAAAGGCATTTTTCAAGGATAAAATACAAATGGCCAAAAAACCCATGAAAAGATGTTTGTGATCAGCAGGCATCAGGGACATGCAAATAAAAACCACAATGAGGTTTCACCTCACTCAGAAATGCTACCATCCAAAAATAACAAAATAGCACCTGCTGGCGAGGATGTGGGGGAAAAGATGCCCTAATACATTGTTGATGGGAATGTAAACTAGTTCAACCATTATGGAAGACTACAGTATAGAGATTACTCAGAAATCTGAAAATAGATCTATCATATGACCAACCCAACCATCCCACTCCTGGGAATTTATCCAAAGGAAATGAAAGCAGCATGTGACAGAGTTATCTGTACCCCTATGTTTACAGCAGCTCCACTCACATCCGCTTAGATAAGGAATAAACTCAGATGTCCATCAAATGATGACTGGATAAAGAAACTGTGGTATATATACATGATGGCATACTACTGAGCATAGAAAAGAAGGACATCCTGTCTTTCACAACAAAATGTATGCGACTGGAGACCATTATGCTTAGTGAAATAAAACAGATACCATGTTTTCCCTGATATGTGGTAACTAATATGTAGAATACATAAAAGTAATGTATATGAGTGATATTGACATTATGAGATTTCATTATTGTTTATAGCCCTTGTCTATACTCTCGGAGAAACACTGATTTTCCACTAACTACTTTTTTTTTTAATTCTTCATTTAGTGGAGGGTTAAGCTTGTGATTATAAAATAAATTGAAGGTATGCAATTGTAAACATTAGAAGAAAAATAAGAAAGGAAAGAGGCAGGGGGTGGGAGTAAGGGAGGCAGAGAGGGGAGAGGTTAGAATGAGAAGTATCATTATGCTCTTAAAACTGAATATATGGAATGTGTTCCCTTTATATAAATAAAAAAATAAATTTAAGAAAAAAAAAAGAGATCTCAAAAAAAAGGACTGTGTCCCACACTGCATTCTCCTGCTGCACACCCACCAGCTATCACTCTTGACCCCCTGTACTCATTTTTCCTATTTGCTTGTACCTGGAGGCACTGAGTTTTCAGCCTTTGTTTGTGTATCAGCCATGGTTCTCCAAAGAAACAAAATTAATATGATGTATATTTTATATAGAGGACCATATTTATTTTAAGGAATTGGTTTGTGAGATTCTGGAGGCTTCACTAGTCCAATATTTGATGGGAAAGGGTCAGCAACATAAAGAGTCAGGAGTTACTAATCAAGTCCATGGTCATCTGTTAGAGGACCAAGAAGAGCTAATGTTGCAGTTTAAGTCTGAAGGCACCTGCTAGAGAATTCCCTCTAGCTAGGGGAGGAGAGGAGATCAGCTTGTGTGTGTGTGTGTGTGTGTGTGTGTGAGAGAGAGAGAGAGAGGAAAAAGAGAGAGAGAGAGAGAGAGGAGAGAGGAGAGAGAACAGCAAGAGTGAGAGTGAGAGCAAGAGCCAGCACACTGCCAACCATTGGTTCACTCCTCAAATGCCTGTAATGGCTGGGGGTAGGTTGGGGCCAAAGCCAGGAGCTGAGAATATAATCCAGATCTCACACTTGGGTGACAGGAACCCAACAACTTGAACCATCATTGTTGCCTGTTAGGGGCTGCATTAACAAGAAGTTGGAGTCAGGAGCAGGATCCAGGAATCAAACTCGGGTCCTCTGATGTGCATACAAGCATCTTAACTGCTAGGCTAAATGCCTATTTCCAGTCTTTGTTTTATTCAGGCCTTTAATGCATTGGGTGAAGTCCGGCCACATTACGAAGAGTAATTTTCTTTACTCAGAGTTTTCAGATTTAAATGTCAGGCTTTTCCAAAAATCATGGTAAACACCCAGGATAACGTTTGAACAAATATTAGCATACCATGGCCCAGAAAAATTGACGCACAAAATTAATCATCACAGTTTGATATCATTTTTATGGTGTCCCAACCTGCTAAAAAGTCTTCAAAATTTCGAATATCTGTGTTACATGCAGGAGCATGGAGGTCTTCTCATTTAAAGGATAAGAATTAGAAGATGAATATGGGAAGATACACTGAAAGTTTCAGAAATTCAAATTTTGTTTTGCAATTTGATTTTCAAGAAAGAAAGTTCATTAGTACTGAAGGTACTCAGAGTTTATCATTCAACTAATGCATATTTTTTCTAAAGAGATTCACATGACATTTGTGATTATTAAATATTATAGACACACATTATACCCTAAAGAGATGTTTTCTTGTGATGGCTAATTTGATGAGTCAACTTGGTTAGGCTATGGTGCCAGTCCCTTGTGAAACACTAGTCTAGGTGTTTCTGTGAAGGGATTTTTTAAAAAAGCGATTGACACCTACAATCAGTTAACTTTTAGTAATGTAGATTACTCTCAAGAGTATTGCTGGGTTCATCCAACTTATTGAAAATCATAATAGCAAAAACTGAGGATTGCAGGAAAAGAAGGCATTCTACCCCAAGATGGCAACAGAGAAATCATGTCTCAAGTTTCCACATTTCAGACTTCCCAACCCCACAATCACAGGATCTAATTCCCTGAAATAAATCTCTTTGTATGTAAACACATCCTGTTGGCTCTGCTTCTCTGGAGGACCCCAAGTAACACAACAGTGCAGGTTGAATATCCCTCATCTGAAATGCCTGGGACCACAGTGCTTTGGATTTTAGACTTTTTTTAAAATTTGAAATGTTACACATACAAAATGAGATATCTTGGGATGGGACTCCAGTCTAAACACAAAATTCAATTATTTTTATACACACTGATACATATATTCTGAAGGTAATTTTATGCAATATTTTTAGTGTACCTATGTTTTGGGTATGATCTATCACAAGAGGTTAGATAAAAAATTTTCCACTTGTGTTGTCACATTGGCATTTAGAAAGTTTCAGATCTTGAAGCATTTCAGATTTCAGATCAGGGATAATCTCTCTCTCTCTGTCTCTCTCTCTCTCTGTGTGTGTGTGTGTGTATGTATCAAATCTCATAGTTTAGGTAAGGCGATATGCAATATTTACCACTGGCTTTCTGGATCTACTGTTTTAACAGGAAAATAAATTAGGATACTAAAAAATAAAAAGCTGTGGGGCCAGTGCTATGGCGCAGCGGGTTAATGCTCTGGCCTGAAGCGCCGGCATCCCATATGGGCGCCGGTTCGAGACCCAGCTGCTCCACTTCCAATCCAGCTCTCTGCTATGGCCTGGGAAAGCAGTAGAGATGGCCCAAGTCCTTGGGCCCCTGCACCCATGTGAGAGACCTGGAAGAAGCTCCTGGCTTGGGATTGGCACAGCTCTGCCTGTTGCAGCCAATTGGGGAGTGTACCAGCGGATGGAAGACCTTTCTCTCTCTCTGCCTCTCCTCTCTCTGTGTAACTCCGACTTTCAAATAAACAAATAAATCTTTAAAACAAAATGTGCAGTAAAGCAGTGGAGGAGGCAGATCTGTGTCCCTCTTCACGCTTCACCTCTCAAGCAACATTTTTCTCCCGAACTGCAACAACTCGTGAATGAGTTTCACAGACAGCACGTAGTACTCGAATGTACACGTTCTTCCTAGCTATCTGTGTCATGGCCCTGGTCCAACTTCAGATGGCTGTGGGATCTCAGGCAAATCACCCAGGCTTCTCAGGCTTAAGTTTCCCCATGTTTAAATGACAATGATCACATCCCAGCCCTTCTTTAATTCTTGTGGCTCTGAGGATAAAATGAAAAACAGATCGAAAGCTACTCCAGAAACTTAAAGAAAGGTGAAACCACGTTCTAAGAAGTGGGTGAAATTACCAAATAAAAGGTAATGCTATCCTCATATTTCCTTGCAGTGGTTTTTAGGGAATACCTTCTGAGTTCTCACATGGCACTGCTGCAGGCTGTAGATAAACATGAGCTTTTCTCTCCCTTCCTTCGACACCCCCCCCCCCGGCCACATTATGAGATTATAGTAGAGAATATAAAATTCTAGAGAAGATTTACAAAAATAATGTTCTGCAATATGAAGATACACTCGACCATACAGATTTAGAGCTTTCTATGGTAAGACTTTTAGAATTGTGTCTGCCTGACTTCTGTAGCTGACAGGACTTAGAAAGATTGTTGGGTACACTAATTTAAGCATTGGCTATAAATTGTTATAAGCGAGCACTTGTTTTCATCTCATGGTGAAGGATGTGATTTATCATGATCTAGAGATTTAGCGGAGACTTATAAACTATTAATAAAATAAGTGTGGAATGTGGTAAAGGAATAAATAAGCCTTTCAGGTTGTCCTTTCTCTTCTGGGAGGAGTTAAGATTCATATCCAACCATGCTTACAAACCCTCGATCCTCCACGTCTCACCTCTACTAGCAGTGGACACTCTGTAATAAACTCAGTGCGCATCACAGTCTATGTTTGGCAAATCAAATCACCCTTCTTCCTGGAACCTTTGTAAGGAAAAAAAATATAAACATTTAATTGAATTTAATTTTGAATTTAAAATTTGAATTTAAAATTTGGATTTGAATCTCAGCAAGACCTCATCAGGGATGCAAATTATATAATAACTTCATGTATGACTTGGAAATAGTTACTTTATTATTTGGGATGTTAGTTTAGTCCTCTGTAAAATGGGAATTACAAAAATGGGAATGAAAATAACTAATTCAAAATCTTGGTTGCAGGATTCTCAGGAATAGAAGCTACATAGAAATAAAAGAAATGGTAGAACATTGTTTCTGATGTAGTATCCATTGAGCACTGACCATGAGTAAAAACACTATTCTTGATACAGAAAATAATGGGAACTAAGTCTTGCATTTAAGAGGTAAACATTCTATTGCAATGCAGAAAAATAATCTTCCTTCAGTTACCTAAAGGTTCAATGGAGTAAAGAGAAACAGCCAGTACGTTCTTCCTTATCTTCTTTCTGGGGAAAAAGCAAGCAAGGAAAAATTTCTTACGCTTGGTGCTAGAAGGGTTAGCACCAAAATAATGTAAAAGAAGACCCACGCCACCTTGACGGCACATTCCTCAATGGGCAAGGCTGAGCAATTGTTTCCACATCCAACAGCGGCCGTACAGCAGCTCCAGCGATGGTTGCTAAGAAAGAGGTTTAGACAGAGGAAGAGAGTTCCCTGGAGACTGCAGCAGTCAGAACAAGGTAGGGAGACCCATCGGGTCACTAAGTGGAGGACGAAGCTGCTCTCTGTGCTTCGTGGCCTCATCTCCCCTGTCTGATCTACCTCAATTGTCTTCTTGTCAATTAGCCTCTCGTCTTCAAACAGGAGCATGCATAGACCCTTCCCAGTTTTTTTTTTTTTTAAACCCTCTTTCTTCTCCTCACTTTATATCAGCAATGAGCAGCTCTATGTCTAGGAAGAGGATTCTGCACTCACAGCCATGGCCATTGTTTTGACCTCCCATTCAACCCTCAACACAAAGTCTCTGATGCCTGGCTTCTCCCAGAAGGGTTCTTCCTGAGTCACCAACCAGCAGCCGACCTACCTTGGAGTTCTTCATCGGCCTTGGGCATTTTCAGTCTCTGTTTCCTGCCTGAAAATTTCTCTTTACTGCATTCATTTGTTATCACTTCTCATCTCACTGCTTTCAATGCCTGCTCCCAACCCTTCCAGTGCTGGCTGCCTACTGCTCATCTCCTAAGTGTTTGCTGTGCCCGTGTTCTGTCCTTTCTGTAGGCTCCTGGAAGTCACACACATGCCGTGAACCCTACATTGATCTTCAGGACTTCCTTCTCTCTAAGGCCCAGGCCAAAATTGGCTATTTTCTTTCTTTCTTTCTTTCTTTGGACAGGCAGAGTGGACAGTGAGAGAGAGAAACAGAGAGAAAGGTCTTCCTTTGCCGTTGGTTCACCCTCCAATGGCCACTGCGGCTGGCGCACCGCGCTGATCCCATTGACAGGAGCCAGGTGCTATCCTGGTCTCCCCTGGGGTGCAGGGCCCAAGCACTGGGGCCATCCTCCACTGCACTCCCGGGCCACAGCAGAGAGCTGGCCTGGAAGAGGGGCAACCGGGACAGAATCCGGCGCCCCAACCGGGACTAGAACCCGGTGTGCCGGCGCCGCTAGGCGGAGGATTAGCCTAGTGAGCCGCGGCGCCGACGGCTATTTTCTGTATTTGCCACCGATGGGTGTCTTTCTATCAAACATGCATTTCCTCTCCTCTGTCCTCTGCTCCTTCTCAGTGATATTTCTTAGTGAATGAAGTGAACATCCATCCACTAAGAAAGTAAAATATGAGACTCATGTTCCAAAGATCCCTCTCCCTGTGATGTGCTCTGAAGTCTTACCAAGTCTCTCACCTAAGAAGCTATTACATCTTTTCCACTTCAGCCATTCTTTCTGGGGTTGTGGACATAAGGGCTTAATCCCCTTGCTTGTCCCAGACTATTCTCCATCCATCTATATTTCTAACAAGAAACTGTGATCATAGCACTCTCTTGTTCAGAATGTAATGACTCCCCATCACCCACTCAATCTCTCTGTATGTCAGGCTTCCCACTCCTGGTCCAGTCTAACCCACCTCATGTTCAAGATTCTATGTCCACCTACGTCCCCTTGAGCCTGACCATCTGTGTGCATTGCCATCTGCGCCAGGAATCCCTTCCTCCCACAGCTATGTGACCCAATCCTATGCAATTTGCAAGCCTCAGCTCAAGTTCCACCTTGGGCACGAGTTCTAATCAGCACTCGTTACAATAATTTTTACAATCACTACTGTTTACCTGTCTGCCCACTCCCCAGACTATAAGCTTTCTCTTAAGTAATTGTGTTTAATCAGTGCTTGCCCAAGGTAGGAAAAGAATAAGGATTTGTTGATGGATGAGTCCAGCTTAGCCTGTATTCAACACTGAAATTCCTCCTTAAACGTAGCTGGCTGCTCCTCTTCCAGATTTTATTTAAACCCTTCAGATGATGCTTGGTTTATTCTCAGCAGGAGATCCCCACCATTCTTAGATAATTACAATTATTACAGAGAAGCGAGTTTCAGCTTCAAACAGGAGGAACTTTTTTACCTTTCTACTCAACGGTTTGTCCACCTGTAGTCAGACATGGTAAAATGAATTCTTCCAAAAGACAAAGGCAAGCTTACAAGATACTTGCATGGTTTGGGGTGTTAAAGTCCAGTTTAAATAAAAAAAATTCCGATTTTCGGTGAGTGAGGAATCGGTTTGCTCATTTTTTTGGAAGTGACACAAAGCAATTTCATGATTCCTTTTGATCCTACTCCCCTTGACCTTTTCCCTGCGTATCTCCACTAAGATGCACAAGGCATGAGAAGCCAGCAGGAGGATCTAGGGAACGTCTTTCTCAGGCAGGCTTTGCAAGCAGTGCCAACACCACAGACCATGCAAGCCGTTGGCTGAGTCATCAGGAAAGCTTTCCCAAGACTGGAGAAAAATGAAAAGAGTTTCAAGGAAATGAGGGGGATGGGTCTCCTCGGGCTTGTTACAGCAGCATCCCGAGGATGGTCTATGGGGCCCAGGCTTCCAGATAATGACTGCCTCCCTTCTGCTCTCAGGCTGAACTTCGGCTACTGCACATGACAGCTGCATTTCCAAACACCCATCGTAGGTAGGAAGAACAACCCCAGAGCAGGCTGCCCTGGTGCAGATGCTCTGAGCACAGAGACCATTCCATGTGCATGAGGGGAAAGAGATCTCAGAATGGCCTCACGTCATCAGTGAATCTTGGCCAATGCTCAGGAACACAATAACACATTATTCTTTTATTTCTGCTAATTTTGGGCTTATCCTTTAAAATATGGCAAAATTATTGTGAGCTTGTAAAGAGTAGATACTACACATTTTCTGTTCCATATTATTTCCCAGCTTTGCTCAATGTCATGTCATATGCAAAATGTGAATCAAAATACCTTCATCAATTGTCTTTAACTGTGTTTGTTTATTTAGCATATGCTTAATATAACATATTGGATGGCCTTGATTACTGCTCAAATGAGATGGGGTTCCTGATCCTTCTAGGAGAAAACAGCCCATTCTCATGAAGGTGTTTAATTGTTTTTATGGGATGGAGCGGTCTACATTATAGAGAACAATTACATGAGAGTTGTATTTAACATGTATTACAATTTACATTTTTAAAATCATGTCATATACGTTTCCTTATTTGATGCTTTCAAGGAAGGTAGGATGGAAAAATCTGTATAGAACACAATTACCTAAATAAATATTAGCATTCACATTTCAAAGTACTTTCCTCAAAGCCAAGAAGCAAGTTACTGATAGGCAGAGGCCAGCATCCTAACTCATACGTGAACCATCATGGTAGTCTTGCTGGTTTCCTTGCAATATGTCCAGAATTACTTATGGTAAAATGCCCCATGCAACATTATGCACAATTGACTATTATTTTCAAACATTAATCGAATTTCACAATTAATCTTTCTCCCTTTCTTTTACAGATACATGGAAGTGTATTCATACATAATCACATAGGAGTTTCCAAATAAAACAAGAAAAGCACTTGGTTCTTCCTTTGTCATATGTAAGCTATGGAAGTGCCTCCTGCAAGTGACAGAGAACGGTATGGCCACAGAATTGGAATTTATCTTTATTGTAAGTAAATAGCACCTTAGTTTAAAAAATGATAAGTGTTATGTGCTGAATTGTGTCCCTTCCCAACTTTTATGGTGAAGTCCTAATATCTAATGCCTCAGAATTTGATTTGAATTGCAGATAGGGTCTTTGCAGTGGCAATTATACAATGAGGTGACTGAGGTGGCCCTAATCCCAAATGACTTCTGTGTCTTCACACAAAATGTTGGACACAGACTTACATGCAGAGGACAACAGGGTTCAGGACATGCTACTCCTAGAAACTGAGACCTGGCACATGGACTATGCTAAGCAAGGGATATTCCTGCCTGAAGGAATTTGAGAAATGACAGATGTAGGAAGAACTGTAATCACCCCTCCCTCTCCCTTGTAGCAGGTCATGTGATCCTCGTGTGGGCAGTGCCCTCTCTGTACCCAGAAGCACCATTTCACTGATGATGACAACAGGCATCCCTATATTTTCCCATGCATAACCTTTCACTCTTGCCCTCTGTCCTATTTCCCCATGATTTCCCACTCTTCATCAGACTAGCACCAAAAACTTCAGGTTTGCTGCTTTCTGGTTCTTCACTTTCTCATGAAGACCCTTGAGCTGTATAAAACGTACATTAAATACGCTTTGATAAATCTGTCCATCTAATGTACAGGGTCCCAGTCAAACAACCAAGGCACGTAGCGGGAAGAAGATGTTTTCCCCTTTCCTACAAGGGATAACGCCATGCTAACACAAACGTCATCAGCAAGGCAAGGAGAGGGGCCTGGCAGAGACCCTTCGTTAACAGTCCTGGAACTCACCCTCTGATGCCTGGATTTCAGATCAGGCACTCGGCTTCTGCTGTTTAAGCTGCCCAGTCTGTGGTAGCTTGTTAGTAGCATCTCCAGAAAAGGAACACAGTGAATGCTCTGGTCTGAATCTACCAAATGATATGTCTCTTATATCCAGTGAAGGATGTCGATGGATTTCTATGGATCCTTTGGCTAACAGAAGCTCAAAAAAATTTTTTTATTTATGTATTTGACAGGCAGAGAGAAAGAGAGAGCTCCCATCCACTGGTTCACTTCCCAAATGCCCACAAAACCGCTAGGCATGGACCTGCTCAAAGCTGGGAGCTGGAAACTCAATCCAGGTCTCCTACATGGGTGGCTGGGATTTTACTTCGAGGCATCACCTCTGTCTCCCAAGGTTTGCTTTACCAAGAAGCAGGAATCAGGAGCCAGAACCGGGAATCCAATTCAGGCATTCTGATGTGACCATCTTCAGTAGCATCTTAACAACTAGGGTAAATGTCCATCCCAAAAGATTCTATTTCTCCAGCCACTTCTGTGAAAGGCAATCTCTTGCACACCCATGTGAATTACACCTGTTCACATCAGAACTTGACACCCTCAACAGGGGAGTGACTATGGTAAGTTAACAGTGGGGATTTCAGCCTGGTGAATGGAACCTGCTATGGTTTTGCTCACCATCGGTTTGGAAAAGAGCACTTCACTCCAGAAAAAAATCAAGTGCCCCATGGCAAGTCCTTCATCCATACTTGCCCAAATTGCTCCCTTTCTCTACCTAACATTCTCCATCCCTTCTCAGTGTTGCTAAATCACTCTGGACCACTATGGCAGAAGGTCTTATCCAGGTCGCATACCTGTATCAATTACTTCCCACCTACCTGAACTCCTGAATGATATGGAACAGGCAATCATACTGCATTTTCTGTCCTGGGCTATTCAATCCGTGTCAACCTTCTCTCAGCAGCAAAGTTGCAAGCTCTTTGGAGCTGGACTTGGACATCTTCCCTCTCTTCCCCATGAGATTTCTCCACCAGGAGAATGCCACCCACACTCAAATGTGCTCTGCTCAGGAATCTGATTCCATGATTGAAAATCAATCCTGTTCTGCTTCAATAAAAACAGAGATCTGGGAAAAGTCAATACTCTGTCAACACAGCGTGCAGGTTGGGCAAACACAAGGACAACACAAGGCCACAAAGTCCCTTGAAGTTGCACCACCCCCAGACCTTTATAGATTTCCTCCCTTATTTAATTAGACTGTCTCCTTCTCACATATTGATTGGCAAAACTACTTTTGAGAAACAGAAAATTTGGCAACTTTATTGGCATGACCATGACCCTTAGGCATATCTTTAGAGGAGAGTTGCAATGAATAAGGAAAACATGGGCAGAAGCCCCCTGTCCATGCAGTCAAGGTTTCCCACCACAAACCCTGAGTCTCTCGTTCTTATTTGAGATTTCAGAGACCCTTACCTTTATCACTCCATTTTTTTTCTAACTCCCTAATTTCACAAGTCATCCTTTTTCTCTGAAAACACTTACTCTCACTTCTCCCCCTTCACTGCCTCTGTCTTAGTCCAAGCAGGTGTTCTCTCTTCTCTGTGTACTTCAACACTGTGTAACTGTCTAACTTCCAGCTCTGGCTCTCACCCATTCATTTAACAGACACTCACGGATAGCATCCTCTGTGCCAGGTAGGGTTAAGTAGTGGGGAAGAGAGAAGATATAGAGATGGGCCTGTCCTCCCATGGAAATTAGGAGCAGAAGGATTCACAGCAAACAAGCAAATGGAGATAAAGGTAATTACAAGCTCTGCAGAGGTCTGGGGGCATAAACAGAGTGGTATGGTGTGGGATTGTCAGCACAGAGTGGATCCTCTCTGTAAATGGGGTTCAGACAGCCCTTCAGAGATTGTGTCCGAGAAGACATCGCCAACGCAGTCATATTTAAGTTGACACTCGTGAGAAAGAACCAGTCCTGGACACAGCAGGGCACAGGTGGTGGTCTGGTAGCAGGAATAGCACATGCAGTTAGTTCGAGGAACAGAAAGGTAGCTTCTGTGTCATTGGCCTCATGCTGAGTGATCCAAAGAGGAAACAGAGCAATGATGGCTTTCAAGACTCTGTGTGTTGTGAGGCCTCCAGTATCCTCTGTCTCACTTCTGTGCACCACTGTTACCCTCTTTGCCCATGGTGCAGAACAACAGGCCGTTCTCAGCACCTCCGGACTATACCACAGCAACTTGACAGGTGCATCACCCTTCCTTCCCTCCCTTATTATCATCCCATGAATCAGACAGGGCTTGTGTCGCCTCCTCACTCCTCCACCTACAGATCCAAGGGCATGGCTTGGCTGATAGCACATGTCGAAACAAATTGTTAGAAAGACCTTACTCTAGCATGCATGCATATACACACCACCCTCCCCATCCCCCAACACACACACATTAGCTGACCTTAGGTCAGAGCACGTGCTAGTTGCTAAGTGAATGGCCAGACAGATCTGAGCCTGGGGTGCATTGGAATCAATGCAGTAACAAGGCTCATTATAGCAGGGCTTTATTATGCAAACTTATTTCAATTGATAATTTGGGGGATGATTTCACATGCAGGAGCAGCCTCCTCCGTTATTTCACTTGGACCATTTTCCATGTACACAGCAGATGCTCATTTGCCTAAGTGGGGAAACCATGGAGCTGCTATCCGAGGAGGGAGAGAGGAAGGGAGGAAGGAACAAGACACGACAGACCCACTGGAGCTGCCTTTGTTTCAGGCTGGGCACGGGAGCTCATCATTCTTTTAAATTCCCTTTCGTAAAAATTGCAGTGTAGCATCACTTCACTTGGGGCACAGAGGTGTTTAAATATTAAACATAAATTTTCTATTACATGTTTAATAAACACTGCTAGCTTCTGGGGAAACAAAATTGCTTTTTATAAACACTGGAGCTGGCAGACACATTTTTCTGGCAATAATCTATGAAAAACTCCTCTCATTGACTTGTCCATTCACACCACGGCAGGAGCTGAATGGAGCTGAGTGTGTTGCTTCCTGGGGGTGTTGGCGATTTGAGATTGACACTGGAAGGGGAATGAAAACAGGGGCAAGTCCTTAGAAAGCAAATGAATATCTGAAACCAGAGCATGCCAAAGGAAATATTGATGAGACTCCCCAGTCCCGCCCTCCCCATCTGAGAGAAAACACAGCGAGACAATAGGTAAGGAAAGAAAGAGTGTGTGTGTGTGTGTGTGTGTGTGTGTGTGTGATACGAGGTGCTTCAGGGGTCCCCTGGCGTGGGTCTCAAGTGCTGAATTAAACTGACGTCTGAAATTTCCATGACTAGTCACACAGATGCTTACTGATAGATTTGGGAAACAAGGGAAGGTCTACACACCTCAAAATATCTCCCCATCAGCAAGACAGTGTGATGAGTTGGCTGTTAAAGATTCATCCTTTGGATCTTCAGGTTTTTGTATTTAAGAGTTCTCTAATAAAATAATTACCTTTGGGTCCTATTTTAAAAAGTAGGCCCATCCCTACTTTGACTTGTAAATCACATTAGCTTAAAAAACTTTATTAGGGATATATTGATACTTAGTGAAGAACAAGGCTGTTTTAAATTAGAATAGCCTAAAAGGAAATGGAAAGGCAAACACAGGGATAGGGGAGAGGTGGTGAAATAATGCCAAAGGCTCACTCAGATGGTTGACAGCTTAGCATTAGTTCAATCCTGCCTGTGAGTGAAATCTTTGCCCACAATTTATAAAGGTCAACTCTGCGTAGAGCGGCCGTTTGATGGTTAGCATAGGGCACATCCATCATGTCTACTGTAATTACTGGATAGGGTCCTTAAATACATAGGCAAACGGGGAAAATGTGATGACAGCAGTAGCAAGGACTCAGAAGCATGGGCAAACACAGACAGCAATCTACTGACTAGGTCCCCAGGAGCCAAATATGGGGCAGATTCATGGATGGCCCAAGGATCCCACAGCAAAAGACACAACCTGTCTTAGCAAGAGTGGCCACAGAGACAGGTGAGGAAGCATAATGACAGTACTGGAGTGGGGCTGTCGCTGGACACTGCATTTTGAGTTTACACTGTTGAACTCCTCAGCCCATTCTGAAAACGTACAGCGCTAGGCAAGAGATCCAATTTTAGCAAGAGTCTGTGACAGTCAACTGCCCACCCCCATGTGTTCTCTTAAGTTTCATTACACAGGGTCATCACAAAATTTTGTCTCCTCAAACAAGTTTTGAGCACCGACAAACAGATGAATTGTACAGTTCACAGAATTATTCAATGCTGCCAACATTGTGGTGTAGAGGGTTAAGCCACTGCCTGCAATGCCAGCATCCATTGTCGGTGCCAGTTCATGTCCCAGTGGCTCCACTTCTGATCCAGCTCCCTGCTCATGTCAACAGGAAGCAAAATCCAACCCTGAAAGAGACTGAACTTGGAAGGCGTGAGGATGTTGGGTGGTGTCTGGCACATAGAAGATACGTAATGAGGGGATATTGCAGGACTGGATGGATGGGTGGGTGTTTTGCCTCTTCTTAATGGAGACGTGCACAGTGGCATTGTTAAGGTGTGCTACACTGGGCAGAGGTGAGGGAACAGCAGTTTCCTCAGATACCACTTGACACTGGAACAGCTAACTCAGTATTCTCTCTGCCCAGTGTCGTTCCACGGAAGGTTTGAAGCTTCCATTGCAAATATTCTTCAGAGGCACTTGGATCATCACACTTCCCTTCTTTCCCAGTGGGATAATCACTAGGCTAAAGGAGTTTATAGAAACTGAACTTTCCTGGGAACCACAGGGAGGAAGGAAGAGAGAGAAAAGGGGGGCAGAGAGAAGGAGAGAAAAATAGAAAGAAAGAAAGATTAATTCTTATTTAGCATATACTAGAAACTCCTCTGATAATTCTCTCAGAAGCCTCAGTGGCAGAAATGTATCCTTTTTGGTTAGGATAGCATTTTGTATATTGCCGGGTACCTTACACTTCTTTACCTCCAGGATCAATGGAGTGTAAAAGCCTGATCTTTTAAATTCCCATTTCCAGAAAACCCAGAGCTACATGCTCTAGGTGAAGAGGTATCCTCAGATTGCCATAGATGAAAGGCAGTGGCCTCAAATTCCTTCTTAATTTTCTTTCTTTTATACAAAAGGTCACCCAAGTGGTGGGGCCTCGGAGGGCTCTCCCACCATCCATCAGTGTCCTGCAGCCAATTCATCCCATGGATGTGAAATACAGGCGTGGGCTTCAGGGAGAGCCTCTTAACCCCCTGATCTCAGAAAGGCCTGCAATTC
This sequence comes from Oryctolagus cuniculus, assembly GCF_964237555.1. NCBI lineage: Eukaryota > Metazoa > Chordata > Mammalia > Lagomorpha > Leporidae > Oryctolagus > Oryctolagus cuniculus. The sequence continues at coordinate 19,914,367 of NC_091438.1, forward strand.
TCTGTTCCCTACAGAAATCACTAACACCACCCCCTACCTCCAATCTCAATGGCCATGCAGATAATGAAGTGCATGTCTGCTCTAGGGAAAACATCATGGCTGTGCTGGTTTGTTCATTTGACATCACGGGCCATAGGCAGATTTAGGGTTCTGAGCTGGCCTGGCTGCAACTATCGCTGGCTTCTAATCATGATGCATTCTAATGTTCAAGGGCACATTCTGTGTTGGCCACTCTTGTGCCCTCCATATCTAAAATACATCAGCTCATTTCATCTTCGTTAGAAACCAATTACGTAGTGTACATTTCTCCAAGACATCAGCAGAACCTTTCAGGGACAACATACACACAGCAGAAAATCCACAATGAACAGTTATTCCATCCATGGTTAATGTCTTGGTGGTTAACAATGGGAAAATTCTTAGGGCAATTCGGACACTCCTGGAAAACAAGCTGTATGCCTTAACATCCTCTGAGTCTCTTCTCTGTGAGCAGAGACCTTGACCAACAATATCCATGGTAGTCCTGGATTTCTACATGGGAGACACAATAGTAACAATCTGATTGAAAGAAGAGGTCCAACGCCTTGCTCACAGCTGCACATGCCTAGCAAACACACGGGTTTTATATAGATCGTATGCGTATTTGCGGTTGAAGAGCAGGACCATAGAGACCGTTCCAAGTGGCAGCTGGAATGGTCACTAATTCCTGGCAGCCAAGTGGGCTCTCCGCTCTGAAGTCAGGGATGGAAATCGAAAGGAAGAATCCACCCACGGGATGCAAACTGTCAGAGTCCTCTGAGGACTGTAGAGGAAATGGGTGCAGCGTAGTAGATACTGCAGTTGGAACCTGGACCGTGGCGCCCATCCCTACTTCGACTAACGTGGAGTAAATCACATTAGCTCCCCAGGACCTTAGCTTCCCCCACTATAAAATCATGGATCACCCCAGGAAGGCAATTACAAAACCACCGCAAATCATTCTTAGCCTGTTCTTGAAACCATATTACTGCAGAGTGATGACCTACTTTACTAGGTATTTAGATTATAGCCTATTTAGTTTGTATCAATCCTGCCAAGAGTCAAAATAGAGGGTTTCCATGAGAACATTCCAAGTCCTTGACCCTTTCCAGTACTGATTTTGGGTTTGGACAGAGGTAGTGACGAGGTTTACACCAGCCTTTAAGTAGAGTGACTGAATGCCTACTGCCCTTCTGCTCCTGAGCTCTCTCTGCAATCCACACGCAGGTACCCATGCAAAAAACTCTTGCCTATACAGTCAGAAGAAGCAGGAGGAATTTAAAGCACCGTAGTCACTGGTAGTATGATCTTATTTGTGAAAGTAGCCATTCCATCTCTTGTCCTAGCTAACTCGCCAGTGCAATGTATTAACCAGCCTTCTTCGCATTCTGCTACTCTGATCATGCTCATTAGCATATGATCGTCAGTATCATTTCCTTCCCTTCACTTTGTAAGAGAAAACCTAAGGTTGTACTGCCACACTGTCAACTTGTCCTCAAAGATCCAGCTGCTCTTTATAGGCCACTGTGCCGCTGCCACTTAGTTCCTCCTTCTAGGAGGGCACCCAACATATCGTCTTCCGCAGAAAAATAGAGTGAAATGATACAGTAGAAGTCTGAACAATTACTTGCTTTTTATAAGTGTCTCTAATTCTGGAGAAGAATTTTGTCTTACTCATCTTCTTATCTCCTTGATACATTCAAATAAATAACAAGGTAATAAATGAAGCCATTCAAAGAAATCAGTCCTGGGGGAGGATTCTCTAACCCCAACCTGGGCTAAGCCCTTTTCTCACACTCCTCAGAGTCCCCAGTCTCACCTCGGTGTCCTAACCACACACATAATTTAAGTGCAATCTCAGTGATTGTTTAACATCTATCTTCATTGCTGGACGCTCTATGAGCCCTGGGGGCATGCCTGTTTTGCTCAAGCTGTGGCACAGAGTAGGCAGTTAATAAATATTTGTTGAATAAAAGAATAATCCTTGGCAGTCAGAAGAGAATTTTCACAGTGCTAGAAGTCAATGCTTGCACTTTACAGACTCTATGAGGTATCTAGAGCATTTTGAGCACTGAGTCAAAATTAACTGATAGTAAAGAGTTTCTACCATACACAAAGCGAGTGGCTAATGGCACCATTTCTAACTTAATGGATGATGATCCTACTGTGCCTTCCTTTAGGCATTGAAAAATAAAAATAACATAATCAAAATGACATCACTCCGCCTTTTACTGAGTATTTTTATTCTGATTGCAGAGAATCACAGTGATATCCCAGAAAAAACACATTTCATTTAGTGGAAGAAATAAAACCTTTGTGTTATAAATGTACACAAATGAATTAAAACCTGCTTTTGTGTTGGCATTGATGTATGTCGAAAAAGTGCTTTTGTGTCCACGGCCCAAGAATTTCTAATTAAAGGATTTGGTTGGGCAAATTGAGTGTGTCTAACCACTGATGAGATTCCATTAGGCATTCTCTGCTCTGTGCAGTGTGACCACTCAGGTTCCCTGCCGGAGCTCTCTGTCCTCTGGAACAATGCTTTGCCATGGCTGCTTCTTTGCTTTCTTTCTTCAGGAGAAACATTCTTAAGAAGAGGAAACTAAACATGAAGATTCCAGGGGTAGGGTGCTTAACTTAGTGCTTAAAACTTTGGTTAAGATGCTCATGTGCCATAACAGAGCACCTGGGTTTGAGTTCCATTCCCAGCTCCTGAGTCTAGATTCCTGCCAGTGCAGAACCTCCAAGGCAGTGGTCGTGGTTCAAGTAATTGGGTTCCTGCCATTCAACCTCGTGGCTGACTTGGATTGAATTCCCAGCTCTCAGCATCAGCCTCAGCCTTGCCCAGGCCATTGTAGGCTTTGGGGGAAGTGAACCAGTGGATGGAAGTTGGTATGCATGAGTGCTCTTTCTCTCCCTCTCCCTCTCCCTCTCCCTCTCCCTCTCCCTCTCCCTCTCCCTCTCCCTCCCACCCTCTCTTCCTCTCTCCCTCTCTCTCTTTCTCTTTCTCCTTCTCAAATAATGAAATAATTTTTTTTTTTTTAATGATGCAGGAAAGAGGGCAGGCAGAGATGTGAGGGAAATCAAGACAAATGGGAACAGCAACAGTCTCATGGGGTTTAACATTCTAACTTCCCACAGCAAAGCCCAAGCATGCATGCGATGAACACATTAGCAATTTTGACTCATAGTGTCTTTTTATCCTCAACTCATCCATTAGGCTTTTGCTAGCACCCAGTCATCTACAGGCAGAGAATCCTCATGGTTTTATGAAAGACCAAATGTCATTTTCTTCGCTCTGTTCTCTTTCAGATTTAAGAGGCTTGGTTTCTACCCTGGAAACTCATTTTTTTTCCCCTAAAAGGATTTGAATGCCTGCTCTGGACTTCCATGTGATAAATCTGACTGATTCCTCATTCACCTTTTTAGCCAACCCAATGACAGTACTTCAATACAAAATGGGAAGTCCCTAATCCCCACATCGGAAAAGCTTACCTGCTCTTCTGGGGCAAATGCACGAATGGAAGGAAGATAAAAGAGAAATCCGAGAAAGGGTAATGGATCAGATATCAGGCACAATGAAAATGCCATAATCATCAAGGTCCACTCACTCCCTACGATAGGAGAAGAGATCACAATTTGCAAAACGCTGATTATATTCTTCAGAGACAAAGAACTGCTTGGTTAGAGCAACATGCAGGAGAACTGCTTTTCCTATCTCACAAGCGTTCATTACTAAGGTCAGAACCAGGGTACTCCTTGTTGCGCCTAGCATGCTTCTTGAACCTAGGACACCCTCCATTAGAATGGACTTGGCAGGTGCAAGTTCACCCAGCCTAACAAAAGGGTGTGCATCCTCACTCTACCCAGTGCAGTGGCAGTTGCAAGGGGCAGCTCAGGAAACTTTCTTAGCACATCCCTGGGTGGGATCCCTGAGAATGGGTTCCCTGGGGGACGCTCTCACACACCAGACACTATCAGACTAAAATGGGCATCAGAGAAAGCTTTGAAAGCACAAGGGGACAAATTCAAGAAAGGAAATGTCTTGAAAGAATTGGAGAGCACAACTCCTTTGTTTTAGTGATAGCCAGGGAGAGAATCGGGCTGCTTTTATGTAACAAACTTTTCTTGTGACAGTCATTAGCCAACAGAATCTTCCACCCCTCATTTCCTTACCATTGGATGGCGGCTAGACTGATTTCACAGGGCTCTCTGGACCTCCCTCTGTCTATGCCAAGAATGGTTCTAGAATTTGAGACAAGGCAATTTTTCTTAAGTCAGGACCATGTCCCTCATGGACCCCCGCAGTTACATCTCCACGGGCTCCTCCTATGACCTATGTCCACCATCAGCCAAATGCTACCTGGGAACCAATTTCAAGTCAACTGCTTTCTCAGAATTTCTGAGTTCTGGTCTTGAGTTTCTTTTTCTGTCCCTATGTTTCTAGTTGCTGTCTGAGTTTGCTAGGGCTGCCAGAGCTAAGTGTCCCAAATGGGACAGCTCACGGCTGTGAGGCAGTGCTACAAGTATCAGGCGGCATCCATCTCCCACATCAGAGTCAGTAATTTAGTCACAGGCCCATGTCTAGCTATAGGAAAAATAGAACACCATCACTCACACACACAGGGAGGAAAATAGTGGGTACTCAGGGGCTCCCCGTAGCAATTTCCCTGTACGCTTCCTCTGCTCATTTAGCTCACTTATCTTCAACTCCCAGCATGAAACCCTGCTCTCATTGAGAATATTTCTCAATCACAGGACACCAGGCGATTTCTTCTGTAATGCTGTCCTGTGTGTCTTACCTCAATGTACATGCCATGTCTCCAACTACTCGTTTATAAGCTTCTTGGCTGGCAAGCTTTGCATCCTACTGTAAAGCCTACACATTTCCTAAGAAAAGCTGGAGCCCAGGAGCAGCTATGGCTAGAACAGCTTTTCCTTCATCCTAGAGAAAACATACCGGACTCAGAGTTGAAATAATGACTGCACGTGGCATTGGGGTTCTTGGAAATGGATGGAAGAGAAGTAAAATTTTAGACTGCTACCTAGCAGATCATCACATGTAGGTGAGTGTGTCCCCATGGACCTTAGAGACTGAAGGAACACAGGACTAGCAGCAGGTGTGGGGTGTGGATGGTGAGTGGGGGTGGAAAATGGGGGAGGGGAGGCACAGGTGTGGGCTGGGGATTCCACAAGGGCTTCATAGCACCCTGTTGACTACAAGATGGGAGTCGGGCGAGCAAGGGAGTGCAGCACTCTGTGGTGACAAAGTCCACAGCTTAAAGTCAGAGCAGGACTGTGAACCAGGGTTGTGTGTCTTGCCCAATCTAAGACTCAATTTCTTCTTTCCTAGAGTAGAACTAATATTGTGTATTCCCCAGGGTCGCTGTAAAAGCTAAACAAGATGATATAAACCACACAGGCAAGCCATTGCTGTGCGTGGCTGGCACTGTGCTGCCCTCACTGAGTGGATCATAGCCAGGAGGGCATGGGTAGGGCCTCTAAGGGCAGGTGCCGAGCCTGTTCCTGGAGCAGGATTAATTCCCAGCACAGAGCTGGGGACGGAAGGCAGAACAGGAAGCTGGGCCAATGTAGGGAGGATTTTAAAGCTGGGCTCAATGTTACATCACAGGAAGTGGTTGATTTCTAAGCTAAGAGGTCACATGGTGAAAGCCAGGATTAGCTAGCCTGGTATGACAAACGGTCCCCTCTCTGAACCCTGCCTGCTCATCCCTCCCTCTGCCACTTACTTTCTCCTGCTTGGCATGGTCCCCTTCCATAGGCCCAGGACACCTGAACACTTTCTCTCTGTCTGGCCAGCAGTTTCTTCCACCCTCTGCCTGCAAGCGATGAGTTCACTCAGCTGTCACTGCTCTAAGCCAGTTCTTCCATCAAACTTCCACAGCACACACCAAGACTGGCTCAGCTGTACATTAGGATGCTTGTCTTCCCTGGTGCTCCCCTAAGTCTCTGACCCGACATCCGCAGCCAGGTTGGCTGGCACCCAGGGCCATGACGGAGCTCCTGCCACTTCCTCGCCACAGCCTTGTTTGCATTTTCATCCAAGCATGCTGGCACCTGTGGGGTGAGATGTTGCCACCACACATCCTGTTCCCAGGAATCACAGCATTTGGCTCCTGAGATCAGCTGACTTGTGTCCATGCCAGAGGGCACACCATCCAACACTGTCTTACGTGCACAGACGGTCTCTTGCTGCTTTGCCTGGTAAATACGCATTCTGCTTCCTAATCACCTGCAAATGGGTTTGTAGCAAATCGAAGTCTATATTGCTGTCTGTGTGGTCCTAGAATGTCTCTCCCTTTAAAACTGCAGCTACGAGCGTGTGTATGTGTGTGTGTGGCTGTGCACGCATCCAGGTGCAATGGCATTTCAGAACAAGAATGTCCTTGGGCATATCTCTGTACCCTGTAGAAAATACTCTCCTCCTTGCTCTAGAATTACAGTGACGCAGAACAGGGCAGGTGAGATTGAGGGTACCCTGCTTCCAGGAGAAGTTATACTCCATTTTGAAGTGGTATGTCCATGTGGAAGAGAATCTGAAACACTGACCATAGAACCTCAACTGTCCCCTTTTCCAAAACTATAATATTCATACAGATGACACCTGGCCAAGACAAACCCTAATAACAGCCTAGATGAGGAAGGGGAGGGGAGAACTGGCAGCCCCCACACTCTGCACCCCTTCAGATGGCCAGGTGGCCACAGAAAGGTGCCACAGTCCCTGGGAGCCTCTAGCTCCTTGTTCCCCTCTTTTAACCAGCCCTCAGCCTGTGGAGCACAGATCGGCACAGGTTACCAGGTGCCTTGGGGAAGAACAAAAGGTGCTTCAAATTAGATGGGGGCACCCATATATATCCCCACATTCCTGCAACGTTGTCCTCTCGGAGCAGCCACTGGAGATGGCAGAAGATACACAAAAGCTGATGGCATCCTTCCATGGCATGGATCAGCAACCTTTCCTCTGTAAAGGTGCAGACAGTGAGAGTTCAGGCTTTGCAGACCACGTATGGCTCTCTGCTCCAAACCCTCAACCACGCAGTTGTCTCGCCAGCCACAGACAATCCGCAAACAAGTCACAGTGTCTATGTTCCAACATAACACATGATTTATAAAAGCAAGCCTTAGGCTGAATTGGCCTGCAGGTAATAGGTGCTGACCCCAGTCCTATGGACCAGGCATGACACAGTGTAAGCTGCATAGCACATGGTCAGAGAAACCTGCCTATGTGGAAGGAACCACTAGGAAGAGAACTTGGGTCTAGGGTGTATATTTCCACACAGGTATGTGTTCACAGGTGTAGGTTTATGAGCTGGAGAGAGAATGTGGGAATTGAGGGCAAGAAGAATGTTTCAACAAAAGGTAAACAATGTGCTGGTGTAGAGAAAAAATTGTCTGTATAATCTAAAAGAATCATGCTTTCATTCTCTCTGTATCTAACATGCCACAGAGTTGCTAATGCAGTACCAGGTTCCTGATGAATTATCAGAAGAAATGCACATATTTAAGATGGTAGAAGAGTTCACAGCACTGATAAAGACCCAGAATATTTGAGCTGTGATTCCTTCTAGCTGTTATGAATTTAATTAAATTTTCAAGATAGATAAAGGTTTATCTGCTTGAAAACACAAGAGGCAGGCATCCTTGCCTTTATGGGAGGATCCACACATTGTGCATCTGTCTTTGCCAGACAGAAAAAGGAGCTGGATCAATCAGAAGGTGAATGAGGGGGGCTGGCGCCATGGCTCACTTGGTTAATCCTCCGCCTGTGGCACTGGCACCCATACAGGCGCCGGGTTCTAGTCCCGGTTGCTCCTCTTCCAGTCTAGCTCACTGCTGTGGCCCGGGAGGGCAGTGGAGGATGGCCCAAGTGCTTGGGCCCCTGCACCCACACGGGAGACCAGGAAGAAGCACCTGGCTCCTGGCTTCGGATCAGCGCAGCTCTGGCCGTAGTAGCCATTTGGGGGGTGAACCAACGGAAGGAGGACCTTTCTCTCTGTCTCTCTTTTTCACTGTCTATAACACTACAAATAAATAAATTAAAACAAAAATAAGGTGAATGAGGAATAATTTTCATGGAATCATGGAATGTTAACGCTAAATGGGATCCTGGAGACTATGGAATCAACAAACATCTCATTCACTTCTAAGGCAACTGAGGGCTTACTCTGGTTAGAATAATAAAGAAGGGGCCAAAAAAAAAAAAAAGACACATCTTGGATTAGATTCCCAGTCCAAAGTTCACAAAACCATAATGATTTTATGTTTTCTGTATTTTTTATGGAATAAACTAGCTTCTTCCCAAAGTTTGGATCAAATCCAATGAGCAATGCTTCTTTACTGGATTCCCAATCTCAGCTGTTTTCACAGCAGTTGAGGGGAAAAGACAAAACCGCCTCTTGTCCTGCTGTTGCTATGTCTCAGTGTTCTTCTGAGTAATGAAAGAAAACTCTATCAATCAAAGGCATTTCCCCTTTGTGGATGTTGGTGGCCTGTAATTCATATAAACAAAATGATCAATCACAGGCAAGCAGAAAAAATAAAATTAAAGATTTATTCTCGCCTTTTATCACTCCCATTTTTGTCATCTCTAAATGGCCAAGGGTTCTTTGTGCAGTTCCCATCAGAGAGCAAATGAGAAGGCGCATTTGCCTCCACGTCGTTTGTAGATCACCTCTCTGCAATGCCATAAATTAGCCAGCACATGAAGATTGCATTCTGTGTCCAGCAATGATCAGCTGATCAGGCAATGCAAACTAAGGCACAAGAGGCTGAAAACCAACTGGATGTATGGCACTTAGATTTCCTACATCCATTATGGACACTTTTAAGAGGCTGTTGAAACACATGGTTATTGGCCATATTAGAAGTTCAAGATAAACATATTAGAAACTCCGGTCCCGCAGGGAACACGCGAGGGCCCACGCGTGGCTGCTCAGGCTCAGGAGGCCGTCGTGGGACAGCCCGCACCCCAGCTCCGAGCTCATCTCGCCTGGAAGGCCCCAGTGGGCATCAGGAGTGGGTGTGCCCCAGCAGTAGCTCCTGGGAATGTGCCCTGCCCTTGGAGCCCCTAGCCCAGGGAGGCCCGGGCAGAGTGCACATGCGCTAGCCCAGGAGCCAGCAAGCCAGAGGAGGACTCTGCCGGGGGCCACACACCAGCTTCCCTCAGAGAATGCTTGTGGGGCTCAGGGAGGCCCGCAGTCTTGCTCCTGAGGCCGGCCACTGCCTCTAGCTAGCACCTGTGGCAGGTTGGCTGCGCCGGCTGGGTGGGTCCTGAAGGCTCCGAGTTGGAATGGCATACGGAGGCCGAGGGGGGCCAGCCTGCTCCTAAGCTTGCTGCATCCAGAAACACAGGGCATGGGGGGTGGTGGGGTGGCATGGGGGGTGGCGTCTAGGTTTGCAATGCCCCGCCAGAGGGAGGGAGCCGGCGGTGGTGCAGCCAGGTCCATCCTCCCGGGACCTGCTACCAGAGGCCTGGGAGTGCGCACTGTTAGGTAGGAAGTCAGTTATGAGCTTATGTGTGTGTGACACGAAGGCCTAGAGAGAAGACATCTATGTCCAGCATATGCTGCATCTCGAGGTCCTCCCAATGGTGTTTCAGGGGCAGCCCGGTATTCACATCCTGCCCTACCCTGCCCCCTTCCACCTGATACCTGCCAGGTGAGGGGGTCCCCACCCCTTCAGCCTGACAAATCTTCCACCATCTCCCAGGTGCAGCCCAGTATCTGCATCTCAAACACCCTGCTCCCTTCCTCCAGTCTGATAACATTTGCATCCATAAAGTCCTTTGTTTCAGACCTTCAAGAGAGAAGTTTTTCTATTTACATCCAAAAAGCCCTTTGTTCCAAGGGGAACAGAGGTGGGGAAGCAAGACCCATCTCCCTAAACACACACACACACACACACACACACACACCCACCCACCTCAACCAGACTGCGCGCTCAGCCCTCTGCCTCTCTGCTGAGCCGCCAGCCTGCCTGGCCAGGTGTAATCTTTCCACTCAATCATGTAACCTTGCTCTCCGCCCCCCCCTTCCGAGCAATGGCACTCTCTCTCAGGTCCTGTCTAGAGAGGTGCCCATCCGCCCTTACGGATGTCCCTTCCTTAATAAACTTTGCTACTTTTACCTCCTACTACAAAATATATATACATATATATATATATATATTAGAATTCAGCCGTTATCTGAGGAAAATACATTCGTAAAAAGAATGTGCGTACTTGCAAATGGCAGAAGTACATGTTCAGAGAGGGGCTTGTTCCTGACAACCTCAGAGGGCTTCAGCGGAAACTGACAGAATAATGGATTTAAGTAGTTACACACACACACACACACACACACACACCTACCCCATGAAATACTTTAGTGTTTTCTGCAAAGAACAATGTTTTCCTTTCTAGGACACCTACCTGAAGAAAAAAAAAAGTTGCATTTAGAGCAATGAGCCAAAATGATGGCAAAACATGTCTCATTTGCCATTGCAGTAAGACCATCACAGCTTCCAGCAGAATGCAAATTCCATCAGCGCTGGTATTTTTCTTGGCAAAGGCTTTGAGGAATGTGATCTTTTTCTTCTCAAAAATGGTGAATCTTTTCAGCACCTCTACTCTGATTTTGAGTGCTGAATTATGCTCTCTTACAGAGAGTGGCTAACACGATCTTGCAGTTCTGGCTTGACTTTCATCTGTGTGATTTTAGCACATAGTTTCCAGTAATTAGCTGATGTTTTTAATTCAAGGGGAAAGTTATAAGTGCACAATTGTGACTAGAGTCTTCCAAGATTGCTTTTTAAAGGCCAATGCAACACATATCCAAGTGAGTATCATTTCCCAAGGAGTCACCTTGGGAAGGAACACAGCTAATCCTAATAATGTTGCTGCTATTCAAAATATTTTTGGAATTCCTTTTTTGAGAATTGTTTTCAGGACCATAAAAGAAAATTAGTCACATTGTTCCAAAATGAACCATGCATAAGCAGCATAATTGGCACGGGTAGGTTACTGGAAGCAAACCTTAGTAAGTGTTTCCCCCCAGTCAAGCTCACCCCAATTACCACCAGTGAATGCCCTCATTTGTTTTCTTGCAGATTTATGATTTTCAGGAGAATATGTCCCTAGATATATCCCAGGTCCTGAAGGCAATTCTAAAAGCCAAATTCTGCCTCACTGAGCTGTCTACCCAGTGATTTCTGACTGCTCATGTGAAAGCCAGCAGGTGGATCCCTAAGGTTTTACACTTCTCAAGTTTTTTGGTAAAAACATTTAAAATCTACTTTATTATTGATTTCTAAAATATAATGCACTGTTATTATCTAGAGTCCCTGTTGTACAATATGTTAGTTATCCAATATACACATATTTCAAAACATAATGTCCTACATGATACATAATTTCAGCCAATTAAAAAATAAAAGAGTCTTTTGGAATCATGTCCTGCAGAGACCACTGGGTACAGTGGTTGCTAAGCATGGGTGCTATGTCATTTTCCCTAAAGACTCTGACCCACTAATGACTACCCTGACTACATGAGCAGTGCCAGCTCTTCCCAGTTTGTTGAATTTGTGGAGGTTGGGGGTGGGATGGGAGATTGAGTCAATAATTGGTTTTAAGTAAAAGACAAACAACAGAATGGGGATTTCTCTATTTTCTGTCTTGATTCAAGGCTTGCCAATGATGCTAAGTGGTTGTTACATGTTGCAGCCAGCATTTTTTGCAGTGGTTTCATTCCATTACCACTCAGTTAACCCATTCATACTTGACTCACAGTTATCCAAAACCAGTTTCTCCAAAACTTTCAGCAAGGTGAGGCTCTGATGTCTGAACCCCTGGTCAATTAATTCTACAGAGAGGAGGCTGTGATAGGAATTTCCCTGATAATATTTCCGAATAAACACATACAGTATGCTGTGCTCTTTAAAAACGTTCAATGGCTTCTATTGGGACAGAATAAAACATAATCTCTTAGAATTAAGGAAAATCAACAGATAATCTACTTCATTGTAAATAATGCAGATGACTAATACAGTTATGAAAATGACTTTCTGACAATCAAATAAATTACTATTCAAACAGCAATTTCAGTAAAATAATTGTTTTTCCTTTACCTTGACCAGGATTAAAAATAAGTAACACAGACAACAGCTGATGATGTGGGAGGTAATTATTCCCACACACTGCTGGTGGAAGAGTCCCTTGGTGTCTTTCTCTGAAGGTATTTGCAATTATGTTATCAGAAGCCTCACAGTCTCCAGATTGTCCCCAAGGCTCTTCCTTCTCTGTCTGCTTTCACTCCCTTCCTTAGCTCATCCATCTTGAGGCTGTAAATACCATCTATTCACGGCTGACTTCTAAAGGATATCCCCAACCTCCAGGCATTCCCAAACTCCAAACTCACCCAACTTCTAACTCAATACTGTTCAAAACAGAAAACTTCAATTCTAGACCTGCTTCCCCACCTCTTCCCAATGCCTACAAAAGGCAACATTATTCTTTCAGTTGTTCAGTTCCCTATCTTGATGCCATCTTTCACCCCTATTTGTGTCTCATTCTTCTTATCCAATCTAATAAAAAGCATGTAGTACCAAAAATCATTTCTCAGCTGAGTTAGAGAAACAGCCCCCCCAGCTCCGGCCCTTGCTCAGCTATAGCTCCTTCCAACACCAGAGAGAGTGTGATCCTGTCAGCCCTCAGGTGCTTCACTGTGTTTTTCTGCTCAGAATCTTCCAGGTGTGCCCATTACACTGAAGGAAAAGTCAAGCTTTCTCAGTGTAAAGGAGCCCTGGTGGAATGGCTCTTTGTTCTCTCCCTGATCTCCTTCCCCACCGATGTCCTTTGTGTTCTCTCCATTGTTCTACTTTTTCTCAAGTCAACAACTTCCAAGCAATTTGTTGCCCTGGGTTCTCTGCTCTGCTGTTCCCTCTGTGTGGACTCCTGTCCACCAGGTTATCCTGTCTCTCAACTATACATTTCCTAGTTGGAAAGTAAAGCATGATATTAACATAAGTCGGCTATGGTTTAAGTGTTTGTGTCCCCTCTAAAATATATATTTAGAAGACATGACCTTCAAGGAAGTGATCTGGTCATGAGAGTACATGCTCACGAATGGCATTAGTTCCCTTATAAAAGAGACTTCAGGGAGTTTATACACTCATTCCATTACTCCTTCCCCACGAAAGGGAATCATCTGTGAGGAAGAGGGCCGTCGCTAACCACCACATCTGCCTGAATCTTGGAGGCTTCAGTCTTCAGAAATAATTGTTCACATACCCAGTCACCTAGTTAGCCATATTTCTTGGGCACTCAACATTCCCAGTTGATAATATAATGAATATAATTGAAGTAGAAGTTACGCTGTCATTCATGACATGTGAAATTCTACACTATGTACGTTTATATGTATGCATGTTCAAACATATACATACATGTGTATACATACACACATACATACATACACACAAATGACATGAAATAAAGGATGTCTATCACAGGTATGATATCAGCATGACAGGACTTCATGTATAGTTTTACTTTGAAATTTCTCACAACGAGTATTTGTGTGAATTTTTCACAGTAAAAATTTCAAGTAAACTATATTATTTTTCTATAAAATAAAAACATATGCTCAAAAACATTTTTGTAGCAAATCTATTATTTTAAATCTGAATTATTCTAGCAGACCTGGGAATAGCTATTTGGCTGAATGTTATATAAGGAGAAATCCAAAACAGCAAATGACTTCTCCTATCCCTGTCCATGTAAATCAAGTTCTGCACCAAAGACACATTCTTGGATCCTTCCCAGAACAGGCAGGGAAAAGATGGAGGAGGTAAAACACACGGCTATCATGTGTCCTTTGGTCAAGTATCAGTGCCCATGACTCCCCACCACTTCAAACTTCTGAACCACCCATCTTCCAAAATACTCTCTGCAAACCAGCTGAAGAAAAATCGGACCCCATGGGTGCTAAAGGCATGAGAATGGATAATCTCTTTCCCCCGATTATTTCACAGCACCCTTCTCACTCCTAATGTATCAATTCTCTTACATAGAAGTGGGGCCTCAGGGATTGTTTTCTCCCTCTTTTTGTCTTCTAATAAGATAGAAATTCTATTTTAAGCGATTTGTAATAGAATTTCACAAATTCATTAGGTGATTCCTACTCTGATGTGATTTCCTTGTACATATGAGCACAAGAGAGACAAAAATAGAAACAAGTACGTGATCAGGGACAGGTAAGATAAATTATGTGAGAATTGAGTGCCTATGAATCAGGACTGTGAATGTCAAAAAACTTAGAAGAATGGCTCTTATTCCTGTAGTTGCTCTAAAGTTTTTTGTTGAATGAACGGATTTCTGAGTTCAGCTGGAGAGTTGACACAGAGGCAAATGCTGTGGTGACTGCCTCTCCATTGTGTGTGAGGAATTTGTCCCTGAGAGATCACAATGACTGCAGTCCACTGCTGGAGTGAGCAGTGAACTGTATACAGATGCCATCACCACCATATCGCAGTAGAAGTACCTGTAATGCGGCCGGCACCGCGGCTCACTAGGCTAATCCTACGCCATGCGGCGCCGGCACACCGGGTTCTAGTCCCGGTCGAGGCGCCAGATTCTGTCCCCCAATTGCCCCTCTTCCAGGCCAGCTCTCTGCTGTGGCCAGGGAGTGCAGTGGAGGATGGCCCAAGTGCTTGGGCCCTGCACCCCATTAGAGACCAGGAGAAGCACCTGGCTCCTGGCTTCGGATAGGCGTGGTGAACTGGCTGTAGCGCGCCGGCCGCGGCGGCCATTGGAGGGTGAACCAACTGCAAAGGAAGACCTTTCTCTCTGTCTCTCTCTCTCACTGTCCACTCTGCCTGTCAAAAAAAAAAAAAAGTACCTGTAATGCAACTAAAACTATATTGTTGTACAGACCGGGTAAGTAGCCACACTTACTCATAGTAAGTGGGAATTTTATAGTAGGAATGGGAAGGAAGTTTAAGGAACTTGCCCTGTTTTACACTGTTAAGATAGATTTTCCACCATGCTTGTCTACCATCCTTAATCAGAATCTAGAAGGTGATTCAGCAGGGTCCAGAACCAGCCTTACTAAGGAATCAGAAATCTCTCTGAGCTTCCAATTAGTAGGCTCCTTTCTCCTCATGCTCACTCTGCCCCACGGCTCTGTCATCCACACTTTGGATTCCAGCTAGGATCCAGGATTCCAGGCTATCCCTGGAGAGCCCACACTCCTGCAAGTATAGTGTTGATGACCAGAGGAAGAACAATGAGCCCCAGAAAAGGACAATGGCATCCACAAGCACAGACTCAGTCCTGACTGCCACAATACTAACTTACAGAAATCATCACACCAGCCGGCGCCGCAGCTCAATAGGCTAATCCTCCGCCTAGCGGCGTCGGCACACCGGGTTCTAGTCCTGGTCGGGGCGCCGGATTCTGTCCCGGTTGCTCCTCTTCCAGGCCAGCTCTCTGCTGTGGCCCAGGAAGGCAGTGGAGGATGGCCCATGTGCTTGGGCCCTGCACCCCATGGGAGACCAGGAGAAGCACCTGGCTCCTGCCTTCGGATCATCGCAGTTTGCTGGCCGCAGCGCGCCGGCCGCGGCGGCCATTGGAGGATGAACCAACGGCAAAGGAAGACCTTTCTCTCTCTCTCTCTCTGTCTACTCTGCCTGTCAAAAAAAAAAAAAAAGAAAGAAAGAAAAAAAAAAAGAAACCATCACACCAAACCCTGACGCGGAGGATCCTCAATGGCTCCCTGGTGCTCCCATAGCCAACAGAGTACTAAATCTGCTATTGTGTCTTTGCTATGCAGCCCGGCTCCTGGGCATCTACAATACCCTAGAACATCTGGCCCCCTGGGACCACTTTGCTCTTTGGATCTGGCCTGGATGACTCAGACCAACAACCAGACAGATGGTCTATTGCTCATCGGCATCAGAGACCAATGCGACAGGCTGCAGTTGTTCCCCCACTTCTCACAGCACTGATCTAAAAGCAGAGCCCCGTGTCCAAATGCCGAGATCCATAAAGAGCATGGAGAATCTAAAACAGTCTAACTTTGAATAAGATATCCAAGAAGGAGTGAAAGTTGGCCATTAGAAGGAAGAGGTTTCTTACTGACAACTTTAATCATCACCATCATCATATTTATCATCCTCAATGAATATATTTATTTACAAGGGTACTTCAGACATTCATGGAAAAGTTGAATTAAACATGAATTTCGTTTGGTGCAAAAAATTTTCTTGGTGCAATTTTTTTTTTCAGAATATGTGATAAGAGCTTATTATGAAAAAAACACTCACTGATTTCAAACATTTTTTGCACCAAAGGATGCTTTTGTTTACATTTTTTCATGTATTATTTATTTATTTATTTATTTAAGAGGCAGAGTTACAGACGGAAAGAGGTAGAGACAGAGAGAAGGTCTTTCATATGCTGGTTCCTTCCCTAAATGGATGCTCTGGCCAGAGCTGGGCCAATCGGAAGCCAGGAGCCAGGAGCTTCTTCTAGGTCTCTCACATGGATGCAGGGGCCCAAGCACTTGGACCATCTCCCACTGTTTTCCCAGGCTTATTAGCAGGGAGCTGGGTTGGAAGTGGAGCAGCTGGGACATGAACCAGCACTATATGGGATGCCAGCACTGCAGGTGGAGTATTCACCTACTATGCCACAGTGCTGTCCCCAAAGAGAAATTATTGAGTGTTATGTGGCTAGTGATATTTCTACCACAGCATGGGAATGGGCATTTGTCATAGCAGTTAAGATAACCCTGGGTTCAATTCCTGGCTCCAGCTCCTGACTCCAGCTTCCTGCAATGCAGAGCCTGGGAGGTAGCAGTAGATGGCTGGAGTGATTGGGTTCATACCATTCACAAGGGATCGAGTTCCCACCACCTGCCTCTGGCCCCATCAAAGTCCCACTTTGGTATTTCTGGCATTTGGGAAGTTAATGAACAGATGAGAGGAATGGGAGAGTTCTCTCTCCCTGTGTGTATCAATGTATCTTTCAAATCTCTATCTCAAAAAATCCCCATAGCAAGACTTAGATGGTATTTATTTTCAAACAATACCCTCTTCTACCCCATATCTGTTATTTGAAGAGATGGACCAACAACTGTATGAGAATCATGAGAGAAATACAAACAGTTCTCCTGCTAAGAGGAGGGAGTTCTCTAATCATGATCATGGTTTCCATAGACTTTGGAATTTCTACAGAAAGTATCTTTTTTTTTTTTTTTTTTTTTTTTTTTGACAGGCAGAGTGGACAGTGAGAGAGAGAGACACACACAGAGAAAGGTCTTCCTTTGCCATTGGCTCACCCTCCAATGGCCGCTGCGCTGCAGCCGGCAAACCGCAGCCGGCGCACCGCGTTGATCCGATGGCAGGAGCCAGGTGCTATCCTGGTCTCCCATGGGGTGCAGGGCCCAAGCACATGGGCCATCCTCCACTGCACTCCCTGGCCACAGCAGAGAGCTGGCCTGGAAGAGGGGCAACTGGGACAGAATCCGGCGCCCCAACCGGGACTAGAACCCGGTGTGCCGGCGTCGCAAGGCGGAGGATTAGCCTGTTGAGCCACGGCGCTGGCCGAAAGTATCATCTTGACCCTCAACTCAGCATAACTGTCTGTGAGTTTTATTTAGAATGTTTAGCATACAAGATTGAAATTACATAAACACACACACACATACAAACTAAAACCTTAGTTTTAGACATTTTAGAATTTAAGAATGCTAGGTTCATGTTGCCTCTTGCCTTAGGAAGCTGGTATAGGAGGAAATGATTTTCAATAAAGAGATACTGGAAATTTTTTTTTTTTTTTGACAGGCAGAGTGGACAGTGAGAGAGAGAGACAGAGAGAAAGGTCTTCCTTTGCCGTTGGTTCACCCCCCAAGTGGCCACTGTGGCCAGCACGCTGTGGCTGGTGTACCACGCTGATCCGATGGCAGGAGCCAGGTACTTCTCCCGGTCTCCCATGGGGTGCAGGGCCCAAGGACTTGGGCCATCCTCCACTGCACTCCCTGGCCACAACAGAGCTGGACTGGAAGAGGAGCAACCGGGACAGAATCCGGCACCCTAACTGGGACTAGTACCCCGGGTGCCAGCCCCGCAGGCAGAGGATTAGTCTATTGAGCCATGGCGCCGGCTGAGATACTGGGATTTTACAGACTGGTCCCCTAGGTGCTCTGTACCTGGTTCATGCCCTTTCCCACAGGGGAAGCCCTCATTTCCCAGTTGTTTGGTAGCATCTATTTCACCTTCCCCCTCCTTCCTCACTGGAGACTCAAGACAGTAACTGCACCACGCATGCCTACAGATTACTGATAAGTGACACTGGCCATTTTAGACAGCAAACTTCTAGTGTAGTTAAAATCATAATGGGGGCCACCACCTGCAGTGCCAGCAACCCATATGGGTGCTGGTTCTGGTCCCGCTGCTCCACTTCCAATCCAGCTCTCTGCTATGTCCTAGGGACGCAGAAAAGGATGGCCCAAGTCCTTGGGCCCTTGTATCTGCATGGGATTCCCAGAAGAAGCTCCTGGCTCCTGGCCTCAGACCAGCCTAGCTCCAGTCGTTGCAGCCATTTGGGGAATGAACCAGTAGATGGAAGACTCTCTCTCTCTGCTTCTGCCTCTTTGTAACTCTGTCTTTCAAGTAAATAAATCAATCTTAAAAAAAAAAATGGTCCAAACCATTTGTAATCACTGATGTCCAGGATTATAGATCAATGTTGCCTGCCCAAAACTGTACTGGAGTTGGATTTCCAGTTCTTGGCTGAACTTTAGCAACTGGATGTCAGATACTGCAGGAGACTCTGAGTCTTATTAGATCCTTACTCAAATCCAGCGTGGTGCATTCAGGTTAAAATCCCTTCTCAGTGAGGCAGGCTTCTATTTTTGCCAAGGTAAATGTCCTTTTAACAAATTTCATCAAACCCCCACATTGTAGTATGCAACATTATTTTATGGTTTACTTGTGAGGAAACATTACTTTGCAACATTATTTTACAGACTACTTATCAGGAAAAAATTACTTTCAATTAAAATATGGCATGCCATTATTTATAAGGCATACCATGACATTAGAGGTATAAAATATGTAAATAATTTGCATGTTAGAGCTGAAGAAATGCAGCATTAAATCCTATGACAAGGGCTGGTGCTATAGCATAGTGGGTAAAGCTGCTGCCTACAGTGCCAGCATCCCATATGGGTGTTTGAGTCTGGTTGCTCCACTTCTGATGCAGCCCCCTGCTAATGTGCCTGGGAAAGCAGAGGAAGATGGCCTGAGTTCTTTAGCCCCTACACCCATGTGGGAGACTCATAAGAAGCTGCTGACTCCTGGCTTCGGAATGGCATAGTTCCAGCCATTTGGGGAGTGAACCAGTGGATGGGAGACCTCCCCTCCTCTCGTGTCCTGGCTGCTCCTCTTCCAATCCAGCTTTCTGCTTATGGCCTGGAAAAGCAGTGGAAAATGGCCCAGGTGCCTGGGCTCCTGCACCCGTGCGGTAGACCTGGAAGAAGCTCCTAGCTCCTGGCTTCGGATTGGCTCCTATGACAGATTCTGGGGTTGTTGCCTTTTTTTTTTTTTTTTTTTTTTTGGCAGGCAGAGTGGACAGTGAGAGAGAGAGAGAGACAGAGAGAAAGGTCTTCCTTTTTCTGTTTGTTCACCGTCCAATGGCCACTGCGGCTGGCGCGCTGGTGCCCGCGCACCGTGCTGATCTGAAGCCAGTAGCCAGGTGCTTCTCCTGGTCTCCCATGTGTGTGCAGGGCCCAAGAACTTGGGCCATCCTCCACTGCACTCCCGGGCCACAGCAGAGAGCTGGACAGGAAGAGGGGCAGCCGGGACAGAATCCAGGGCCCTGACAGGGACTAGAACCCGGTGTGCTGGCACTACAGGCAGATGATTAGCCTAGTGAGCCATGGCGCTGGCCGCCTTTATTTTCAACAAAGTAAAATTAACCTACCTGAGTCTGAAATTTGTTTGGGGATGACAGGTGCTTCCACCCCATCCAGAGTCATTGCTGACCATGCAGGCTGCATTCCTACATCTAGAATACCAGACAAGCCCAATTAATACTGCACTAGGGCTGGCGCCGCAGCTCACTAGGCTAATCCTCCACCTTGCGGCGCCGGCACACCGGGTTCTAGTCCCGGTCGGGGCGCCGCATTCTGTCCCGGTTGCCCCTCTTCCAGGCCAGCTCTCTGCTGTGGCCCGGAAGTGCAGTGGAGGATGGCCCAAGTGCTTGGGCCCTGCACCCCATGGGAGACCAGGAGAAGCACCTGGCTCCTGTCATCGGATCAGCGTGGTGTGCCGGCCGCGGCGGCCATTGGAGGGTGAACCAACGGCAAAGGAAGACCTTTCTCTCTGTCTCTCTCTCTCACTGTCCACTCTGCCTGTCTCTCTCTCTCACTGTCCACTCTGCCTGTCAAAAAATAAAAGATAAATAATAAAAAAAAATACTGCACCAGGATGCTGAGCATAGCATACAAAGCCATGAGTCCCCCCGTTTTCTGGGGGGCCACGATTCTGCGGTAAGCAAAGGCAGGTCCCGGCCTGACTGGGCTTTGCTGCAGGCTCTGCATACACAGCAGGGTGCATGAGCTTAGCTGGAGCCTCCACTCAGACTTGGCTACCCCCTTCCTTGCAGACATGTTGGAATCTGCCAGAATCAAGATTGAGATTTGGAAGCTGAGAAGGAACCAAGGGAGGCAGAATTTCTACTGAGCCCGTGGACTTACGGGATGTGTCCTAACCCAGCACTTTGTTTCAGGGACTGTCATGTACTCTTCGGTCACAAATCCCGTGGTGCGCTTTCATTTTCACTCTGCTATCACTCTCTGTGTGCCAGCCTCACTGGAGGTGAACCAATTGGTTGATTCAGGGTTGGGGAACACCCGTTCCATGGGCAGTAGACAAGCCGTGGAATCATTTGGTCTGGCCCTGCCAAGATGACTCCAGGCAGGACTCAATATTCAATAAATCTATAGTAGGCTAACTTTTAAGGTGATAATTTATATGACCTGAGACTGATTTTATTATTAATATCCAAATGGCCCTTGGCAGAAAATAAAGGGATCCCCATCCCAGAAATCAGGAAAAATGTATTCCCTCTTTATAAATGCACTTCTACTCACCACAGGTAGACACCTCACATGTTCACTGGATCAAATGGTACCAGGCTTGCCCACAACTTATTTCTCTGCCTTCATTTTCTTTCTCTCTCTCTCTCTCTCTCTTTTTTTTTTTTTTTTTTTTTTTTTTTTTTTTTTTTTTTTTGGACAGGCAGAGTTAGACAGTGAGAGAGAGAGAGACAGAGAGAAAGGTCTTCCTTTTCCATTGGTTCACTCCCCAAATGGTCGCCACGGCCAGCGTGCTGCGGCCGGCGCACCATGCTGATCCGAAGCCAGGAGCCAGGTGCTTCCTCCTGGTCTCCCATGCGGGTGCAGGGCCCAATCACTTGGGCCATCCTCCACTGCCTTCCTGGACCACAGCAGAGAACTGGACTGGAAGAGGAGCAACCGGGACAGAATCTGGCGCCTCGACCAGGACTAGAACCCGGTGTGCCGGCACTGCAGGCGGAGTATTCGCCTAGTGAGCCGCGGAGCCAGCCCATTTTCTTTCTCTTAAATATGACTTTATGTATGTGCTATGTATGCAATGTATGCATTTTGATAACATTGAGTTGGGTATATGTTGTAAATGGCATTTAATCCTCTTTTGGAACAATATGACAACATGCTTTTTTACTTATTTATTTTTTTATTTTTAGATGTTACTTATTTACATGAGATGAAGAGTTGCAGACAGAGAGAAAAGTCTTCCATCTGCTGATTCACTCCCCAAATGGTTGCAATGGCCAGAGCTGCGCCTATCTGAAGCCAGGAGCCAGGAGCTTCTTCCAGGTCTCCCATACAGGTGCAGAAGCCCAAGCAGCAGGGTTATTTTCCACTGCTATCCTAGGTCACAGCTGGGAGCTGGACTGGAAGAGGAGCAACCGGGACTAGAACCGGTGCCCATGTTGGATATCGGTACTGCAGGCGGAGGATTAACCAAGTGCGCCACAGCACCGCCCACAACGTGCATTTTTAAATAGACATTAAGTGCAGAACCCCAGACTGTTCATCCTTCAAGTGTGTGTTATCAGTGAGGGTAAGGTGGATACATCACAACCACAATCAGCTCCAGGAACGCACGGTTCAATGTGCACAGACTGTTGCTCCGTGCTCTCCTCACTCTGAGTCCCAGGTCACAGAACAGCCCGTATTTGGCGGATATGCTGACCTCCCAACACAAGAAAAAGAGATGGAGCCAGCAGTGGCTCGTAACACTCACCCATCACTCTCTCCTGTGTCCTGTTCACCAATTTAAGCTGCACAGCCAAGTCTTCTTTCCACAGAGCAAAGAATTGAATACTTTGAAAGATAAACGCACTCTCCCACAGGTCCTTCAAGATCGTGTCGGTAAATGCCATTATTTAAGGCCTTTGAGCTCTAGTTTTTTTAACTGATGAAGTGACCTATTTATTATATACTGACAGTGAAATTGGTGGCACCGTTTGTACTGTGATTAATAATGATTCAGAAAGACTGGCTGTCTAAATAGGAAATGACGTAATGGTCCATCAGCTTGGAGTTCCTGTACCCACTTTGGAACCACACCCGACTTTCTGAGAACACACATCCTTCTCTCCCTCTATCTCTTTCTTTTAAAAACACTTTGCTAATTTATTTGGGAGACTGAGAATGTGCTCATCCACTGGTTCACTCCCCAAATGCCTCCAACAGCCAGGAATGGAGCTGGTCAAAGCCAGGAGGCACTCAACCCAGGTCTCCCAGGTAGGTGGTGGGAAACCAATCATGCTGCCTCCCAGGGTCTGCATTCCCAGGAACTTGGTATGAGGACCTGGAGCCAGATATTGAACACAATCACTCTGAGATGGGACACAGGCATCATAACTGGTGTTTTCCTGTCTCTTTTTCCTCCTCCTGTTCTCTTTTTCACTCCCTTCTTCCCTCCCTCTCACCCTTTCATTTTTGTTCCTTTTAAACTGATAAGAAGAGATACTACACTTGATTTTAGTCAAAAGGCCAAAATTATTTTTTATTCCCTGTAAGTCAGGTCTTTTAATGACTGAAAGCTGACATTATTCCCAATAGACACTACAATATTCTTTGCATTCTGAATAGCAAGTTGTGGGTTCCTGGTTCCCTTGACCAGTGCTGGGAAGACCAGATATATGAAGGACACTGGCCATCATGGAAATTGAAAAAAAAACCTGAAAGCTAAAACCCAGTAGCATGTCTACAGTTATTCACCCCTCTCAGCTTATTTCTGAAAAGCTAATTATCAATGATAATAAAAAGGCTTGTTGGCTATATCTGGAGGGAACCAGGATCCCCCCAAGAGCAGCTGGGTGTGCAGATTTCATATTCTTTGTGTGACCTTACTTGATTTCCTGTGAGATATATTTCAATCATTAGTACTGCAGAAAATGTTGACCTCAGGCAGCAGTAAAAATCCATTAATAAGTGAATGCCATATTCAGGTGCTTTTACCATTAATGAACAAGTGTCCCCTGTGCCGGCTGTAGGTGTGTTTTTTTCTAGAAAGGCATTATTTATGGTGTACAGTGTATATGCACCCTCTGGCCAGCTCTACAGTAACCTCCATGAGCAAGTAACATACAACTATCATAAAGACAATGACAATATCTATAGTTCCTACTTGATTTCTCTGACTTAAATTATACAAAACAATTGCTCACAAGATTCACTGAATAGGGGGCTGGTGTTGTGCTGTAGCAGGTAAAGCCGCTGCCTTGTGATGCTGGCATCCCCAGTAGGTGCTGGTTCATGCCCCCAGCTGCTCCGCTTCCAATCCAGCTCTCTGCTAGTGACCTGGGGAAAGCAGTGAAAGATGGCCCAAGTTTTTAGGACCCTGCTACCCATGTGGGAGACCTGAAAGAAGCTCCTGGCTCCTGCTTTAGCCTAGTCCAGCCCTGGCCATTGTGGCCATCTTGGGGAGTGAACCAGCAGGCTGAAGATCTTTCTGCTTCTTGCTCTCTCTTTCTCTGATTCTGACTTTCAAATAAATAAATCTTTAAAATTTTCCTTGAGAAATTAGTGGAATGGAAGCTTAAGCTTTTATTATTTTTAAAGTATTTGATACAATATCTTGCATTTATGTCATTTTAAGTGCACTCCATATGCTTATGAAACAGATCAATTAGGGGGCAGTTCCTTACTTTGTAAAAGACATTTCAGTGGGATGCTTTAAATAAGTCATTCCCTTAAAAGTATTTTATATTCAATTTGATTTGCAAAAATTGGAATCACAGACAACTCTCAAGGGCCATGGTATAACTGCTGAGACAGATTCAACAGTATACATGCATTCACAGTTGGTTGAAATGCTGCTACGTAGAAAGCTCTATGAATGGGAATTAAAGCACATTTGTGGTAAATCGACAATGTGCTTCTGTAAAGCTGGCTGTCGGCTGCTCCAGGTGTCCAGTGCCTCTCTGAGAAACTCTGCCTTTGGATGGTGCCCCCACCTGCAGCCCTCCTTCTCCACTTGCAACATATACCAGCCTCAGTTCTGAAGTGGACAGGTAGGCATCTGCTTCCTGCAGAGAAAAGTCTTTTTTTCCTTGAGACCCTCCCTCCCCCCATGAGCACTTCAGACCCAGGATCACACCCAGTGGAAACCAAATAAAGTTTTCCTGTTGTTGTTTGGTTTTGGTCATTTGTTCCCTTTGTTTCTGACAGTGCAGTGAGGAGAGTGACAAATTGCTGTCACTTTATGAGCTTGGCCTTCAGCAATGTGGTCTCTCTCCCCAGGAATGAGTTTCCTTGCATAAATAACCCAGGCTGGATTAATGGCACCTGTATTCATCAGCCTGGGTTCACATTTATTTGATTAAAGAGTATGCCATTTTTCTAATCCTCTGCAAACGATCACTTATAATTTACTAAATCAGGAAACGTTATCTTAAACACATTTTCCATCAATGTAGGCAGCTACACAGACTACTATGAATTAAATTAAATGGCGGTAAGCACTCACGGGAATGAGGCCAGGAATGAACCTGGGGTTCCTCTGGGAGCCAGCTCCCTCAAATCTCCCTGACAGGGGTCCTGGAAGTGAATGCCTTTGGTGCCCAGAAGACAGCAGTAGAGGCTGCTAAAAGAAAAGCATAATCCAATCATCCGCTGGTGGAAAAGAGGATATGACCAGCTCACCCAGCACCTGGATGCCATCGAGTCCTCACTCAGCCATCTCCTCTGCCTGCTAGCATGACCTCACCAGTTCAAGAGCAAGACCAAGGAAAACCAGCTGTGGTTAAGGACTTGTTTTCAGTTCCTGAATTCTGACAGCTATTCTGCAATGGGGAGACGCGAGAGATCCCCCCGCCCTTCCTTCTGGGGCACAGAATAGCTCTGATTTTATCACTCATAACCCATTGGAGAATACCATGACCTTCAGTGGATTCCCTGGCTACAGAGAGACATCACTCAGTAACTTTTTTTTTTTTTTTTCAAATTTACCTCTTCTTTTTGTCTCAGTAGAAATAGCTAAAGTGATTAATGGGATCAATCACTTTAAAAATACCAAAGAGTTTCAGCTGAAAGGAGTCTACTGACACGTTATTTCCAAAGTTATAATAAGGAATCAGAAATCTTCAACAGGCAATCTAAAATTATATTGCATTCTATTTTAAGTGTCACTCTCCACAGCAATCAAAGTACCCTAGGGTCATGTTGCAGAGACCAATAAGATACCATAATTTACAATGCTGTTATTTCCAGAAAATGTTATTTAACACAACAGCTTTGGGAACGAATGCACCATGTGGTAGTTAACGTCTCAGTTCCGTGCATGAAGTCTGACGACTGTATTAAGTATAATATGTTCTCATTTGTTAAATCCAGCAATCAATATATCAGATACGGATCCCACATCCCTAAATAATTCTTCCAAGATGACAGGAAAACATCATACGTGAACAAATAAACTAATTACAAACAAATTTTCAGCTTCCTGAATTGTGTGGCAAAGGATGTTAACATCGAGGAGAGCAAATCATTTTAGAAAGATCTTTGAAACGTTTCCGTTCATTTTTGCATCAATGAAAGGTAAAAGTAGCATACGCATTTGCTAGGACTTAAGCCTGATATGATTTGCAAATGGAAATATTAACTGTCAAATAAAACCCATTGTTAAGCAGGAAGCCTAGCCCACTGTAACCACACAACCCTAGAACAGCCATATACGATTCACACACAGGATCTGAATATATGATGAGGTTTTATAAGCATTTTTAAATGGAGGGTACTCATCCTGTCTTCCCAGAGCCTTCGGATCCCTGAAGATGGCTTGAGGAGGGAAGGGAGGGGTGGGTGTTTGCCACAGCGGTTAAGATGCTACTGCTTGGACACCTGCATCCCATACCAGAGTGCTGGGGTTCGAGTTCCAACTCCGCTTCCGATTCCAGCTCCCTTCTAATGTGCACTCTGGCAGGCAGATACTTGCTCCCCAGGTGGCAGACTCAGATTGAGTTCTGGGTTCCAGACTTCAGCCTGGCCCAGCCCTAACCACAGGATAGAAGACATCTGTGTGTGTGTGTGTGTGTGTGTGTGCATGCACACACGCTTTTCAAATACAAGTAAATAAATAAACTTATGTACCTTGGAAGGAGAGAAATGTTGCAGCCGCTCCCTAACAATCTCCATACCTTCCTGAGTTCACAAATACTCCACTGCCCCGGGAGATGGAATGGCAGTGAAATGAGGTGGTGCCACCAATGGGGCCTTATCTACCTGCTGCAGGTAAACATCCAGGGTTTAGCAATACCCCAGGGTTACATTCATTTCTCACCAAATGTACAACCCCATGCTGAATCTATTTATTTATTTATTTAGACAGTGAGAGAGAGAGAGACAGAGAAATGTCTTCCTTTTCTTTTCTTTTCTTTTTTTTTTTTTTACAGGCAGAGTGGACAGTGAGAGAGAGAGAGAAAGAGAGAGAGAGAAAGTTCTTCCTTTTTGCCGTTGGTTCACCCTCCAATGGCCGCCGCGGCTGGCGCGCTGCGGCCGGCGCATCACGCTGATCTGACGGCAGGAGCCAGGTGCTTCTCCTGGTCTCCCATGGGGTGCAGGGCCCAAGCACTTGGGCCATCCTCCACTGCACTCCCTGGCCACAGCAGAGAGCTGGCCTGGAAGAGGGGCAACCAGGACAGAATCTGGCGCCCCGACCAGGACTAGAACCCCGTGTGCCGGCGCCACTAGGTGGAGGATTAGCCTAGTGAGCCGTGGCGCCGGCCAAGGTCTTCCTTTTCCGTTGGTTCACCCCCAATGGCTGCTGCAGCTGGTGCACCGCGCTGATCCAAAGCCAGGAGCCAGGCGCTTCTCCTGGTCTCCCATGCGGGTGCAGGGCCCAAGCATCTGGGCCATCCTCCATTCCTTTCCAGGCCACAGCAGAGAGCTGGCCTGGAAGAGGGGCAACCGGGACAGAATCCGGCGCCCCGACCGGGACTAGAACCTGGTGTGCCAGCGCCACAAGGCGGAGTATTAGCCTAGTGAGCCGCAGCGCCAGCCCCCGTGAATTACTTTTAGAGACAAAAACCATGTCAGAGCAAGTCACTGGAGCCAGTAGCAGATACAAATAAAAACAGAAAATCCACCAGCAAGTTTTGTTTCTAGCACACATACACACACAATAAGATGTCAGGGAATACATTAGTTTGATCCTACAGCTTTGAAGGGAAGAGCGAACTGAAGGCAAGAGCTGACTCCCAGTCCTGATGAATACACAAAAATAGAGGGAGGGTTACAAGAGAAGAAAACCTCCCAAGCCCCACCTGCTTGAGAATAGGATGCTTGGCAACCAAAGCAACTCTTCACCTTCCAGTGCCAGACTGGCATTTTTTGTATTTACTAAGTTTGCTTTCTCAAATTTTGAAGCCTTAATCCCTGGAAGATGTGTCTAAAGATTTTGTTGCCTGATAGTTTCCAATGCTATTCTTCCTGGCTCTTCACCAAAAGTACAAAAAAGCTGCCCTTCGTGCCCAGGCAGCACAGTAACCAGCAGCTCACAGTGGCAGGAAACCATCATACATATTCCGTGAGGCCATTCGGTCCCCCAGCCTCTCGGCCTCCACCCCAGTGTCCAGTGCTGCCTTCCTCTTGTCTTCATCCCAGACTGGAGTCCTATTCCCCTGGAGTGAGCCTCTCCCATTTCCCCAGAACTGTCTCTACTCTCTCTTCCGTTCTTACTCTGCTTCTCCCTGTCCCCACCTTCCTGTTGTTAACACGACTTGTCCCTCACAGTAGAGTAATTGTCACATACTCAAACAGCTCCTAGATGATCAAGCCTTACCTGGCCTTTTATTTTTATTAATATAAAGATAACAGATTTAGGCCAGCGCCGCGGCTCACTAGGCTAATCCTCCGCCTGCAGCGCCGGCACTCCGGGTTCTAGTCCCGATCAGGGCGCCGGATTCTGTCCCGGTTGTCCCTCTTCCAGGCCAGCTCTCTGCTGTGGCCAGGGAGTGCAGTGGAGGATGGCCCAAGTGCTTGGGCCCTGCACCCCATGGGAGACCAGGAGGAAGCACCTGGCTCCTGGCTCTGGATCGGCACAGCGCGCCAGCCGTAGCAGCTATTTGGAGGGTGAACCAAAGGAAAAAAGGAAGACCTTTCTCTCTGTCTCTCTCTCTCACTGTCTAACTCTGCCTGTCAAAAAAAAAAAAAAAAAAAAAAAAGGATAACAGATTTCATGTATTTCATAGGTACAATTCTAAGAAGATAACTATACTTCCCTCCTTCTCTCAGTTTCCCTCCTTCGTTCATTTTTTAAATTTTTTAAAAATATAATTTCAATCCATAATCACAGCCTTAATGTAGCACTGAACAATAATATTAAACAAGTAAAAAGGAGAAAGACCAGAATCCCACAGGAGTATATACAAGGGCTAAAAACAACAACCACATCTCGAGATGTCCACTTCAACAGAGAAGACGAGAGAGAGAGACAGGCTCAGGATCAGGAAGAAGAGTGGGGAGGCACCATTACTGACTCCTTTGCTGTTAGACACCCCTGGGCATGCCAGAAAATGCTCCAACACTTGACTTTTTTCGTATTTCCTCATAATCTCTCATATGATAGAGTCATTTTGTACAGATTTTAAAAATGCTTAGAAGGTTCCTATTAATATGTTTTGGGGAGAGGGGTAGATTTATATACCAGATGGAACAGAAATTATGAGGCCCTACCCCAAGCTCTGGGCTTCATTTTTGTGCCTGCCTCTTGATATCTTTATGGGTCAGCTTTTAGGAGCAAATTTGTTCCCTCCAAGCAAACAGGCATGGAATATAAATCAGAAAAACCTTTATCAATAAAGAGGCCATTTTATTAATTAAACCTAAAAGGGAGCAGGAGTAATTTTAGCTAGACGATATAAAGAACAACTTGGAGATATTAAATTATAAATAAGAGCAAGAGTCCAGACCCAATTATTGATGAGCCTAGGAGAGAGAAGGGAGGACAGAACACTGCACAGACAGATGTAATCAAACGCTAATCATCCAACACTAACCAAGCGCTCCTGTGATCAAGCGCTGTGGGCCCTGTGAAGCAAAGAGCAAAGACCTTCGATCCTCTCTGCACCTCGATGTCATCATCTGGCAGGAATAGGAAGATGGGACTTTTCCAAGGAGGTCCTCACTCAAAGTAAGCCCAAGAGGTTTCATTTCATAGCGAGGCAAGTGTCACAAAATGAGATTCTGGTGATAGTAGTACAACTCTGTAAGGATACTAAAACTCATTGCATTGTACATTTACATATGCTATGCAAATTATAACTCAATAAAGTTGTTCAAAAAGATATGCCTGTTGACAGAGAAGGCTCTCTGCTGAAGAACAAATTCTAGTAGACACATATCTGCAGAAAAGATAGGGGCGATGGAAACTCCTGAACTCTGAACCAAGTAAGTCAGTTTTCAGAAAATATCAACCGCAAATTTCTTTCTGGCTATTTAGACTAGAAGGGACAAACTTTGTGGAACTCATAAGAAAGCCCCTAGTTCTGGTATATAATTTTCAAATACAAAATGTTCGTGATGCATTCCTAGTAAGAACGCTCCAGACGGGCCAGCACTGTGGCACAGTAGGTTAAAGCCCCGGCCTGAAGTGACGGCATCCCAAATGGGCACCAGTTCTAGTCCTGGCTGCTCCTCTTCCGATACAGCTCTCTGCTGTGGCCTGGGAAAGCAGCAGCAGATGGCCCACGTGCTTGAACCCCTGCACCCATGTGGGAAAACTGGAAGAAGCTCCTGGCTCCTGGCTGCAGATTGGCGCAGCTCTGGCTGTTGCAGCCATCTGGGGAGTGAACCAGCAGATGGAAGACTTCTCTCTCTGTCTCTGCCTCTCTCTGTAATGCTAACTTTCAAATAAATAAAAATAAATCTTTAAAAAAAAAAACACTGGGCTGTCTCTCCATCATTATTGGAAACATCCGTGGGACATTCATCCTGTTCCATAATTTGTATGTAATCATGCAGTTACAAAGGGCTGCTTCGCGATGCTTTAAAATGCTTCCAAGATCTGAAAAAGGAAAACAATGCCCCCAAATTGGATTTAGTAGTCTTTTTTTGAAAAATATTTATTTATTTATTTGAAAGGCAGAGTTACAGAGATGGGAGGTAGAGAGAGAGAGACAGAGACAGAGACAGAGAGAGACAGAATCTTTCATCTGCTGGTTCATTCACCAAATGGCCACAAAAACCAGAGCTGTGACAGGCCAAACCGGGAGCCAAGAGCTTCTTCCAGGTCTCCCACATGGGTTCAGGGGCCTACGTACTTGGGCCATTTCCTGCACCTTTCCCAGGCATATTAGCAGGGAGCTGGACCAGAAGTGGAACAGCCAGGATGCAAACTGGCATCCATGTGGGAGGCAGTGCTGCAGGCAGTGGCTTAACCCACTGTGCCACAGCCCTGGCCCCAGACTTAGCAGTTTTTTATTTTGCAAAAAACATCGCCTAGGGGATAAGTGACGAATTTCCTCAGATATTGAAACATATCAAGTAAAAGAAGATAAGGCTTAGTTGGTGCTGGTCCAAACTACAGCTCTAGGACCAATCAGCACAATTTACAAGGAAGATGAAATTAAGATCAATAAAATTAATTTTATAATTCAAAGGAATCCATAGCAAATAACCTTTGCTAGGATGCTTTCAATTTGGGGACTTTATGATACTGTAATATGGTATTAGAAAGGAACATGAATCTCGATTTTAACAGCCATGAGCCGGCGCCGTGGCTCAATAGGCTAATCCTCCACCTTGCGGCGCCGGCACACCGGGTTCTAGTCCCGGTTGGGGCGCCGGATTCTGTCCCGGTTGCCCCTCTTCCAGGCCAGCTCTCTGCTATGGCCAGGGAGTGCAGTGGAGGATGGCCCAGGTGCTTGGGCCCTGCACCCCATGGGAGACCAGGAAAAGCACCTGGATCCTGGCTCCTGCCATCGGATCAGCGCGGTGCGCCGGCTGCAGCGGCGGCCATTGGAGGGTGATCCAACGGCAAAGGAAGACCTTTCTCTCTCTGTCTCTCTCTCTCACTGTCCACTCTGCCTGTCAAAAAAAAAAAAAAAAAAAAAAACAAAAAAAAACAGCCATTTGGTTACCTCCTAGCACTAATCAAAGAATTAGTACGTTAAGAATGGAGAGAACCAAGCATCTAAAAGCAACCCAATATGTGAAGATGAGGAAATGGATCATGGCTCCCAAACACAGGTCCACACACACACAAAAAATCTTTACATGTGCACTGACTACTGTAGAAGAGACCTCCTACTCCTACTCCTACCTTGGTTATGAGCTAACATACAGGGTTTTTGGAGAGGCAGAGGCAGAGAGAGAGAGAGAGAGAGAGGGAGGGAGGGAGGGAGGGAGAGTCTTCTATCCATTGGTTCACTCCCCAAATGAATGCGATGAGTAGAGCTGGGCCAATCCAAATCCAGGAGCCAGGAGCTTCCTCAGGGTCTCCCACATGAATGGAGGGGCCCAAGCACTTGGGTCATCTTTCTCTACTTTCCCAGGCCACAGCAGAGAGCTGGATTGGAAGTGGAACAGCCAGGATTCGAACCAGCACCCATATGGGATGCTGGCACTGCAGGCAGCAGCTTTACCCATTACGCCACAGCGCCAGCCCCAATACAAGGTTTTTAAGACACCATGATGTTCAAAAGCTAGACTGAAGATGTTTATACTCATCTTTCTCGGGCTGTTCTGGAAGTTCACTAGTTTTCTCAAGTTTAATTAGCTGCAAAGCAGCTAATTAGAGGGCTAACAAGAATGCCACAGAGATTACCTGGTGAGTGGAAATCTTGCATTTTAGCTATTCCTCTCCAAAAGTGTGTGTGTCTGATGTGATGTGATGTGATGTGTGTGTGTGTGTGTGTGTGTGTAATTTTAAAAGTTTAATTGCCGGCGCCGCGGCTCACTAGGCTAATCCTCCGCCTTGCGGCGCCGGCACACCGGGTTCTAGTCCCGGTCAGGGCGCCAGATTCTGTCCCGGTTGCCCCTCTTCCAGGCCAGCTCTCTGCTGTGGCCAGGGAGTGCAGTGGAGGATGGCCCAAGTGCTTGGGCCCTGCACCCCATGGGAGACCAGGAGAAGCACCTGGCTCCTGGCTCCTGCCATCGGATCAGTGCAGTGCGCCAGCCGCAGCGCGCCGGCCACGGCGGCCATTGGAGGGTGAACCAACGGCAAAGGAAGACCTTTCTCTCTGTCTCTCTCTCTCACTGTCCACTCTGCCTGTAAAAAAAAAAAAAATAAAATAAAATAAAAAGTAATTTTAAAAGTTTAATTTTCTCTCCCTTAAGAAAAATGAGAGTAGAACTCCTTAGAGAAAACTGAGTTTGAGAAATTTCAATATGAGATTGCCCTTATTTTAATCCTCCCTTTTTTTCCTTTTTCAAGTTCACCCTATTATTCTCAACAACCCACTTCTCTACCTCCATTGCTTTCCTCTTACAAATAGCTCTGTAGGAAATGCTGCAATTTTTAGTCTCTCTAAATCCTTCTAAGCACCAAATTCAAAGAGCTATTTTGGCAGCAGCAATGTAATAGGAAACAGAATTTGGATCCAGGCTGGGGAGGTTTCGGCTTTTGCAGAGGGTCCTTCACCTAAAGCACATCTCCAGCCTCATTACTTTCATGTGGCTCTCATTCGCACTCCCGGGCTGACTCATCTCTCAGCTGACGTCAGCCACTTCCTACTGCATCCATCGCCATAATGCCTGCTCATTTTATGAGAATGTGCATCTATCTCAATGTTGCAGTGATTTTCGTTCTTGGAAGGTGGGGGTCGTATCATGCATAGGCCATAATTTCAAAATCCATAGAGAGCTCCTGGAAGTTCGTTTGGAAACAAAATCTTTTCTGCCCTGAACTTCTTTGGTGGCAAAAACGTATAGAGAGTGATGTGGAGCCACTGATAGTTTTGTGTATGCTACTTAGTGTGGATATTATATTTTTGCCGTAATTACTAAGGGTTTGTTAATGGGGTGCTTCCTATACCATTGGTGTTGTTACTTAACATACAATAAAAATAGCAACTTTGCTTCTAACACGCCAAAAATTCTAAATCCCTGACTTTTTTATAACTAAAGAGCCCTAATTTCCACGGAGTGTTTGCCTTGAGGATGTAACTGAATGGAGCCACTCCCCTCCCCACCTTGAAGGGTCAGTACAGTAACTGTTACAAAGCAGATCTCAACTGTCTGAGGCTCTGGAGACAACATTAACTGACAAAAAACACTTCCATCTGAATCCTCATAAATATGTTCAAGTTAAAAAAAAGGAAAAAAGAAAAGATAAGAGGGGTAATGAGGCTTTCAAACTGAGTAAGATTCTCACACTTCACCTAATACATTCAGTCTTGGCTACAGTGTAACAAACGGAAGCAGGATCACCGTAATACAAAACTTCCACTATAGCACACTGTACACACCTGTGTTCCAAGCCCACCCCTGTCCGCCTAATGCTTCCAACTCCATTATTTTCCCAGCTGTTGGGCCGGCCAGGGGAGGAGCAGGTAGAGCTTCTGTTTGATCCAGTATTTGTTAGAAGGCTGGTATGTCTGGGTATCAGACCAGTGAACAAGGCAGCTGTGTCTGCCAGATCATGGATAAAATCAAACAGCTCATTGATATCATATGTGATAGAGACACACTGTTGGGATTCATTCTTTTCAGACATTCCTCACACATTTTACAAACACCTTCCATGCATTCATTCACAGATTCATTGTCAGCTTGAGTTCTGCCTCTGGCCTTTTAGTAGGCCAGCAAAATGGTGTGAGACATCTTGCCAAACTCTTTTTTTGTACCTGCTGCTGATACCACCACTGCCAATGAGCTTAGCCCTAAATTCCTAATTTAACCCAAAGTTTTCAGACAAGTAGTTCCAGACTTGTACCAATATTGGCTACACAGCATTTGACTTGGTATAATAGCCTTATTAAGTGCTTACTGGATACCACTGCAAGTAGTCCCTCATCCCAAGAGGAGAAGACCTGACAAGAACCTTGGAAATATCTCAGTAATACAAAAAAGGAAGAAAAAATGAGAAAACCTGAAAACAGGGTTCGAGATTTATGGGATACTATCAAATGGCCTAACAAATGGGTCTTAAAGAGTTCCTGAAGGTTTGGAAAGAGAGAATGGATTAAAAAGTCTATTCAGTGAAATAATAGCAGAAAACTCCCTAATTTGGAGAAAGGGACAGGAAGCACATAGAACTCCTAATAGACATGAACAGAAAAGATCGTTACCATAACACATTATAATCAAGCTTCCAAC
Source organism: Oryctolagus cuniculus (assembly GCF_964237555.1). Taxonomy (NCBI): domain Eukaryota; kingdom Metazoa; phylum Chordata; class Mammalia; order Lagomorpha; family Leporidae; genus Oryctolagus; species Oryctolagus cuniculus. Next base: position 19,949,256 of record NC_091438.1, read on the forward strand.
AATAAAACATACAGAAAAGATTCTAAAATGTACACGAGAGAAACAGATTACCTTCAGAGGATCTCCAGTTAGATCTGAGAGCTGATTTCTCATTAGAAACCCTACAGGCTAGGAGAGAATGGAGAGACATAGTCCAAGTCCTAAAAGAAAAAAACCTGTCAACCCAGGATACTGTACCCAGCAAAGCTCACTTATGAATGAAGTGAAATAAAGACCTTCCAGAACAAACAGAAATTGAAAGAATTTGTCACCACTTTCCAGCCTTATCACAGAACGATAGTTATCATTATAAAAGAATGTGAAGGCAGAAAATCTCATGATAACAGTGCAAGGGAACTACAAAATAAACAATAGAAATATATATGGAGCCGGCGCCGTGGCTCAATAGGCTAATCCTCCGCCTTGCGGCGCCGGCACACCGGGTTCTAGTCCCGGTTGGGGCGCCGGATTCTGTCCCGGTTGCCCCTCTTCCAGGCCAGCTCTCTGCTATGGCCAGGGAGTGCAGTGGAGGATGGCCCAGGTGCTTGGGCCCTGCACCCCATGGGAGACCAGGAAAAGCACCTGGCTCCTGGCTCCTGCCATCAGATCAGTGCGGTGCACCGGCTGCAGCGGCGGCCATTGGAGGGTGATCCAACGGCAAAGGAAGACCTTTCTCTCTCTGTCTCTCTCTCTCACTGTCCACTCTGCCTGTCAAAAAAAAAAAAAAAAAGAAATATATATGGAAAAAGGACAGGATCAAGTCATTACATATCAATAATAACCTTGAATGTAAATGGCCTAAATTCTCCAATTAAAAGATACAGACTGGATGAATGGATTAAAAACAAGACCAATCTATTTACTGTCTGCAAGAAGCACACCTCACCAGCAAAAATGGACACAGACTGAAAGTGAAAGAATGGGGGGCCGGCGCCATGGCTCACTTGGTTAATCCTCTGCCTGCAATGCCAGCATCCCATATTGGCACTGGGTTCTAGTCCCGGTTGTTTCTCTTCCAGCCCAGCTCTTGCTGTGGCCCGGGAGGGCAGTGGAGGATGGCCCAAGTGCATGGGCCCCTGCACCTGCATGGGAGACCAGGAAGAAGCGCCTGGCTCCTGGCTTCAGATTGGTGCAGCGCCGGCCATAGCAGTCATTTGGGAAGTGAACCAACGGAAGGAAGACCTTTCTCTCTGTCTCTCTCTCTCTCACTGTCTATAACTCTGTCCAAAAAAAAAAAAAAAAAAAGTGAAAGGATGGACAAAGATATTCTAACATAAAGAAAAAAAGCAGGTGTAGCCATCCTAATATCAGACAAAATATACTTTAACACAAAAATTGTTAAAAGAGACAAAGAAGAGCATTATGTAATGATTAAGAGATAAATTCAGCAGGAAAATATGACTATAATAAATGTATATGCACCCAATGCCAGGGCACCTGGCTATTTAAAACAAATGTTGATGGATCTAAAGGGAGAAATAGACTCCAATATAATAAAAATGGAGAACTTCAACACCCCACTTTCATCAATGTAGACAGAAAATCAACAAAGAAACAACAGAGAGTAAATCTACACTCTGTACAAAATGCACATAATATCAACAGAGTATTTCATCTCACAATTACAGGATACACATTCTCATCACCCATTAATACAAATTTTTCTAGGATATACCATAAGATAGACCATAAAGCAAGTCTCAACAAATTAAAAAAAATGAAATCAGTGGCCGGCACTGTGGCACAGTGGGTTGACACCCTGGTTTGAAGCTCCTGCATCCCATATGGGCACCGGTTCTAGTCCCAGCTGCTCCTCTTCCAAACCAGCTCTCTGCTATGGCCTGGAAAAGCAGTGGAAGATACCCAAGTCCTTGGGCCCCTGCACCCATGTGGGAGACCCAGAAGAAGCTCCTGGCTTCTGGCTTCAGATCGGCGCAGCTCTGGTCATTGCGGCCAATTGGGGAGTGAACCAGAGGATGGAAGATCTCTCTCTCTGTCTCTACCTCTCTCGTAATTCTTTCAAATACATAAAATAAATCTTTTTAAAAAAATGAAATCAGACCATGTATCTTTTCTGACCACAATGGAATGAAACTGGAAATTAACAACTCAAGAATCTCTAGAAAGTATGCAAACACATGAAGATTGAACAACATGCTACTGAATCAACAGTGGATAAAAGAAGAAATCAAAAAGAAATAAAAAATTCTTAGAAATGAATGAAGATGACAACACAACATATCAAGACATGGGATAAAGCAAAAGAAATACTAATAGCGAAGTTTATAGCAGTAAGTGCCTACATCAAGAAATTGGAATGGCATCAAATAAACAATCTAACAATGCATCTCAACAATCCAGAAAAAATAAAAACAACCAATCCCAAAATTATTATGAGGAAAGAAATAATTAAAATAACAAAACAAACAAAATTGAAACAAAAATTACAAAAGATCAATGAAATGATTTTGAATGTCCCTCCAAACTCTTAAGAAGCTAGCATAACCACAAGCCAGAAAAAAAGACACAACAAAGAAAGAGAACTATAGATCAATATCCCCAATAAACATAAATGCAAAAATTCTCAACAAGGCCGGCGCCGCGGCTCACTAGGCTAATCCTCCGCCTAGCGGCGCCGGCACACCGGGTTCTAGTCCCGGTCGGGGCGCCGGATTCTGTCCCGGTTGCCCCTCTTCCAGGCCAGCCCTCTGCTGTGGCCAGGGAGTGCAGTGGAGGATGGCCCAGGTGCTTGGGCCCTGCACCCCATGGGAGACCAGGAAAAGCACCTGGCTCCTGGCTCCTGCCATCGGATCAGCGCGGTGCGCCGGCCGCAGCGTGCCAACCGCGGCGGCCATTGGAGGGTGAACCAACGGCAAAGGAAGACCTTTCTCTCTGTCTCTCTCTCTCTCACTGTCCACTCTGCCTGTCAAAAAAATAAAAAAAATAAAAATAAAAATAAAATAAAATAAAATAAAAAATTCTCAACAAAATACTAGCCAATAAAATCCAACAACACACCAGAAAGATCATTCATCTGGACAAAGTGGGATTAACCCATGGTGTGCAGGGCTGGTTCAACATTCACAAATCAATAAATGTGATACATCACATTAACAAATTGAAGAGTAAAAGCCACTTGATTATCTCAACAGATGCACAGAAAGCACTTGATAAATTACAACATTCTTTCATGGAGATAGATAATAGTCAATCTAACTAATAAATAGATCATATGATTTCAAGAAATGGAAATTGTAGGGTTAGCGAGTGACTATGGAGGCATCCTGATACTGGAGCAGAGATTCAGAGCACAGAGAATGATTGTACAAAAACATTCTGGAACAAAGAGCCAACATCTGGGAAAGATAGTCCCAGGTGAGAGAAACAACAGATGCAAAGGAACCAAAGCGGAACAAGGACAGATATGTTCCAGGTGGTAATGCTGAAGGCTTCTGCAGCTGCCAGGTGGTGTCATGGTAAGGAATATGGGTTTTATGCTAGCATGGCAATAAGCTACGTTAAAGAACATGACCGTGGATAAAAAGATCACTCTGGAGCCTGTCTGAGCAAGGTCTGCGTCCTTGGCTCAAAGAAGAGGTGGAACAAGCAGGCAGGAGGTTATTTCTGGTCCAGGTGCGACATAATGGGGGCAATAATGGAAGCCCTAAAGGAGGGGAGATATGGTGAGTACAGAACTCATCAGAAGCCAGGCTGTTCACCGATAGACTGCTGGTGAGTCTGAATATCAGGGTAAATAACTGTTCTGTGCATGGAGAATGGGGAATCAAGATTTGCACCAAAGGTAATAGAGTACCAAAAATATAAGAGTAAAATTCACATTTTGAGATGTGATGATTGTTTACAGCTTTTTCTTTACTGTTGAGGAGCAGTTTTTTTTCCTTCTATTTGTTGAACTCATTACTTAGTATAAAGTTAATCTTATGAGTATAAAGTAAACTGAAAGCAGATCATAGTAAAAATTAAAAGATGGAATAGGAGAGGAAGTAGGAGGAAGGGTGGAACTGTGGACCAGGAAGGAGGGTAGGGTGGGAAGCTCACTACGTTACTAAATCTGTATAATGGAATTACATGAAATTTGTTCACTTTAAAAAAAAAAAAAGTTGCACTGATTTTGCTAACTCACTGAGCATGAGAGAGGTGACAACTAGCACAGAGGTTAGTATGAAAGCCTGGGGCTCAGAGGCTGAGATATAAATTTGTGACTCTTCAGGACGGACACAGATTGTGCTTAAAGCTATGTAGATGAATGAGATTATCTAGGAAAAAGGCAGAAGGAGGATCACACACTAAGTTTACTTTTATAAGGATTATACATGTGTTGACAAACAGCATTAAGAAATGCCTTCTATTTTGTTATTGTATTAATTAGATGACCTTGGGGCATTAAGGGGACATGGAGAGTCAGTCTCCAGGAGAGAGAAAGGTGCTAAGAAGCCTCAGAGAGCCCCATGCTAGTGCCGGTGCATGCAGCCCTGTGTGAGAAAGCTAGGATTTGATGTGGCAGTGGAAGGGCAGCACTACTGCACTGCTCTCAACAGCATCCAGCCTTCTGCATTATATTGTTCTCATTGGAGAGACACATGCTTTCAGATTTTTCTGTCTTAAAAAGCAAACTTAAAATTCACAAAACTTTCCTGATACCCTATATCTGTACAGGCACCAATTGTTCCCTTGCAAACTCTCATTACAACATGCAAACTCTCATCACACACACACACACACACACACACACACACCCCAACCGTGCATTTCCTCTCAGAACCCTCTCTCATCAGTTTGGTTCTTGAAAGACCATCAGCTGCAGAACTCTGTCATCTAGGGGTGGGCAGTCTTCTGTTGTAGTCAGACTTTTAGTCAACTGGGCAAGGCCCACCTGATTTCAGTATTAGTCTCACACCAAAACACCCTCACATAAACATCCAAAATAAAGTTGGAGCACTTATTTGGGTACTGTGGCTCACCCATCACATGTGGGTTAAATATCATTATTTACTTCAAATCTCCTTTAGCAACACAATTTCTAATTTGTTTGCAATTCTGATTCCTCTCTTCTGGATGTACTGTACCTGGTCTGGTTCCTCTCTATTTGCAGTCCCAGAGCTGGCAATCCTGCTGTAATGTGATCAGCACAAAAGGCATCAGAATGTTCAGTTCTCATATATTAGCGTTCATCCTACGAATGGGATTTGGTACCAACAGAAGCCTAAAATATTTTTCTTCTATCTTGATACAGACTTCTTCATAAAACTGGTTTTAAGTGCCCTTTTGTGCTCTGAAAAATGTATTCCATTTACAAAGAAAAGTCCAGGGGGTAGGTGTCATGGTGCGAGGGGCTAGGTTCCTGTTTGGTACACATGGATCCCTTATCAGAGTGCCTGGTTGGAGTCCTGGCTACTCTGCTTCTGTTCCAGCTTCCTACCAATGCACCTGGAAAGGCAGCAGGCTATGGCCCACGTGCTTGGATCCCTGCCACCCACACTGGAGACCTGGATGGAGTTCCTGGCTCCTGCCTTTGGCCTGACCCAGTCTCAGCTATTGGAGCTTTAGGTAGTGAAAAGCAGATGGAAGATAGCTCTCCCGCCATCCCATTCTGTCTGTCTCTCCTCTCGGTCACTCTGCATTTAAAATAAATTAATGAATAAAATTTTTTAAAAGGAAAAGTGCTTGTATAACAACTTCCATTACTTTGGCTTAGTTCCTGCCAATACTCTCCCCACCCCCAAGTTTTTATGTAGTGTAGTATAAAAATTTTTTTTTTTTGACAGGCAGAGTGGATAGTGAGAGAGATACAGAGGGAAAGGTCTTCCTTTGCCATTGGTTCACCCTCCAATGGCGCACCGCGCTGATCTGAAGGCAGGAGTCAGGTGCTTCTCCTGGTCTCCCATGGGGTGCAGGGCCCAAGCACTTGGGCCATCCTCCACTGCCTTCCCAGGCCACAGCAGAGAGCTGGCCTGGAAGAGGGGCAACCGGGACAGAATCCGGTGTCCTGACTGGGACTAGAACCCGGTATGCCGGCGCCGCAAGGCGGAGGATTAGCCAAGTGAGCCGTGGTACCAGGCTGTAGTATAAATTCTATCACCCAAACTTCACTCTTATTTCCCATTCTATTGCTTCACTATGATTATCTATTTCTAAGAATTTCAATATTTGGGCCCAGACTTCAACCATGACACCTTCTTCACTTTGCAAAGCTGGTGCTGCCCATTGGTTGATCCGCTAAGCTGGTGCCACATTGTTTCCCAACATCTGGTCAGCACATCTTTCCATGCAGCCAGATGTATCCACCTGCCTTCCCCAAGGAAGTACCTTAGATTTGTCTCACAGCACTCACAAGTTGTAGGCACATAAGCTTAATTTTAATTTCTTCTGTGTTTAAACTTGTAGCTATAGTAGCAGATTACCAATATATAGTTCTTACATCTACATTAAGAAATATTTTTAACTAGGAGATTTTTTATTTTGCCTTAGATGGCCAACCTTTCTTATCAAAACATAGATGTTAGCCTAAAACACTTTCCTTGTTTGTGAAAGGACTCAAATTTAGACTCATAATGAAATGAACTGCATAGTCAGTTGTGTGCTGTCTGTATGATTTTTGCCACTAGGATGGAAGTCCCCAGACAAAAAAGCAAGGTTGCACCTTGTTCACAGCTGTATCTCAGGGCTTGCCTATGAGTTCCTCAACAAAATTCTCATGAAGTCAGTCATTCAAAAAATGATTGGAGTAAGTGAGATTCAAAATGCTCAAGTTGGGGAAGGTATTCAGCCTGGGGGTTAAGATGCCAGTATCCCATGTTGGGGCATGTGGCTTCAGCACCCAGCTCTGGCTCCGGACTCCAGCTTCCAGCTAAAGGAAACTCTGGGAGACAGGAGCGATGGTTCAAGTGATTGGGTTCTTGCCACCCATATAGAAGACCTAGTTTATGTTCCTGGCTCCCAACTTCCACCTGGCCGAGTCTCAGCATTGTTGGTGTTTAGGGAGTGAATCAGCAGATGGTAGATTTTTCAAATAAATAGTCAATGTCATCATTACAGTCCCTCTGTTACCCCCACCAAAACTTAATGAAATCATGAGCATGGGAGAAATTCAACATTACCAACTCACCTGGCCCTAGTCTGTACTAATCAGGGTGCTGAGAATAGACAAATTGCCCTAAGTACAAGAAATTGAAAGATGAGAAAGGAGAATCTGAGAATAACCTCATTTTAATTCTCTGGATAGCAAAACTATTTGCCTGTCTGCTTTTATCATAGGCAACACAGATACAAGAAACCCTCTGCTTGTCACAGATACAATGACTGGCAATTTCAGAAAACAGCAAAAAGCCCAACTATCCAAAGCCTGCTCCCTGCATCAGTAGGAGCTGGGCATAGCTGCTGATTTCTGGTGATAAGAAACAGTACAAATACTAAAGGTAACAATAGTAACACTACCCTTAATTGTGCAACCAAAAATCAATAATGAATATCTAAGAGGATATAGTTAAAAGGATGAGTGAATGAAGGAAAAAGCAGAGGTCAAGCCAACGGAATTGGAGAAGCTTCCAAAAGTCCCTCATGAGGCTTCAATCAACACAGCATTAGTAAGATTTTGATAAATAATTACTTTTCTTGACTATTGAAGAGTACCATCGGAGTGCAGCACACCCAAAACGTGATCACCTATCATAATGTGGCAGGGTTATATGCATCTGAGCTGGACTCTGGCTTTCTCCCTGCTATCAGGCAACCCTGCACAATTTTCTGATTGAACTTCTTGGAGCCTCACTCAAAAGCTGAAGTCAACATTCCCTTTTTCCCAGGCTGTTATGGGTGGCTTAGAGAGAGGCAGCATGCAAAGTGCTTGCCACATGCTCACCACTGATGAGATACTAGCTCTTGGAAGCATGGCTCCGGAACAGCAGTCTTGGGCCTGCTTGCTTCCTTTGCCTAGAAACCAGACAGAGCGCCTCTCCAGGAATTCCTGTACCCCACATCTTGCAGGAGCCTAATGATTTCAGACATGAAAGGCTCTGCTCCGAGTTTTGTTGATTTTTTTCTCACTTTCAAATTTTGGGGGGAGGGGATGTCTCCAATAAGCAGTGGTATCGTCAGCAGCCTGCTGATCCTCACTTATAGCTAAACTCTACTGACGTCTCCAGCACCCAGCATTCACAAGTCTGTGTGCCTGAGGCATTGCTGGCTATGGCATTGACTTGAATGCTCTGGCTTGAAAGGACAAAACAGAAATAAAAAGTAGAATGTTTCATTCTCTTCACTGAGCATAACGGAAAAGATGACTGTCGTTTCATTTTCTTAGAGCACTTACCCTAGAAAACTTGTAATTGCAAGTACTTTTTCCCTCCTTGCAATGTGTCATTTTGAAGACACAGTTGGGACTGATATGGGGCAAATCAGGGAGCTAGACGAGGTTCATGAACTGGAGACCACACCCCTCTGCCCCCATGTACTCTCACCGTATCCACCCACCTGTCAATCAGACTCTGTAACCACTCCCCTTTTGCAAATGAATAAGAAGCCTGTAGAGTGCTGGGCCCGCCCACTCTCTCTTGCCCATGTGCCCTCTCACTTGCTCCTGCCCCCTCTCTCCTCATGCACTCCTGCAATGACTGGTACGAAGGTCCTCATTTACCCTTCTGGCCCTCTCTCCCCTAATGTCCTCATGCCCCTGTGTGCTCTTCTCACTTCCTAAATAATTTTAAATCTTACCATGCTGCATGCTGTGTTTGAGCCTGTGCTTACAATTATCCTCTAAGTAAAAGGCAAAAGCCTTTTTAGCCCTAATTTAGCCTAATTTAGCCCACAACAGGACTTTTGTCAGCATTATGACACAGGAATGTCTCTTCCCAGAACCCGGTAGCCATCTTTTTGAAATTCAAACATCAAGGGAGAGAGTGCTCCTAACTCTTGTTTTCTGGAATCAAACTTCCCTGGGCACCTTGCTTGCTCCAGAATGCAGAATCACCTCCTGTCATAAGGATTTGAGGGTTTATGTTTCCTCTGGGTAGTCAATAGCCAGCTAACACAGATGTTTCCCAATCAGCAGGTAAAGTCAGCATGGATGAACTATGTGTGATAAGTGATGTTGTTAAGGCCTCCAGCTTAAAGACGAGTTACACTGATCTTGAAAACATATCTTTAACAGGTTGTATCTGCCTGGCTCTATGAGGAGTGGGATATCATTTTGTTTTTGCAATTTTTTAGTGCATTGCTTATGAAGTATACAACATTCTTGTTTAACAGAAGTGTTCTTTGAGTCTGCTCTCTGTGTGGAGAGGATTTCTGGATTGGGAGAAGATTTTTATTTTTATTCTATTCCCCCAACTGGTTCTACTATAAAGATTCCAATGGAGGGTTACCAGAAGTTACTCAAATAGCATTCTCACTATGACTACTGTGTATGCTGCACATGGTTCCTCTCATTTTGTTTAATATTAAGAGCTCAATGAAAAAAGAAGGAAAAAAAAACATAGATTGAATTATTCAGAAAAGCTTATAGCCATTTGAACTATATAAAGCTGTCTTCAAAGATCCAACTCTCAAGGTGTTCTTCAAACACGTTGCAGGAAGAATTTCCTAGGTGCTTTGGTTTGCATATACGGTTTGAGGGTATTGCCCAAACTGTGTCCCTGGTGTGGCAACATTAAGAGCTGGTGTAACCCATAAGAGATAGAGCCTAGTGGAAGGGAAGTAGGTCATTTGAGGCCCTCCCCTCAAATCGGATAAACACTGATCTGGTCTCAAGGGAGGGGGCATTATCATAAACAAGAAGACCTCCCTGTCTGAACTCAGCTTCCTGTCTAGCCTGGTGATCCCTCTTACACCTGCTCTTATCATGGAGACTAAACAATTGGGGCCATCCACCTGGGCCACTTTCAGCCTCAGAAACCAGCCAGATAAATAAACCTCTTTTCTTTAGACTTCACCAGCCATTGTTATGGCAACTGAAATGAATACGCCCACTAGGTCAGTCCAGGAGCAGCAGAGGTCAGCCTCATGTTGCACAGCTAGTGAACACCCACACCATCCCCGAGGGTCCTGGTGGAGGCTGACACCGTTCTCAATAAGAGAAAGCTCCTGCCATCATCTTCCTCCTCCCTGCAGAAGGGAATTCCCCCTTCAAACTGCACTGTCCATCTCAGACTCTGCACCTATCCTTGCTTGTGGTCTGAGGAAGGAGGGTTTCACCTTTACCCACAGAGGCCTCCATATCACACTATACTGATTGGCCAGCTCTTCCTCATCTTTTAAATTGGGCACTGAATACATTTTCAGGGAATTAATCTCCATGAAAACTTCCACTTCCATATATTTTCAGGGTGGTCCTGAAACATCTCTGAGCACTTTGAATGTCTCAGATCACAGAGAAGCCTTAGGAATGCATTAACTGTCATTAGCATTGTTAATGTAACAGGGAATTAAAAAATTTGCATAAGAGCATTTTAACATTATCTCCTTTATATGCACTGAAGAAAGAGAAAAGCCTTTGTGACTGGCTTTAGAACTGGGAGCCTTGTAGACAGTAATTAACATTTCTTAGGTGCCCCCAAAAATGAACTACTTTAAATAATCATAGTCAAAAATAAGCTTTAGAAAAAATACCCAATTCTTCCTTAGTAATGAAACTTAAAAATCAAAGTCATCTCTTTGGCCTTAGTTCTCCCCATATAAGTACTCCATAGTATATGAAATTTAAAACAAATGGTTAAATTAAGAAAAAAAAAATATTTGGGGGTCGTATCTCACAGAACTCTCATGTACAGATAAACTGGCCAGAAAACAAATAAGACCAAACACCTTCAAACTTTGTGGTCTAAGGGCAAATATAAATTAAATACAAGGGGGCCAGCACTGTTCCATGTGGGAAACCTGCAACACCAGCGTCCTATGCAGTTGCTCGTTTGAGTCCCAGCTACTCTGCTTCCAGTCCAGCTTCCTGCCAATGCACCTGAGAAGGTAGCGGAAGATGGCCCAAAGATCCAGGACTCCGCCACCCAGGTGGGAGACAAGGATGCAGTTCCTGGCTCCTGGCTTTGGCTTGGCCCAGACTTGGCTGTTGCAGTCATTTAGGGAATAAATAGCGGATCAATGATCTTTCTTTCTCTTTCTTTATCTCTACCTCTCCATAGCTGTTTCAAATGAACAAATTAATATCAAATTAAAAAGAAGAACTTTAACTCTCCCCATTGGTCATAAAGGAAGAGACACTATAAAAAAATAACATCTTTTCTTTCAGAATTTATTTATCTGCCCTTTACTCAACATGAGTTATGAAGGCCCTGGAAGGCATCTCTTTGACATGAAAGCATCAAGGAAGACAAAGTCCTATCTCCCAGTTTCCTGGGGGTAGACGAGTCTAACTTGGCATCAGCCTCCACACTGCATGTAATGGGTGGCAACCACATAACTCTACAGAAGAGGGGGATTTCCATCCGTCTTTGCAATGCTGTCAGCAGACAGCCAGGAATGCCCATCATATTTGGTTTAATGCTTCCTCAGTAGTAAGAGTGCTTTCTTTCTCTTCTAACTTTGTAGCAGGTCTTTCTTGGTTGGGAGGAGACTTTGCTTTCAATGATACATCCCTAACAGGGGCTTCACATGTTAAAGACTAACAGTTTTCGAAAGGTGCTGGGGGCCTAGGGTACAGAGCTACACTGATTGTGTCTGGGGCCAAAGCCAGCTGGCAAACAGGTGCACGGGTTTTCTAATGAGTAAGTTCAGAAATGGAGAGTACACTATTTCATGAAGTTGAAAGCAATGTGAAAAAGGAAGTTTACACCTTTGGATCTAATAATATAAAATGTGTGGCTTCGTATTTTGTGTATCTTTCACTTTCTGAATTATTTCAACTGTTTTGTGAAAGCACTGATCCATGATGAGAATGAAATACAAAAACAAACAAAAATTGGGCCCTTCGGGGTAGGCAATCAGCTCACAGTTAAGATTTTGGTTGAGATGCCTGCACCGCATGTGGCAAGTACCTGGGTGTGATCTCTGGCTCCAGCTTCCTGCTAAGGACGACCCTAGAAGCCAGTGGTGATGGCTCGAGTAAGTGGGTTCCTGCCACCTCCATAGAAGACCTGGATTGAGTTCTTTCCTTCTAGCTTCAGCCTGGTCCGGTTCCAGCCACTATGGGCATTTGAGGGGCAAACCAGTAGATGGAAGTTCTCTCTCTAGCTCCTTCTATCTCTTCCTCTTAAATAAATAAACATTTCAATACAAACAAAACTTGCCTATCACTATAGTTTGAGAATTGACAGATTCAGAACTAAATTTCAACATACATTAGAATCATCGACTTTGTCAGTTTCTGGGTTCAACAGATTAAGGAGGGTCCACAAATGTTTCTGAAATTCTCATGTGATGCTAACTCTACCAGCCCAAGCATTGTTGTTGAGACCCACTCCCTAGAGTATATTACAGAGTAGTAGTGATGACCTTATCTTCAGAAACCAAGCTAGGATTCAACATCAAATTTATTCCAGTCTGTGTTTTACTTGCATGGTTAGTCTAAGATGGTCTTAAACTATCATAATATGAAGAATGCAAAATCCAGCTTCCTAACATTAACGTGCACAATGCAGGCACACCTGCACATGCCTGTGCACACATATGAACACTTGCTCACACACACAAACACACACCCAAAGCAGTCAGTGTGCTCTGATGATTTCAGTACACTCAATATTAATAACTATTTGAATTCTTTGAGCAAAACACATTTCTTAGGAGCTAAGCTGCAGTGAGAGATCAAATTATATTAAACAGTTGTGTTTTGCAAGCAGTTATTTGCAAGGTCCTCAGAGAACTTTAATGATATTCAAAATCCAAAACCAAGATAGATCCATTTTTCAAACAAGTCTATCTATAAAAGTGGCATTTCCCACTTATTCTGGCCAAGGTGACTAAGGGAAAATATATTTCATGGGAAAATAATACACACCCTGTTTCAGCTACCATTTTCCTGACTCGGCCCCCTGCCAATGAAGGCTGTTCTTAGGGCTGAGACTATGGTTGGATAGTAAGATCAGAGGTGGCCCAACTGTCCTGAGAGTTGGACTCTGCTTTCTCAAGCAATTTCCCGTTGTAAAAACAAGGGTGGGCACTTCACAGTCGTGGGCAGACATGAGTTTAGGGTACTCAGATTTAAAGAAGGAGGGGCAGGCAGAAGGGAGGAAAAAGGCAGTGGTTGCTTGAGGAGGGCATTTCTTGTCACTGGCCCTCAATTTTTTGTTCAGCTGTAATTCCTAACATTAATGGAAGCCCTGTGTCTTCATCTCTAGCTATCTCCCTTCTTGTCTAATAACAAATCATGAGCAATATTCCCTAAGATCAGCTATTCAGAATGCAAGACACTACTTCATTAGAGTGAAAAATACCCACATTAAACTTACGTACAAATCTGCAAAGCCCATTAAACACTGGTGGTTCTTCTAACAGTGACTACACAAATGCAGATGAGTCAGCTTTCATCACTTGTGTTTTATCACAGATCCTACTTAGCAACCGACCATTCTTACTTTGCAAGGCTGTGACACCCCCAACTGTAGAGAGACACAGTCCCTCCTCCCACAGTCAGCAATTCCTCAGTCCAGGAGGTTCTGTCAGTATCTCACAGCTTGGTTCAACTTTCATAATACATTCCCTATATCTTCTGATGGTCTTGGCTACACATACCACTGTTACTCATCTTGGCATTCTCCTTATTGTTGGTGGTCCAACTCCTGGAGATCATCCATACCCCCCCCTTCACACCACTGTTTCCTCTCTATTCACACGTAACTCTACACATGACTGCATTTGTAATTACTTTCATACATGGAACGTAACTATGCTTTAGATACGAAGGTGCACTGAATATTGCTGCCCCTCTCACCTCTAAAAGCTACTATTTTCCTCCTTGGGAAAAAAAATTGGCACATAGCTAGGTCTATGTGGCAAAGGGCACTCACCCAACAGACACAAAACACATTTTTAAACCTTTCTTAAGCATCGTAAAATACAACACAATCACAGAAAGGTGCATTAAACATTTTTACACGACCAAAAAAAAAATCATTATAAAGCAGTATGTGCAAACACAACTCTGTTCAAGCTTTAGAATCTGTCCAAAGCTCCAGAATCCCTAATGTGTGCCTCCCAATTAGTCTTCTCTCTCCCCAGTACAGGTGACAACTAACATGGTGTCTGTACTCATCATTCCATTAACTTTCCAAGAAATGCTATCATTTCTGCCAGGAATAGCACATCACTAGCCCTTTACATATGCTTCAGTTTTACAAAACACAAACTTCATACAAATATAGCCATGCAGTACGTATTCCTTCAGGAGTGGGTTCTGTTGCTCAACCCTGTGTTTGAGAAAGTCTCAATGTTGTTGAGTGTGATGTCATTCATTTTTGCTACTGTTTAGCATCACATGTACAAAGCGTTACATGCAGGTGTACAAAGACATCAATGTACAAAGCGTTACATGCAGGTGTACAAAGACATCAATATATGTATGCATTCTTCTCCTGATGGAGATTAGGGTTCATTTCACTTTGAGCTTTTACAAATACTTCTGCTGTAAGCATTCCTTTATATGTCTCGGGACACATCTGCATGAATTTCTCTTGAGAAAGACCTTCTAGTGAAACTTCTGGGTCCCAGGGTACGTGTGTCTTCAACTTTAGCAGCTGGTATGAAACTGTCTTCCAGGTTTGGTTAACCTTGACTGCTACCTGTGTAGAGAATGCCCATTATTTCACAGCTGGGCCGCAATGTATTAGCATAAATATTTTTAAAATCTTAAGTTTGGGGCCAGTGTTGTGACATAGTAGGTTAAGTCTCCACCTCCAGTGCCAGCATCCCATATGGGCACCAGTTGGTCTCCTGGCTGCTCCTCTTCCAAGCCAGCTCCCTGCTGATGGCCTGGGAAAGCAGTGAAAGATGGCTCAAGTGCGTGGACCCCTGCAACCACACGGGAGACCCAGAGGAAGTTCCTTGCAGCTGGCTCAGGGTTGGCCCAGCTCCAGCTGTTGCGGCCATTTGAGGAGTGAACCAGTAGATGAAAGACCTCTCTCTGCCTCTGCCTCTAAAATAAATAAATCTTAAAAAAATCTTTAGTTTATTCAAGTTGTATACCAAGGTGTATTTGGCACCTAAATCTAGCCTTTTTGAAATTATTTTTCCCAACCATGATAGAAAATTAGAAAGGGTATCATTAAGGAGATGAAAAATTAGAACATTGTGATCAATGGATAGGCAGTAAATGCTAAATTCAAATGGGAAATATTAGTAGGAAGTCTATTTTGTATACAACTTTCTTCCTAACTCCCAAATATGTGTAAATACATATTAGATTCTCAAATACTTATTGAATGAGTGAATGAATAAATGGATATTAATCTATGATGAGAAAAATGATCCCACTCTTTTTGGGCTGGTGTTTGGCCTATGCTTACGATGCCCACATCTCATATCAGATTGCCTGGGTTTGATGAGAGGCTCTGTTCCTGACTCCAGCTTCCTGCTAAAGCAAATCTTGGGAATCAGCAGGAATGTCTCAAGTCTTTGGGTTCCTTGCACTCATGAGGGAGACCCAGGTTGGAATTTCAGCTCCTGTCAGGGGCCACTATGGGTATCTATGGAGTGAACTAGTACATAGGAACTCTCTATGCCACTCATAAATTTAAGAAGTAGAGATATCTTACTTTTATATGGTCATTCACTTATAAATAAAAAAATTAATAAATAATCTTAAAGTTTTTATAGGGTGTTTTCTCATTGTAATTTTAATTTGCATTTACCTGATTATGCTAAAAGGTTGAAGTGTTCCATTGGCTCACAGAAATATTGATCTGAAGACTCAGTGTTTATGCTGGGAAGAAGCTGCATTGAGCAATGACCTACTCTATCCTAGAATACTCAGGAAACTTCAGTGTGCTTTCTACAGCAGTCTGAATAGATACTACCCAGAACTCTCCTCTTTTGCTGATAGGTTTCTTAAAAGCGAAGTTGGGTTTTCATGCCCTGATATTGCTGTTCACTGATGGAGTCCCTTTTTCTTCCCTACTGATGTGTTCTCAGGCTGTCGCCATGGTCAGGGTACGATACATTTCTCAAGTGAACAGAAAGGTTAATTATAAATAATTGGTGTTTTTCTTTCATTCTCAGGTAAAATTGAGCTATATTAAATACAGCAAACAGTACAGACTGATTTTGGAAGGTAACCACTTACAAGCACTAGACTGAAATAATACTTGCTTTGTAGAAAGCTCGTCGTAAAATTTGGTAGGGAAGGCATCCATCCATCTTTTCTGTAAGCAACCCTAAAGTTTAGCAGGGATGACTTCTGTCTTTTCTATAAACTACCCTCTGGCAGTCAGGAAGAACGTCAGCTGGATGGTCACAGTATTTTAAGTGACAGCCTTTTCCTTTCTAAAAAAAAAAAGTTTGCTGCATTCTAGAAACACTGGTGGTATCATACAGACCCTATGTGTAGTCATAGACTTTTAAAGTTAATTTTCAAATTTTTTTTTGTGAAATCCTTAAAGAGGTGAAAAATAACAACAATAAGTAAGAAAAAAATTTGCAGAAGCTGGGAAATTAAAAAAAGATAGCAGTGACCGGGTAAAGGTAAAGCATCACTAAGTCTTAGATTTATAGTTACTCCAATAAAGCCTTTAAATAACTTGAAGGAAATGATGATGTTTTTTGCTAGAAAAGAGCACATGAAGGGACCATGGATAAGTGTCTGAATTTATTTGAAAGGCTGTCATGTGGAATCTGGATGAGAGCTACATTGTGCGGATAAAAGGCTCTGAGCTAGGGCTGTGGGTGGAGGTTAAATGAAGGCAGTTTCCAGTGAACATCAGATGCAGTGTTCTAGCAAATGGAACGTGTTCGCAATGGCAAAAGTTTCTGAAACCTGGCTGTTTTTCAGAAGAGGCTAGAATTCCTAAAGCAGGGTGGGGAATCTTTCTTCTGTTAAGGGTCACTGGGATACTTGTAACGTCATTCATGGGTCACACAAAATTATCAACTTCAAAATTAGCCTGCTGTCAATTGACTGAATTTTGGGTTCCTCCTGTAGATGCTTTGGCAGGGCCAGATGAAATGATTCCAGGGCCTTATGCCGTCTGTGTGCCAGATTTTCCTGACCCCTGTCCTAAAGGATACAGCCTAGAGAGATACAGTCCTAGATAGTCCCTCCATCCCTTTCCATCTTTCGGGCTCTATGTTTCTTCCCAGCTGTGACTGGTAAGAGGAGAATTTCTCAAAGAATATGTTGCAGTCTTCAAAGAACTTGGCCTAGAAATGGATGAGCACCTGTATTCCTAGTCACTCCTGCTCTACAAGCTCCTCAAACCTTAGCACTTTCAGATGTAAGAATGAAATGACATCCATCTCTCCAACACAATGGGTAGCTCTGGTATGATAAATTAAGAGTATACAAAATTATTTTGCAGGCTGGCGCCGCAGATCACTAGGCTAATCCTCCACCTGTGGCGCCAGCACACCGGGTTCTAGTCCTGGTCGGGGTGCCGGATTCTGTCCTGGTTGCTCCTCTTCCAGGCCAGCTCTCTGCTGTGGCCAGGGAGTGCAGTGGAGGATGGCCCAAGTGCTTGGGCCCTGCCCCCCATGGGAGATCAGAAGTACCTGGCTCCTGCCTTTGGATCAGCGCCGCAGCGGCCATTGCAGGGTGAACCAACGGCAAAAGGAAGACTTTTCTCCCTCTCTCTCTCTCTCTCTTTCACTGTCCACTCTGCTTGTCAAAAAAAAAAAAAATTATTTTGCAAGCTGCAAAGGCTCAATGCAACTGCAAATTATTAGTACAGTCATGCATTAGTCACTCCACAATGGGACTACATTCTGAGAAATATGTTGTTACACAATTTCATGGTATGCATATATCATGGTGCTGACTTACACAAGTCAAGATGGTGTAACCTACTACTACTACTACTACACACACGCACACACACACACACAAGTCTATTGTTCATAGGGCCATGATGAGCAAAACAACATGAGATTAAATCAGGCACAAGAGAAAATGAGGCAATCGAGAGACATAGTAAATGCAAGCTGCCGCTGGCCTAACTCTCACAACTGAAGAAGTGCACCAGGAAATAGTGATAAGGCAAGAAGTACCTTAATATGAAACCCATAAACAAGCAACAGATTATGTCTATCTAGTCTCCTGTATTTTGTACTGTGCATAATTGTGTTTGCTCCTTCATAAGATGGGTAGTGCAATATGTTTGCTTATACCATCACCAACACAAATGCATATGAGCAACGTATTGTGCTGCCGTGTTACGATGGCTACCACAGCCCTAGAACTTTCCAACATCTTATAATCTTACAGGAACACTGTTATATATACAACCCATCTTTGATCAAAGCATTGCTATGCAGCCCATGATTATAAGTGGTTTTGAAAAAAAAAAAAGGATTTGGATCTTTAAAATGCATATACAATACACAGAGTCATAGGAAGAAGAGCAAAAGAAAAAATCCTCTTATAAAAACTTTGCCCAAGATTTGATTTGGTCTGATAAACAGAAATCTCCAGGAAACCAGGATTTAACCAGAAAATCCTTAATATTCTTTTAGGGATAATGGCAATTTTTATGTGTTTATTTCTTTGCTTTAGCAGAGAGAAGCTAGTCTATACTTGAATCATTTTGTAAGGATGAAAGAATTTGGCTTACATCTTATAAATCCTCACTTCCCAAAAATATGAAATAAGAAAGTAGAGAAAATTGAGTTGAATATATACTATGGCAAAGGCACACCCTAGAAGTTCAACTGTAGATTAAGGTACCAGAAGAATACAATAGAGTTTGGTTTACTCAAGGTCATAGTTGGGTTCCTATTAGTAGAGATTTTACTACATATTATTTATACACAATCAAAGTCATAAAATGAGAATTTTTTGAAGTAAAATTATATGTTGCTTGCTAGGGTCACTAGTCTAGTAGATGGGGGGAAACAGAGAAAGGAAAATCTTACTTTTCCAGTATCTGTATTAGTAAAAATAACGAGATCCAACCTATGCTTCTCCCCAGGGTGGACTCAGTGTGGTCACACCCCATCCAGCTGGTGCCCTGGCCTCATGGTCAGCCTGGCCGGCCAGCAGCTCCCTTTTATCTTCACAGATGAGTAGCACCAAACCAGAAACCAGAACATCCTTGGTGTTTCTATTTTATCAGAATATGTTTTTTTTTTAATAGCCAGGAAAGACAAGCAATCAAAGTGATTGCACCCACAGCAGCTCTTATCCAACAGATCTGTAAATATGCCGGGCAGTGGTGAGAGAAATTTGCATCTGAGAGTTGTGTGCACAGTTGTGTGTGTACCTACAGCATACATGTGTATGTGTGAGTGTGAACACACAGTCTTCTGACTGGATCATCAAAGCTTATGACATGATTGCCATAAGATGCCACACACAGAACAATGAAGAAGAAATTATAAAGCCAACAAGATAATTTATTCTGGCAGGGAAGTTTACTTCTAAAGCAAGTCCTAAGACCACATTGAATGGCCAGCACCGCGGCTCACTAGGCTAATCCTCCGCCTTGCGGCGCCGGCACACCGGGTTCTAGTCCCGGTCGGGGCACCGGATTCTGTCCCGGTTGCCCCTCTTCCAGGCCGCTCTCTGCTGTGGCCCGGGAGTGCAGTGGAGGATGGCCCAAGTGCTTGGGCCCTGCACCCCATGGGAGACCAGGAGAAGTACCTGGCTCCTATCATCGGATCAGTGTGGTGCGCCGGCCGCAGTGCACCGGCCGCGGCGGCCATTGGAGGGTGAACCAACGGCAAAGGAAGACCTTTCTCTCTGTCTCTCTCTCTCACTGTCCACTCTGCCTGTCAAAAAAAAAAAATGGCCACATTGAAGAGGCAGTGCTAAGGTTACCCTTGCCTGGGAGGGGGAGCCAAGAGGGCCTTCAGGAATAATCAGTGTTTTCAAATTTGCTTGTTTTACTGATGAGGACATACAGGTCCATGGTGCTGTCTTATCTGTGGTACCATCTATGTCCTGGACACCATCTTAGGCTCTGCCCCCATCACCACCCTGCACAAAAAGCTTCAGTCCTAAGCCCCACGGCCCAACCACAGGTGTCAACTCCAGCCCTACCCTAATGGGATTCACTGCTCCTACTCCTCTGCCACCCACCACTACCGGCAAAGGTATAACAGGACCTGGTTCCAGCACACATGTTCTCTCTCTCCTGAATCCACTCTCTCTTACTCTCCTAGGCCCACTGGGCTTCCCCCACCCAACAGTAAACCTTTCCCTTAACTCTGGTATTTGGTGTGTTTTGTGGTGGCCTTAGATTGGTGAAGTGATTCAGATCCAGGCTCTCCCATCAACCTTGCTTTCCCTTTGGGGATCTGAGCTGCTTTGGGGTCCTGGATTTCTGCCAGTCACAAAACAGAACCCCCTGGTCCTCCTTCCACACTACCAAACTCTGTGATCTCCAGTCACACAACAGCCTTTAAAATCCTGAGGTAAGATGCAGACCTCATGGTGACCTCTACTACGGGTTGTGGTTCTACTCAACTTTGTCCGTAAGTCCTGGTACCAGGCACCACAACTCCTATGGCCTTGCACCTCTATGGACTCAGTGTCCGGGCAACAGTGGGTGTGGGTGATAACTCAACCCCCTGTTTTCCTTCTATGGGCTGAGCCCTGGGCTCCAGTAGGTACACAGGTGATGACCCTCCCATCAGATGGCCATGATCTCAGGGATGTCCAATACCCACCAATTCAACTCTACAGGTCACCATGGAAGCTTCTCAGTCCAGCGTTACATCCAACCCCCCTCTCAGTTGTCTCCTACCTCGCCAACGAGTCCACATTTGACCCTGACACTATTCAAGATCTTTATACTTCTGTGAGCATTTGGGAAAGTGGAAGGAAACGTCCTAAGTCTAAGCTTTCTCCTATCTCAGCTCTAAACCTTCTCTGTTTCAAGTTCTCTTAACTTCCAAAGCTCTCTCTAAAAAGCCAAACCTCTTTCTTCTACATTCCTGGTCCCAGCTCTCACTGTCTCTCTGTACCTCCCCTTCCTGCCTGGGAATTTCAACCTCATCTCAGAACCAGCCCTTGTCCCAAGTCTACTCCCCCTGCCTTATCTATGATCTCCAACACCCTCCTCCCAGGGAAGCAAAGGCAACTATCTCCATGCCATCACCATTCCCCTCCCCCTCTCCTCTTCCAATTTTACCATAAGAATAGCAAGGAAGTGGTGACTCCAGGCTCCTGAGCTCTCAAGTCACCTATGCCACTCTTTCCATGGCTCTTTTGTTTTATCATGAGCGATCCAGATGGATAATCAGGTCTTTTGATGGGTTTAGTCCTCTCCTTGTAACTGAATGTCAAGAGGACCTCCCCAGGTCTCCTCAATTCCTGGTCCGATTAGTGAGCATTTCCTAGCTATCTCTCTTCCAACCTTTGTGAAATAATGTTCAAACTGGCCCTTTAAACAACAGGCTCACTGGGTCAGTTACTATTCCCAGACATACCTCCTTTTCCCTCATTGCCCCTTACCCTGCCATCTATCGGATGCTCCTCCTTAAAAATCTCTCTCCAACCAGAGGGGTGTCCATCTACTCTGATGGATGCTCTCCCTATTAAACCTAACATAATGGTGAACAATCTCCAGTGGAATTCTAGTCCCTGGCACATTGGCCCCTAGTCCACAGTCACCCTTGGGACCTGTCTGAACATTCTGTTTTAGAGGCAATCCCAAGTAGCTGACTGTTGACTAGGGCATCATTGGCCTAAGGTGTTCTTTGGGTAAAAAAGAAAAGTAGACTCAAATTCAATTAAAATCTAAAAAGATGTTTTTGTTAAAAAAAAAAATCCCATGCAAGAGAATTTGCTCAGCTGTAGCTGGACATTGGGTTTAAAGGAATTTCTCTTTGAATCTAGGAAGATCACTGCATTTAAAAACATTGCTTTGTAACTTGCCAAATCTATTTTGCAATTTGTTGTAACAGGTTTCTGATGATGTCGCAATGGATAATCAGTACTTATTATAGCCCCTAAGGTAGATTTTTCAATCTCTGGTTTAACGTCACTAATTTATAGCTAGAATTTTATAAAAAGCATAGAATTCAATATAAATGTAATTTTGACCTTAATTCAGATAGAGATATATTTAATACCGGTATCCTCAGTAATCCAGGTGTAATTGCTAAATGTAAACTTGGGGAGGGAGGGGCGGAAATGTGGCATAACAGGTAAAGCCGCTGTCTGCAGTGCTGGCATCCCTTGTGGGCACTGGTTCAAGAATCAGCTGCTCTGCTTCTGACCCAACTCTCTGCTGTGGCCTGGAAAAGCAGTAGAAGATGCTCCAAGTCCTTGGGCACCTGCACCTGCATGGGAGATTTGGAATAAACTCCAGGCTCCTGGCTTCGGATTGGCACAGCCCAAGCCATTGCAGCCAATTGGAGAGTGAACCAGTGGATGGAAGACCTCTCTCTCTGCATCTCTTTATCTATCTGTGTAACTCTGACTTTCAAAATAAAAATAAATAAGTCTTTAAAAAATAAAAAATAAATAAATGTAAACTGGGTAAAGTCAAATGAGATAAATGTGTCTAAATGTAAACATTGGTGCTCTTAACATCTTATATTCTATAGATAAACTACTTGAGTTTACTAACATGTTTTCATAAATTGTCCATATGAAAATATTTCAAACTACTTGAAAGTAATTAAGGTTAAAATTTGATGTGTTATGTTATTTAGAAAATGTTGTCTTAATTTGGAGAATTCTAAAGGGTGATTTCAAAATGTAAATCAAGGAAATCATCAGATGGAAAACAAAAGCTATTAGTATTTTGAAATAGTCTTAAAAATCTGTTTAAAGACAGCAGCATCTCCTTTTGATAGTTTTGTTTAATTAGTGACTTTCTGTTGGTGTTCTAGCCAGCTCCGTTAAGCTATTTTTTCTTCCCTACTTGTAATTCTGCTAAAACTGTTCCAAGTTATGGGATATGATTTCATGCACCAGCTCTTAAATTTGAGGTTTTATTTCTGAATTTTTGAATGACCAAAGAGATTACTGTTAGAGTAACCTATTGTGCTATGTATTATTTAGGAATAACTGAGTTTTAAAGGAGTTATGATTTGCTTGAATATATACTTATTCTAAAGCATTTGAGTAATCACTTTGTAACGGTGATGGAATCCAGTCTACATTATGTCATAATGTTAAGATATTCTATTTCTACAAGATATTTTAAAACTTCTTGGCATCCTTGACAGGCATTCAAAAAAATTAAAGTCCAAAGACTTTAATATTTCCAGTTGGGCCCCTGGAAATATCAAAGGATATATGTCTCTCATCTTGTAGAGACACCAACTATACAGACTATTTAGATTATATTACAGGTACTGTCAAGATGTGAAGTGGCGCTAAATCTTAAGTTACTATAATATAAACTGTTACAAATATCCAAAAGTTAAAAAGTCTAATGATCTTGTGTTACTAACAGGATGGTTCTCTCTCTTTCTTTTCTTTTCTTTTCTTTTTTTTTTTTTTTTTTTTTTTGACAGGCAGAGTGGACAGTGAGAAAGAGAGACAGAGAGAAAGGTCTTCCTTTGCTGTTGGTTCACCCTCCAATGGCCGACGCAACCGGTGCGCTATAGTCAGCGCACCGCGCTGATCCGATGGCAGGAGCCAGGTGCTTCTCCTGGTCTCCCATGGGGTGCAGGGCCCAAGCACTTGGGCCATCCTCCACTGCACTCCCTGGCCACAGCAGAGAGCTGGCCTGGAAGAGGGGCAACCGGGACAGAACCCCGTGTGCCTGCGCCGCAAGGCGGAGGATTAGCCTAGTGAGCCGCGGCGCTGGCTAGGATGGTTCTCTTAATGAGAAAGGCCCAGAGGCCTAAAAGGGATAAATGTTTTGTAAAATCCTACAGATGCTTTTGAAAATACTGTGTGGAGTAAGCAAGTGCCTCTTGTTGGATAATGATTTCAAAATTTTAAACATGGCTATTTAAAGTCTTTTGTCATCCATAGTTTTGTATATCAGATTTGCTGCTCATTAAACTAAAGCATTGTTGGTTCTATGTTTAGCTGTTGTTCTACAGGTTCTGATGGGCTTTTTCCAGCCCCTTCTATTGTATTCAGTACTTTGGGAAGCTCCGTAAGCAGATGAATCCAATCATGCACCACAGGTTCCAACTACCAGAAAATATGGTTAATTGAGGTTACTCAGAGCAGAAAGTAATTCGAATCAATTGGTAATTTTAAAAGCAGTTAGATTTTAAGAAACTACTCCATTGTCTATCTTTTTTTTTTTTTTTTTTTTTTGACAGGCAGAGTTGACAGTAAGAGAGAGAGACAGAGAGAAAGGTCTTCCTTTTCTGTTAGTTCACCCCCCAACGGCTGCTGTGACCGGTGCACGGCGCTGATTTGAAGCCTGAAGCCAGGAGCCAGGTGCTTCTCCTGGTCTCCCATGAGGTGCAGGGCCCAAGCACCTGGGCCATCCTCCACTGCACTACCTGGCCACAGCAGAGAGCTGGCCTGGAAGAGGGGCAACCGGGACAGAATCCGGCGCCCCGACCGGAACTAGAACCCCGTGTGCTGGCCCTGCAGGCGGAGGATTAGCCAAGTGAGCCGTGGCGCCGGCCCTATTGTCTATCTTGTATGTTATGTTATATGTGTATACATATTGTATGTCTACGTGGGAAATTTTATTAAGAACTCTTTTAACTGGCTTATAGATGAAAGACTGCTTATAAATTTAAAGATGTCTTTTGATTAACATGCCCTAGAGGAATCTCTGTATCAGATGTTTTAAATTTGTGGTACAAAGAAATTAGAAATCTTTTTACATGTTTGTGCATGAGTTTGCAGATTAAACAAGCCACAACGTGTTAGATATTTAAGAGATGTTTCCAAATACATGTATTTTTTTTTTTTTTTTTTTTGACAGGCAGAGTGGATAGTGAGAGAGAGAGACAGAGAGAAAGGTCTTCCTTTTGCCGTTGGTTCACCCTGCAATGGCAGCTGCGGCGCTGATCCAAAGGCAGGAGCCAGGTGCTTATTCTGGTCTCCCATGGGGTGCAGGACCCAAGCACTTCGGCCATCCTCCCCTGCACTACCAGGCCACAGCAGAAAGCTGGCCTGGAAGAGGGGCAACCAGGACAGACTCCAGCGCCCTGAGTGAGACTAGAACCCAGTGTGACAGCGCACAAGGCAGAGGATTAGCCTATTGAGCCATGGCGCCAGCTGAATACATGTATTTTTAAAATTTATAGAAGGCATTGGACCTTCCAGTAAATGTTTGCATAAGTTGCTATTTAATGGTTGAAATTGCTTGCTAAGTTTTCATTTGATATTATTATTGTCAGTAAGTGATCTGGGAAGCCTGACTTGTTCCCTGATTTCTCTATTCTCTGTAAGGTGGGAAAAAGGGATGGCTAACGTTTTCTGTAATAATGGCATAGCCAAAAGGAGAGCTTAAATTATAATTTCACAGCTAGATTTACTTTGCTATAGGCACAGTAAACAGGGAAAATCTCCCTTTCAGACGAAACAAAGGGAAATAAAGTTTTTAAAGTGAGGACTGAGCTTTCCTCATGGGCATGTCTCCCTCACAGAATAACCACTATAAGAACATGCCTGTGACTATATATATATACCTCACAGAATAACCACTATAAGAACATGCCTGTGACTATCTATATATATATATACCTCACAGAATAACCACTATCAGAACATGCCTGTGACTCTCTCTCTCTCTCTCTCTCTCTATATATATATATATATATATAAGCTAGATGGGACTGAGCACCCCCTTGATTGCATCTTCTTAAAGGTTTCCTCTGGTCTGCTTTAACAAAAACCAGGAGGAAGAGAAAGCTAGGCATCAGAAGCAATGTAAAGATAGGTGGCAGGCCAGTTAATGGCTGCTTTGCAGTGAGCTGCCCTCAAGGAGACCCAACAGGCCAGTCCACTGCAGTGGCTTTCAATGTGAAAAGCCACACCTTCAGCTTATGAAGAGCTCGGCCACACCAGAGTTAGGTCACTGGAAATGGAACTGCCCTGGAGTTGAAGGACTTGAGGTCAGAGCCACAGGTCTTATTGGCTCTAAGCTGAAAAGCTCTTCACTCAGCCCAGTTTCCAAAGTAACAACTGCTGCTGAGGGGGTGGCCAAGCAGGGGCAGTAGCATTGCAGACAGAGCTGTACATTTCCTGTTAGAGATGCCACCTGCCTTTACCTGGCCAGCTCTCCTCCCAGGCCAGCCAGGTAATGGAAGTCAACAGGGTGCCTTCCTCATCACACCTCCCTTATGATGTACCCCATGTGGAGAGATGGATAGGCCTGAGACTTATAACTGGCAAGGCCTTAAAGCGCACCAGATTATTATCATGCCCCTTCTGTCGGTTCTATTGGGCTCTCAATCAGAAAACCTAATCGTGGCTAATGCAGCACCTTTCTTTGGTCCTCCAATAATGACTCTGTCTTTTGTTCTAAACCCTATCTAGCCCACTTGGAGCCTCATTCCTTTGTAATCAAAGCTTCTAGTCTAACATCAATGGCTCTTTACTCCTAACCTATGTGTATTGATGGTCCTCTCCCCACTTAATGTTGTATGATCAGAGTTTTTTCTACAGAGAGCCCCTCTACCCACAAGAGATGAGCGGCTTTCTCCCAGTCTTGGTTGGGATTAGCTTCAAACCACTTCCTTCAAACAGTCTTCACAAGGGTCCTCCTTCATTTCCACTCCTCTATGAAATCCTCTCATTACTTTGTTAATGCCACTCTTAAGACCATTGGCTGCTATCCTTACCCTGTCTTTTATACTATCTTGTCTGTCTAAGTGTTTGCAAGAGATGATAATGGAACAAACCAAAGCCTTCACTAACCAGGCAGTTAAACAAATGCTGCTACAGGGTATACTCTGCTCCCCACCTTGGAAACAGTGGCTTGAGACATCAACCCATGCCAGTAAAGAGAAACTCATCACTCCCATATCAGCAGGAAATAGCTCTAAAGACAGATAATTTTCCCTCCACCCTTCCTGGACTTTTGGGGCTAATATAATCCCATACAATACTTGATTTATAAAAAAAAAAAAAGAGGGGGAGGTATATTAGTAAAATGGTACCATCTTATCTGTGGTGCCATCTATGCCTGGACACCATCTTAGGCTCTGGCCCCCATCACCACCTTGCACAGTAAGTTTTGGTCCTAAGCCCCTTGTGGCCCAACCACAGGTGTCAGCTCCACCCCACCCTAATGGGATTCACTGCTCCTACTTCCCTGCCCTTCCCCCCACCCCAGGGAAATGTATAACAGGACCTGCTTCCAACACACCTGTTCTCTCTCTCCTGATTCCTCTCTCTCTTACTCTCTCATCCCCTCTCCTCAGTCTGTAGGGCTTCCCCAACCTGACAACAAACCCTTCCCTTCACTCTGGTGTTTGATACGTTTTGTGGTGGCCTTACGGTCACTGTAAACTCCAGAACTTCAGCTGGTCCTGCACTGTCGTTAGCTACATTGTTTCTATTCCCTCTTGGTTTCCACTTGCTGTGTTTGGTTTGAAATAAACTTTCTCATGGACTACAGACAAATAATAGAGTATCTTGCAGTTAAAAAGATTGTTCTTTTATGGGCATGAATAAAAAGGAGAAAAGAACAATTGAGTTTCTTCAAACATTCTTGTTTTTCCATGGCTCCCGTCTATAACTGAGGTTAGAACACTAAATTAGAAACTCAGCATGCCTCCTCAGCTTTTTCTCTGGTAACCATTTCCTTCTCTCTCCTTCCTGTATGTTTTCCTTCATTGTTCTTTTTATTTTATGCCTTCTACCTGACTTTCTATGTAGTTTGCTTCCCCAACAACCCATAAAATCACTCTTGACTGCACAGTTTCCAAAGGCCTCTTTATAAATGTTATGACGTTTTTTAGCCCTTGATGACAAGGCTTATTTTTAAAATTCACCTCTTACAAGTAGTTCTAGATCTTGGCTGCACAATAATAATTAAACTTATTAATGCCCAGCTTGCTTTTCGGTGCCAGTAATTCAGAATTCTGAGAGAGAAGGGGGTTGTGGAAAACAGGTTGTAGGGTGCGGGGAAGGGAGTTCATAGTCAAAAGCAAAGCTTTTAACCAATGATCCTCTGCTCTGTATGATGTATCATTTATCCACAAGATCTATCAGTACCCCTGGAGTTCTCAAGACCTTCTAGCTGATTCTAACGTACTGTCATTACTAAGAGCCACTGCCATTGACAAATTTTTAGAACCTCATGTCTGGAATGGAAGCATTTTTCCCATCCTCACAGAAAGCCACAATGCTAAAAGGCCAATTCTAATGGGTACTGTCTACTTTTGTATTCTTAGCCGTCTGTAAACAGGACTTACAAGGTCCGAGGTATGCTCTTGACTTCTACAGTATGGTGTTGTTAATCAAATAAAATTGCCTTCTAATACCAAAAGAGGTCACAAAACTCTTCCATGTTTTTAAATTTATTTTGGATTAATAAATTAAGAAGAAAAATTTATCTGGAGTACATTTATTTACCTCCTCAAATAAAAATGATATTGTGGCAATAATTCACTCTCTAAATTGACGATGATTTCAATTGTAGAAAATATCCTATGCGTGGAATTATCTCATGTTATCTGATACATTGGAACTTAAAGGAATTCTTAAAAGGAAAAAGAAGAAAGAAGTGGACAACTAACATCATGGGGCTTTCTCACAAAAGCAGTCTGTGATAAGAAGTTGTCAGGAAACAAGCAACTATCCATTCAGGTAGCAAATTCCCCCATGCATGTGCCTACTGTGCAACACTGTCCATCGAAGTAACAATAGGGTTCAGGGCCGGCGCTGCGGCTCAATAGGCTAATCCTCCGCCTTGCGGTGCTGGCATACCGGGTTCTAGTCCCGGTCGGGGCGCCGGATTCTGTCCCGGTTGCCCCTCTTCCAGGCCAGCTCTCTGCTATGGCCCGGGAGTGCAGTGGAGGATGGCCCAAGTGCTTGGGCCCTGCACCCCATGGGAGACCAGGAGAAGTACCTGGCTCCTGCCATTGGATCAGCGACGGTGCACCGGCCACGGCGGCCATTGGAGGGTGAACCAACGGCAAAAGGAAGACCTTTCTCTCTGTCTCTCTCTCTCTCTCACTGTCCACTCTGCCTGTCCAAAAAAAAAAAAAATAGGGTTCAGTAACTCAGAATGCACCATATTTCTTGGTGACAGGACAGAGATTTCGAAGTCCACATGATGAGTAAGTTTAGAGAAATGTGATTAGTGTCTGGGATAAATTACAGAAGGGGTAGAAAGTACTGATGGACAGGAAACCATACAAATAAGTGTATTCATAAATGCCCTCAGACGCAGCAGCCACAAGAGATAAAATCCTACACTGGGCTCTATGGAGTTGCAGGACAGATCTCTCTTTCAAAATTTTAAGACATTTTATACAGCATTCTGAGCTGACCACCAGTTTCTGGCTTTGTAAACTTATTTTGGGAAATTTTGTTAACGGTATATTTTTTTTTACAGGCTGTTCACATATTAAAGTCTCCCCAGTCATAAATCCTATAAGGAATCTTTGCGAAATAGACCAATGCCCAGCCGTCTTTTCCATGCACAGATGGGATTAATCAATATTTCCAAAGGTGTCTAGTCACAGGGCTCATGATTTTATGAAAGGATGTTGAACAACTAGAAAAGAGAAATAAATATCATACCAGCAGAACACGTGGTGGTAACTCTCAAAAACTGGTGATGTCTGAAGCAGTTTTTGGATTCCTTTTGAGAAGGAAATCCATGCTCAAATCCATGCTCATATGCTCATATTTAGTACAAGCATCCAGGATTTTATGCCACCAAGATGCCAGCCCTTAGAGAGAAATGAGAGTAATCTTTCCAATTATCCTCAAACAGGAGAAAAATACTGCATCACTAAAAGTCAAAAATCATCTCGCAAATGAATGTTGCAATAGGAGGTTTGTGCTCTACACAAGCCCCCATAATCTGGCTAAAAACCTCCACGAGCCTATGTTCACCTGGGTTGATGATAAGTACAGCATCACAACTTGAGTGTTATCTTGTTTGGCTTAACTGAATCAGTGAAAGTCTCAAATGGCCTGAAAGAATACTCTTAACTTTGGACAGTTTTGATCCAGGGGTTTCATCCAACATGAGAATGAAAAAAAAAAAAAGTCCTGAAAATATCCTAGGCTTATAATACCACAGAGAGTTCCCAATAGTGAACCACAACCTTTAAAAGCAGTCTCCATGACCACAGGAAACGTGTGGCTTGCCTGCAGAGGGAATTCCCAGATCACAACTTTCATTCAGAACCAATGCCAATCATCCACAGGATTCTCGAGTGACTCCACATCTTGCAGGTCTCTGATCTTGTGAGTCTATTTCTGACTGTCCTCTGATGCCACCCACAACGGCATGGTCAACCCTCATTTCCTCTCCGAGGGCTAGCCCCCAAGATTCGCAACCTTTGCCCGGTGTCTATTAGACAATTCAGTACCTGGGAAACATTCATGCGGACAGAGGAGGGGAGGACGAAGTCGTGTCTTTAGCTAACATTTTCCATCAACCCTAGGACCTATGGCAAGAGCAGATGCCTCTGCTAAATAAAGAAGTCAACACATGAGCAATAAAAGGCTGGAAGAAAAAGTGTGCACGTGAGCCTCCCTGTGAATTTTCAAGTGTGGATTTTATGAGCGAACAATTATTTTTGAAAGTCCTATTGGATGTGAGACTAAAAACACTTGATCTCTCTCAGGGTATTGAAAAGGCAGACTGAATGTCGCCTGGTTAGGCTGTGAGTTCTTGCCTTGCTACAAGTAGCTTATGAAATCGACTGTTCTTAAAAATTAAAATAGAAATTGTGAAGTGACTGCTCTGGTGGCATTTCTTTTACTTGTTGATTAACACAAAACACGATAAGACAGCCTTAGCTTAACGCTCAAACTGTAATCAGAAATACTGCTAAAGCAACCTGTGGGGAAGATACCACTGATTAAGATTTTAGAAGGTTAGCGTTTCAACTAAGCAATGTGGCAGGGCAAGGTCAAGTCAGGACGTTGCTGTCACAGTGCTTGTGGGTCAGTGACAGAACAGACCAAGGTCCAGGATGCTCGCACAATGTGCACAGAAACAAGAGGAGACTGGATTAAAAAAACAACTCACACGCAGAGCTGTTAAGTGGATTTGGCATTTCCGTGGCCATTTGGACAGTGCAGAGTGTCTGTCTCTCTCTTTCTCTCTTAAATATCAAACCTCAAATGTGAGTCCAGACGGCTCCAAGAGCTCTGAGAACTCTGAACTAAGATTTGGTCTGTGTGTCCCAGTGTGTATGTGGAGGCTCGGATATTGCATAATGCAAAACATTCTGATACTTTTTTGTAGCAGGCAGATGTGCGGCAACCCAACTGGCAGCCATCAGAGTAAATCAGCCCTCATCTTAATGTGAAGCTATCACCTGAATTCCAATCAAGTTGGGAGTGCAAGGAGTTTGCCAGTGATCCCATCCAAGACAGGCTGTGATTAGTGATGCTTCCAATGCAATTGATGATAAATCCCAAATTCATGATGTAAGTCTGAAACAATCACCCAGTTGAAGCCACACACATTTTGTTAGAAACAGAAAATTTCTAATAAGTCACAAACCAGGCTGTAGAGTTGTAATTATCAATTTAAGAACTGACCGAATGTAAAAGTTGAACAAGCTTGCATCTCACTTTCCTCGTGGTCCAAAGGATGACTCCTAAAATACTGGTGGCTGTAGAATTTTCTAGGCTCAGTTCAACTAGCTCTAATTACACTTAGCAACATTAGACACTGCAAGGGGTCTAAAATAAATAAATAAATAATAAATAAATAAAAAATCGCACAGAAAATCCTTTTTCAGAGCGTAAGACATGTGAATTAGCAATCACTTCATTCTTTATTTTTGAAGGGGATAGTGGGACAGAAGACCTTAAAGTCTGCATAAACATGTAACACAAAGATTTTACTACAGCATGCTACACCATATAAGTTATGAGTAGAAACACTTCTTTGATAATAGACTTATATGAGCAATCAATAATTCATCATTATCAGTAAAATTAAAATGGATCTTAATCTTCAGCCTCAATCTTATATGTAGGTTTTACCAGTACATTATGACACAGTATAAAAGGAGAATAACGGGTGTGGGTGGACATTTAATTAAAATATTACACACATTTGCTCCCTGTTCCTACAAGAAATCATGTGGACCTGCACAATGGCTAAAAAAACAGGGTAGAGAAATTAGTTTTAAAAAATGCAGTTTTACACAGCAGCCAACAGCTGGAGACCCCACAGGCTGCAGAAGGCCTGGAACAAGGACTTCTGAGAGCTGATTTGACTGGAGCAGCCCACACCTCAACCCAAAAGTCCAGTTCCAAGGCACTCCTCTGTGGCAGGCAACAGGTGCCTTGCTGAGGGTGTGGCTAACCAGCCAGATATTTGTTCAATTAAAATAATTCTCAGTTCTTGTCCCTTTCTGTCTGAAGGGGCAGAAATGGGCCACGGAAGGGCTCTCCCACACTCTTCCCACTCCCAGATCCAACCCACTTTTGTAAACAACTCCAGACCCACTGAAAGTATTCTCTCCTGCTGAACCATCAGAAGTAACGCGACAGCCCCCATCTCCTCGTCTCTCCCTCAGACAAAAACTACCCCTGAGCAGCACAACACCAGGGGTTTCTGGCTAAGCATCCCACACCAACCCCTAAAGGGTTAACACATGGCCCAAGTAAACACAGGCAGGCAC
The DNA here is from genome assembly GCF_964237555.1 of Oryctolagus cuniculus. Lineage (NCBI taxonomy): Eukaryota > Metazoa > Chordata > Mammalia > Lagomorpha > Leporidae > Oryctolagus > Oryctolagus cuniculus. The sequence continues at coordinate 19,982,052 of NC_091438.1, forward strand.
ACAATTTCAACAGAACAAGATGGCAACCTCCTCGTCCTCGCCAGGAGATTCCAGCCCCCTGACCCCTCGGCGACAGGCCTGGGGCTGCTGGAATCAGGAGAGCAGGTCCGCCTAGGACCAGCGGCCCTGCGTGGGGCAGGCTAGGGGGGCTTGGCTCACTGGGGAGGCGGGACACAGGGTTCTCAAGTTAGCAAACTTGTCCATGCTGAGATGTCCCCTGGCCTGCAGCCCCAAGCCTCCCGCGGACCAGCAATGTCTCCCCAGCGCATGGTTATTCTTGGGGGACATACGTGCCATCATTACCCTGTCTGGCACAGTCAACCCTCAGGGGAAGTCATCTTTCCGAAACCCCGGGTAGCAGGGCCCCGCCCGATGGGTGGCAGTGGCCGCGATGTCGGCCGCTGGGGGAGAAAGCCGGGCGCTTGGCAAACCCCAACAGGTCTCAGCTCTGGGGACTTGCAAACCCGAGGCCGGCGCGGGCATCCACCGGGTGGACCTTCCCTAACCGAAGCGATCTCTCTCTCTCTCTCTCTCTCTCTCTCTCTCTCTCTCTCTCTCTCTCTCTCCCTCCTTTTCTGGAGAACAGACCTGGGGATCTGCTGGGCACACACGCGGCTGGAGAAGGCTGGTCCACAGGCAGCCCCTTCCTCACCTCGCACAACCCACCCCGCGCGCGTCCAGACACACAAAGCCACATGCCCAAAGCAAAGCGACCGCAAAGAAGTTGCGACTGGCAAAATAAATGCCTGCTCCTCCGCACCCGGTGCGCCTCCGGGTGCGTTCAGGTCGGACGCGGTGGGAGCGCCGCCGCGCGCACGGCCACGGGGGTGGCTGCCATTCCCAGGCGGCTCGGGACCCCGGAGGACAGACCCTCCTCACGAGCGCCCGCGCCCCGGCCGCCAGCACTCACCATCACGTTCCCCTGCATCTTAGCCGTCTTGATCATCGCCTTTTCCTTCATCTTGCCCCAAGTCCGAATTCGACTTCTGGCCCAGGGAACAGTAACTTAATCCATTGTCCTGGCGAAGATTAAAGTAGTGATGGCACTGGCTGATGACTGGGTGGGGATGGCTTTTTGAAGAAGAAAAAAAAATCTTCCAGGTCTTCGATTGCTCCCAGCCCCGGCTCACCCCTGCCCCGCTCCGCTCGCCAGCTGATCCCTATAAGCAATCAACTCTTTTTGGCTGCCTCCAATAAGGGGGTGGGGGGAAAGAAAGAAGCCGGGGGTGGGGGGGTTGCTTCCAACAAAAAAGCCGGGAGCGGAGCAAGCGAGCGGCGAGAACAAGATCAGACAGCGTGCGTGTCCGCCGCGATCGCCGTCCACACCGCCAGGGCAGCGGCGCAGCAGGCGCGCGGGGCGCACGCGGGGACACTGGGCGGCGCGGCCCCGGCTGACGGCGCGAGGTGCCGCGGGCGCCGCACTTGTCCCTCAGGGCGGGGAGCCCGCCGGGCGGTGTGTGTGTGCGCGTGTGTGTGTGTGTGCCCGCGCGCACGCAGGGTGCTCCGCCTGAACTGAGCTAGACCACAAAAGCCTCGGACAGCATCAAGGTTAAGCAAGCCCCCCCCTCCGCCCCCCGACAACGGTACTGGCAGAGCCGGGAACCCCTCCCCACGCACCCCTGCTCGGGCAGGTGCACGCGCGCGGCGCAAGCACGCTCCGCTTTTTACAAACAGGCGCTACGGGGACTGCCGCGGGTGGAGCCGCCGCCTGCTGCTTGCCCGGTGTTAACTATTGATCGTCTGCGAAGCGCTCCGTGGCTGCGCCTGGGAGAGGGTGGGCAAGGCAGGGGAGAGCGAGACGGCACCGTGCCAGTCTGGCGAAGGAACCCCCGGGGAGGTGGCGGGGGAGCTGGGGGTGGCAGCTTATAAATAATGTTGTTTCGGGTTACTATGGGACACGCGCGCTGCGTCTCCAGGCTTGCGCTCTGCCTCCCCATTCGCCACCGCGGCAGCTTCCAGGGCCCAGAACAGCTCTGCTGGGGTCCGGCGGAGCGGGCTGGCAGGCCGCCCTCCTCGCAGCACACCTGGCGTCACAGGCTGCACCGTCCTCCAGGCCTCCGCCCCCCGTCGCGGTCCCCCGGGCGGCTTTGTTTCTTGGGCTCCTTCTCCCTTGCCTGCCGGGATCCGATCCCAGCCGCTCCCCAACAGTCCAAGCCTGGGAATCCCCCAGGGGGAAGGGGCATTCTCAGGGGCCCAGGCCCCAAGGCGGGTTTCTCCACCCTCTACCCCAGGCGGCTGGTTGCCCAGTGACCACGCCCTGGCTTTTCCGGTCGCCACCTTGCTGGACGCTGTTTTGAATCAGGCACAACCGCAGCTTTGCGCCGGGGGCTGCACAGGGCCGCGCGCTCCCAGGAGCGAGCACGCACTGGGTGGTCAAGTTCATTTGCAGACCCTCACAGCCAGCTCCCAAGCCAGATCTGGAGGACCTGGTGCAGCAGACACAGACGGATGCGGGCGTGAACTCACAGTCGCGCGTGTGCGCGCGCACGTGCGTGTGTGTGGCGTGTGTGAAAAGCGCACTCTTCCCTGCGAAGGGTGGGGCAGCAGTCGGAGAGATTCTAGGAGGGATTTGGGAATCTTTAACGTTTTTTACATTCCCAGAAAATCTCTGTATAAAAAGGGCTAACAGGCCACTTTGGAACTCACAAAGCAGAACGTTCTGAGGAATTGTTAGTGATGACATGTAAATTATGCGCCTTACCCGTAAGCATGCATTTAGTATATTATAGGTGGGGTTTTCAAAAAGTTCATGGAAGATGCATATTATAAAAAACTGCGTGGATTTCAAAAATTTTTCATACAAAAACTTATTTTTAATTGTTGTTCGTGAACTTTAAGAAATTTATTAATACGTTCGACTCTCATAACAAATGCATGATAATCACTAAACTCTCATGTTAATGTGATATTAATATAAACAGCATAGATTTACAATTACTTATCTTTCTTTCTCCCGGTTCCTTCCTTTTTTCCATGAACTTTTTGAAGTTCCCTCATATATGATTTGGGTTGCATTTGGCTTCAAAATCAGCTTTTAAAGAAACATGGCTATGATTTGCCTAGAATGTAATAGACACGCTGGGGGTCCTCCTGAGGCAGGCTTGTTAACTAGTCCATGCCAGCTGCCACAACCAAATGCCATCGACTGGCTGCCTCAGGAGCCCCAGACATTTATTTCTGACGGCTGTAGAGGCTGGAGGTCCAGCTGGTCTTGTGAGGTCCGCTTTCTGGTTCCTAGACACAGCCTGCTCATGGTGTCTTCACAGGCTGAGAGCTGGCAGGGGTGCGTTTAGAAGGGCACTAAATCCTAGCCATGCGGCCTTTGCCCGCAAGGCCTAATCATCCCCAAACACCCCACCTCTAACCACCATAACCTTGGGGGTTAGAGTTTTAGTGATGCATTTGGGGTGGCACAAACTGACTTCAAAAGCCCTACAAATGCACATTCAACACTGTTATTCTTAGACTGTTCAACTTTAGACTAAACCTGGACAGAAAATATTGCCAACCAAAACTGTTTTAAGTTACATTAAATTTGTTCTATTTCTTTTTTTTTTTTTTTGAAGTGATATTAATTCACTGGGAATCTTCTTCCAAGAATGGGCCTTTGACTGCTCCCCCCACTGCCTTTTCTTGTATCATCACACAACATGAGGGGGAGAAAGGTAAAAATCAAGGAAACAGCATAATTTTTGACCTTCCATCTTTATAGCTTCTATTAAATGGCCCATAGAAAAATATGGAATAGACCTTTAGGTTAATAAAATAAATCACCTTGTTCATAGATTGAATGTTTTCTCCTAAAACGACAGCCATATGCCCAACTATGAGGGTACTTCCAAAACTTCACAGAAAATGTTTACTATGAAAAAGTCATGCATGGATGTCAAATAATCTTTGCAACTTCCAAAAATTCATGGAAAATGCATATTATGAGAAAACCTATATGTGGATTTTAAACAGTTTTTGCAACTTCAAAAAGTTTGTGAGAAATGCATATTTTGAGGAAGTTACTCACAGATTTCAAAGTTTTCAATCAGGAGCAAGCGCTGTAGCATGGAAAATTAAGCCGCCGCCTCCAGCGCTGGCATGCCATTTGGGTGCAGGTTCACATCCAAGCTGCTCCACTTCCAATCCAGCTCCCTGTTAATGTGCCTGGGAAAGCAGTGGAAGGTGGTCCAAGTTCTTGGGCCCCTGCACCCATGTGGGAGACCCAGATGAAGCTCCTGGCTCCTGGCTTGGGCCTGGCACCACCCCAGCTTTCTGTTGCAGTCTTTTGGGGGAGTGAACCAGAGGATGCAAGATCTCTTTCTCTTTCTCCTTCTCTTTCTCTCTCTTCAAATCTTTAATTTTTTAATTTTTTTAATTATTTTATTTTATTTTATTTTTTGACAGGCAGAGTGGACAGTGAGAGAGAGAGAGACAGAGAGAAAGGTCTTCCTTTTGCCGTTGGTTCACCCTCCAATGGCCGCCGCGGCCAGCGCGCTGCAGCCAGCACACTGCGCTGATCCGATGGCAGGAGCCAGGTACTTCTCCTGGTCTCCCATGGGGTGCAGGGCCCAAGCACTTGGGCCATCCTCCACTGCACTCCCTGGCCACAGCAGAGAGCTGGCCTGGAAGAGGGGCAACCGGGACAGAATCCGGCACCCCGACCGAGACTAGAACCCGGTGTGCCGGCGCTGCAAGGCGGAGGATTAGCCTAGTGAGCCGCGGCACCGGCTCTCTCTTCAAATCTTTACCAAAAAAAGTTTTCAATCAAAAAACTCTTAATTTCATTTTCCATGAACTTTTTGAAGTACCCTAGTACATGCCTGAAATTTATGTCTTCTTCTATTTCTATCCTGCTTCTGGTCAAAAAACTTACAGGAAATACGAAGTTTAAAGGAAAAAAAAAACAGGCACAAAATGGGGATATGATAAGGCATACACGCTCAAAGAAATTCTGACTGTTCAAGTAGTGCTTATTTATTACTTGCAGTTCATGCACTTGCAGTTCAAGTCATTGGCAATGTAGAACACTGGGAAGAAAGAGCATAAGAAAATGCTTAAAATAGGGTGACTCTCAATTTCCGTGTTAAGTTTCAGTATCAGACTTTGTGATTTCCGATTTAGAAATGTTTTACAATAGAATAGCTCTCAGAATTTGTCTCCCCAACCTATACACAAAATGTTTCTTTTTTGCAATGCGATGCATAGGACCACACATGTAGTACTGTAATTATCAAGTGTTGACTCCTCTCTCTCTAGTTTCTGCAGTTGCATTTGCTGTTTTTTTTTATTTATTTATTTATTTATTTTATTTTTTGACAGGCAGAGTGGACAGTGAGAGAGAGAGACAGAGAGAAAGGTCTTCCTTTGCCGTTGGTTCACCCTCCAATGGCTGCCACAGCTGGAGCGCTGCGGCCGGCGCACCGCACTGATCTGATGGCAGGAGCCAGGTACTTATCCTGGTTTCCCATGGGGTGCAGGGCCCAAGTACCTGGGCCATCCTCCACTGTACTCCCTGGCCACAGCAGTGAGCTGCCTGGAAGAGGGGCAACTGGGACAGAATCCAGTGCCCCAACCGGGACTAGAACCCGGTGTGCCGGCGCCGCTAGGCGGAGGATTAGCCTAGTGAGTCCCGGCGCCGGCCCTGTTTTCTTTTCAGTGTACAAGAAGAGCATGTTTATCCTATGATTTTCCCCAAGGTGTTCCTGTTAGGTTTGGGCAATCAGGATCTGCTGTGTTTTGTAGCTTCCAGGCCCACTTTATTCCTGTGTAGTATTGACATTCAGTTCGCTCTGGCAGGCTCACTTCAAACCTGCCAAAATGCAGTCATTAGTTTTGTCTGTCCCTCTGCTCTCTTTAATTTATGGATTGCTGGCATTAGTAACGGCTTTGAATAAAGTAGCTATGATTTAAGTTGAGACTCTGGCAAAATGTTCAGTTTCACATTTGACATTAAGTAATATTTACAACACACGAATGGATTCCTTGTGTCATTTCATCAGTTTTCTTTTCTGTTGTACTTATCACTAGAAGTCTAATTGCATGAAAACCTTTACTTAGGTGAGCTCTACCTATGAAATCCCCAGTTTATAAAAGCCACCTAGGAAATTCCCAATTTATAAAATGAAAATCAAGGCAGCATGGGAAGAGAGTGGTTGTTCTTGTTGCAAGCTATTCTTTTACATGGAAAAATTCATTACTTGCATTCTTTGAAGTGTGACTTTCCTACTGCACTGAAAACACCATTCTCTATGATTTAATTTATTCATAGCTTTTCTGGAATGGATCTACTAGGAAAATATGAGATCAGTGTTTATTTTACAAAATACACAGGTATGATACTGGCTTAGAGAAAAGATACGACACTTTGTTTTATCTTTTCACCATCATCCATTCATAAATTGGGCGAATTATAATGTTTTGTGGCATTAATGGTAAACCAAATGTGGTGATATGTGATAGGTTTCATTACTGAAAACATCCTTATCTTCAAGGATTTCACAGTATCTGGTGGGAACTTTCATAATTCACAATACTAATGACAACAGTCATACTATAAACATAGGATTATATATGATAGAGCTTGAGTGGTCTTTGAGAAAATGTCAAAGAATGCTAAAATACCTGAAATGGACCTTGTAGAACCAATCTAAACTTGTTATTAGAGATGTGGAGCCAGAGGAATGGAGTGCCTACAGAGTGCTTCCAGAGTTGTTCAGAATACCAACACATGGGAGCAGGGGCGGGTGACGGGGGGAGAGTGGAAAGACACAAGGAGACCAGAGAAGAGTCCTCTAAGTCATTCCCTATGGAAATAAGGCCAAGGCTGCCCAGGTGGAAACACATACAGGCAGACCCATGTTTTGAAAACTGAAATGTCTTCTCCTCTAATCTTCCCTCCAAAGGCAAACAGGCAGAGCCAGACAAAACAACTAGGAAGTTCTGGGGCCTGCGCCGTGGCTCACTTGGTTAATCCTCCACCTGCGGTGCTTGCATCCCATATGGGCGCCGGGTTCTAGTCCCGGTTGCTCCTCTTCCAGTCCAGCTCTCTGCTGTGGCCCGGGAGTGCAGTGGAGGATGGCCCAAGTGCTTGGGCCCTGCATCCACATGGGAGACCAGGAGGAAGCACCTGGCTCCTGGCTTCAGATCGGCCCAGCGCCGGCCATAGCGGCCATTTGGGGAGTGAACCAACAGAAGGAAGACCTTTCTCTCTGTCTCTCTCACTGTCTATAATTCTACCTGTCAAATAAAAAAAAATCAAAACAACAACAACTAGGAAGTTCCTGTGCTAATTCTGAGTTGGAATGACAAGGATATGGGCATCTTGGTAGGCATGAGGGATTAGAGAAAACTCATTTATAGATCATCCATGTAAAACTAACAAATCTAGTGTCACCGCTGCTCACATCTGACATGTTTCTCTTCCTTCACAACAAAGCACTCGGACGTGACCAAGAGATGGAAATGAAATGTCGTATCATCTCGGTGGTAAAGTAACACTAGAATGGCAATGCTGGTCATACAAGCAACCATCCTCTTGTGGCTGGAATAGCACTTTCAACAACTGACCACAGTATTTATTTACATGTCTGCTTTGCCATGGCAAATTGTAAGCATATGCGCTCATACTTTTCTTTACATGCTTTTGCTCTCGAACGTTGATGGATAGCAGGTGTCCAATTCACACTTCTTAAATAAACAAAACAATGAAGAGGCATTTGTGCCACTACCTGTCTTCCATGACCCTTTCAACCTAAATTGAAATTATAACTCTTTAAATAAATACTTCTTTTTAAACCTAGACACATTGTCCCATTGATTAAAACTATATCAGAGAAATCCCAAGTATAAACATTATAAAAAGACCCTACATTTTTAAAAGGCTTTAATCTTGGTGATGTTTTCCTAACTAAGAGTAGACTAAGCATCAAGAACTTTATTAAAGTTAATCTCTATGTCGGGTATCCCTCAATTTAATAGTTATTTCCTTGGTTCACTGAGATCACAAAATACATGCATATAGGGTTCAAGCTCATTGTGTCTTCTCCTTCCTCATATTTGTCTCTGAATATTAACAAGTTTGTTCTGCTACATACCCCAGTTATAAGATGAGGAACAGAGGATGGAGTTCAAGCTACCCATGTCTAATCATGCTACATGTCAGTACCCTAGGCCAATACATAGTTATTTTGACTTCTCGGTGTCCTTATTCTAATTGGGTAGAATTTTGTGGGTGTCAAATTTTTCTTGCTCTTTATGGCACCTTTCTGCACCTCCATAATGGTGGGCAGGAACGGCCTACTAATGCCTCAAGGGCATCAGTGATGACAAAAAGAGAGGCAAGGGCGGGGTTCTAATTAGGCCATGCCCCAAAGTCATCATCTGATGGTAGAGCAGGGTGGCATTGGAAAATTTGAAGTCATTGATAGTCACAGCACTGAGGAAGCTGTCAACACCACAAGCAGGATAAATCGCGAGTGTGGAGTAGTCAGTTCCAGATCTGTCATCCAACTGAAAGACTGAGGCAACGACAGAACAGTCTTCTCCCATTCCCCAATTTGGTTTCATTCTACTGACAGCTGGCATTGCTGACCATGAAGGAGAAAGACAAAAACATACAGGAGGGGAAATCTTGGCATTTTTGTTTAGGGATATTATGCATACATGTAAATAAAATGCCTAAATGGGAAATAAATAAATAAAAGCCTTAAGGAAGAATAATAAGTGTGAAACTATTGACTATTGATATTCTCTTCTTTACATAAGAATGTAAAAAGAAGCTTTGTAAGTAAATTACTAGAAAATATAAGCAGTTAGGTGTGTGAGAATTCTAGTGTATTTGGACAACATGGAGTTCCTTTACATATCTATTTTACACAAACAATAGAGCATAATATATAATTAATGACTACTATGGAATCTTTGAAAGAAGAGAAATGACCAAATACTTAGAAATTAATATGAAAGTAATATACATAGAAAATTTAAGAGGGAAATTTTAATTTGCTTATAATAAAATTTGCATGTAACAGGCCTATCACAGACAGCTTAAAATGATCTAATTTTGACATAAATCATTCAAAGAAAGAAACTTGAAAATGCACACATGGCTGGCGCCGCGGCTCACTAGGCTAATCCTCCGCCTAGCGGCGCGGGCACACCAGGTTCTAGTCCCGGTCGGGGCGCCGGATTCTGTCCCGGTTGCCCCTCTTCCAGGCCAGCCCTCTGCTGTGGCCAGGGAGTGCAGTGGAGGATGGCCCAGGTGCTTGGGCCCTGCACCCCATGGGAGACCAGGAGAAGCACCTGGCTCCTGGCTCCTGCCATCGGATCAGTGTGGTGCGCCGGCCGCGGCGGCCATTGGAGGGTGAACCAACGGCAAAGGAAGACCTTTCTCTCTGTCTCTCTCTCTCACTGTCCACTCTGCCTGTCAAAAAAAGAAAAAGAAAAAAAAAAAAAAAGAAAATGCACACACAAACATTGTTAATTTTCCCATAAGATGGCACAATCAATAAATGAATCAAAAGCTGTGTATATTTCTTTCAAAAAACAAAAAATAACAATAGACAACATATTTTTAAAATTTAATTACTGTCTACCAATATATCAGGGACTATTAGCCCATCTCTATAAAATACATGCAAAATTCTGGTTCAAATGAGATGAACTCAGAAAGAACAGGAAATACCTGTTAAAACAACTAATCCATAAAATAGTGTTACCAAGCTAGAATACCAAGAGGTCCTAACTAGTCAGTAAAGCAATTACTTTTTTTGAAGAAAGATTTATGGAAAAGTAAAATGTGTTTACAAGATTTCTTCCAGCATTTTGGAGCCTGGAAAACTTGGGGTGGTATTCTAAGCAGAGTGCCATGTTTGATGCCTGTCTGTCTCTGCAAGTCCGTGGCAGTATCCACTCCTGGAGCTCCCCCAGCATTTCCTGTGCTGACTCTTTTCTCAAATTCCACCAGCAATCCTGAAACCCAGGCAGCCATCTCCTCCTTGTGCTGGACCACTGTTAGCATATCATCCACCTGTAGCTACTTTTCCCTTTCTTCAATGCTTTCAGCTGGAAATAGTCAAACTGTACATCTTATCACACCACAACAAAACCCTGTTCTCTGGATTCCATTGTTATTAGAGAAGAAATCCAATTTTTCAGGGCCTTAGAGACATGCTATGTTTACTTATTTCTCCAGCTCATTTCTAACCACTCTGTTTTTGTCTCTTTCCTTTTATCTTTTATTTTTTTTTCCTCATTTTCTTTCATTCTCTTTTTCTTTTCCCTTCCCTGACTCCCACCCACCCTCTGCCCCAAGTTAACTACATTCATTAGCTTTATTCAGTGTTGTACTCATGCACTCACTCCTTATACAGGGATTTTTTTTTTTACATGTTTTTGCTTTAGTCTCCCTTCTCTTCTCTCTCTTTCAAAACAAAAACAAACTGGGAGCTAATATATAGACCACAAAATATATTTAATAATATATAGGCTACAAAAATGTAATGTATATGAATGAAACTGACATCTTGGGATTTGACTATATTCCTGCTGAATAAAGATCTTTTTACTTTGTATTTGTTGAACTATAAATAGTGGAGCATTCAGCCTGTGCCTATAAAGTAGATTTCAAATGTTATCACAAAAAATAAAAAAAAGGAAGAAGGAGGAAAGTATTAAATTATTAGAATTATATCTATGAACTTCATGAAATCTGTTCTCTTTATATGAATACCCATTTAAAAAATAAAAAAGCTAGACTATTTTGTTGAAGTACAACATACTCTGAGAAGTGCATAAGTCATAAGTATTTGTCTTAATGAATTCTCACAAAGTGGATGCCTCCATGCATTCACAACCAGATCAAAAAACAGAACCCTGGAGGCTTTTCAGAGGCTTTCTTGATGCACCTTTCCAGTTACAAAATCCCTTCTCTCCCCCAAGACAGCCACTACCTGATTCCTAGTAGCACTTAGAAGTGTATCCTTGTGCTTTTCAAGTCTTCCGTATTTTTTTTTTTTTTTTTGGCTATTCTTTCAGTTACTCAAAAAGTTGTGGTAAAATATAAGATTATAGATTTATATACCTTTTAATTCTGTCCATGTTTGCTTTACATATTTTAAAGCTATAGTATATTAGAGACATACTAAATTAAGACTGCAAAATCTTGTCACTTTTAGTCCTTATGAAATGCCACTAATATGTTTAAAAATGCATCACTCTTGCCTTTTAAGGTCTTTTTCAAGATTATATATACCAGCTTTATTTTCTTTGCTGTTTGCTTGTATTTTTGAAAACATTTTATTTTCAGCTGGTTTTGTCTTCATATTTTAGGCATTTTTTGATGTGAGATGCATATGCTTATTTGCTAATATAGCAGAAGAAATATTCCCTTTTAGCCTGAATATTAATTCATTTATATTAATACAATTACTGATATGTTAGCATTTAATTCTTGTTAATTTTATATTCATATTTTTTTTATTTCTGGCTTTAGTATTTTTGTTGATAAATTTTCTTTCACTTAGCTCATCATTAAATGATCCTTATCACTACTCCTTCAATGTTTACCCTACAAGTTCAAAATGTGCCCTTAACTAACATAAATAGTATAATAAACTGATAATTATATTAATTTAGATTGTTTAAGTGATAATTCTATTAATACATTTGCAACTACTCAAGTAATAAGGAACTCTGAATAATCAAGTGTCATTTAATGAAATTCTGTTTTTAATACTATTGTTTATCATGAATTATTTATACAGGTTCCTTTTTTCTAATTATTATTTTGTATGCTCAATAGTCATCTTGATTTACCAACATATATGTATATATATTCTTTTCATTCTTCTTTAAAAATTTTTCTCAAATATTTTATTTATTTATTTGAAAGGCAGAATTATAAAGAGGCAGAGGCAGAGAGAGAGAGAGGTCTTCCATTTGCTGATTCACTCCCCAGATGACAGTGTTGGCCACAGCTGCACCTATCCAAAGCAGGAGCCAGGAGCTTCCTCTGGGTCTCCCACGTGGGTGCAGGGGCCCAAGGACTTGGGTCATCTTCTGCTGCTTTCCCAGGCCATAGCAGAGAGCTGGACAGGAAGTGGAGCAGCCAGGACTGGAACCAGTGCCAATAATGGGATGCCGTGCTACAGGTGGCTTTACCTGCTACGCCACAGTGCCGGCCCCAGATCATGTGCCTTTGATAAGATATGTTCTTCAGTGCTCCCTATATTGCAGTTTACTAGTGACAGATTTTCTGGGTTTTTCTTTTCCAGAATACGTCCTCATTTTGCCTTTGTTTTTGAAGGAAAATAGAGTATAAGAGGTTCTAGGCTGTGTTTATGCTCTCATTGCGCTTAACTATGACATTGCTTTGTCTTCTGCCTTCCCCTGTGTTGAGTCTGTTCCCGGAGCTATTATTCTCTTTGGAAAGTAATGCACAGTATAACAGATTCTCAGATTCTCCATTGTCTTCAATTTTCAGAAATTTTATTATGAAGTCTTTAGATATATAGTGTTTATTTCAAAAGAAAGTCCATATTGGTTTTTCAATGTGCTTGATTTTTCTGTTATTTTTGAAAGTATTTTCTGTATTCTCTCCTTTTTGGAGCCTTACCCCATGTTAGATGTTTTTAATATGTATGATATATGTTTTATCCTTTTCTATATTTTCTATCTGTAACCATCAACTTATTACTTATCCTTTCTTCAGCTGTTCATATGCAATTAAAACCAGCCACTGAGTTCTTATTTTTAAAAATTCTGATGTTTCCATTTGATTCCTTTTATTCTTTTCCAGTACATGGTAATATTCTCCATTTTACCCTATGTTTTAAAAACACATAACATACATGTATGTTGAAGTCCAAGTCTGGTAACTTCTCTTTGGGTCTTCTGTTACCCTGTATTTATGGAGTGTGGTGTGTTCAGTCATTCAGATCTTGTCTCTTGGCAGCCTTTGACTTTGTAGTCACGACCTGCAGCACTCCATGCTGTGTCTCCCTCTGGAGTGGACTCACTTTTGCTTCTCACAGGCAGTCAGCAGAGAGTAGAGGAGCTGAGGCCATGAGTCGCAGCTTCAGTCTTGAGGGATGATCATCTCCAGGTCTTTCTCTTGCTGTGTAGTCCTTTGGGGGCTCGGAGTTGAACCCACGAGTGTTTCTCAGAACCTCTAATCATTTGTGGATTCTGAGCCTGAGCAGATTTCCAACCTGTTAGCTGCTATGTGGAAATCAGCAAACATTAGTCCTTTCTCTCCCTATCTTCCCATCTTTATAATCTAAACCCTTCAAGTCTTCACTTGGTTGGAAGCTCAGTTATGCATCCCACCTTTTCTGGATAACCTTGACAGTGTATCTGTACACAGCACCAATCTGTCATTTCATGGGACAGCGTTCCCTTCACCAATGCATTCCTTACTAAGTTAATTCCTCTCCATCTTCCATACCTTCACTCATCCACACCCAAGAAGGGTCTTCATGGCTTCCACGCCTAGAAAAAAGCCCCCTATCAACAGGGCTCCCAGTTCTATGTACTTATAGCTTGCATTATGTGCCAACACTGAACATTTGCATTCTTTGAGTATTAAAATTGTATTTATCATGATCCCAAGATGGCTGAATCAGGAAAAGACGTGCTAATTCTGACTAGGGGAAGATAGCAGAACAAGAGTGGAGGAAGGGTACTCCAGAGGAGAGTTGGAGAGCAGTTTGCAGTGGAAACTCTACAGAGAGAAGAGACACCGTGGAGTGATGTGGAATGTGTGGATGAGCAGCAACAAGCCAGGGAAACCACACATGAATCCCACAGCTGGGGGCTGGAGAAGATGCCAGGCTCTGAGAATGAGGGTGCCCGGCAGCCAGCAGGGAGAAGGCACTGTATTGACAAAAGTAGCAGCAACTCTCAGGCACCTGGGCAGATATTACCAGAGGGAAAAATCTGTGTTTCCCTTTGACTTTGAGTCTGGCTGGAAGAGTTGACAGGGGGTTGGGCACTCACTTAAGAGTGTGAGGTACCCCCATCTTCTCCACCTATCACAGGCTCACTGGGGATCAGACTGCCAAGGCAGAGCACCCACAGGCAGCTGGCTCTGGAGATGTCTCTGCTCTCTCCATGGACAGGGCATGCTCATGGTGCAGAGAGGGGATTCTCTGTACCCTGTGACTGTGGGAGCCTTGTGCACTAAGACTGTGGGAATCCTGTGACTGCACCATTTGGTGTGAGGTGTAGCTGGTCATCCGGGCAATCACTGTGTCTGGTGTCACAGACTCAGAGCTCCCTGACTGCCGGGGGTGGGTCATTGCATAGAGTTCTGTGCTCCAACTGAGGACTGCACAGAACTTTTGTGCAGGTCACCAGCCTAAGTGAGAGTTGCACCAGCTGTGGGCCAACTCCAGGCATTGATCACATTGGAAGAGAGGAAGTGAGGTTGGGGTTACACCAACAGTAATGATCCTAATCTGCCCCTGCTGAGAACAGAGATCTATTATGCCCAAATTGAGTATCACCCTAGATTCTCACCACACTTGAGCACTAATCAGAGTTACCTGGCCCCATCCTAAACACACCTCTGGGTATTCACTGAAGTAGCAGATACACCACTAAGCCACAGAGGCATAGTTCAAAGTTAAAACCCATCAGTGGAGAAAACTAACAAGTGTTTCCAAAAATGCCTAGTAATAAATGGGGAAATACAAGAAATATTAACAAGGAAGACAACATGACTTCCACAAATGAACACAACAACACTTCAATATTAGAATGTGAAGATGAGAAGACTGATAAATACAAGAAAAGGAATTTAAAAGAATGATCATAGAATTACTCAGAAACAAATTCATGAGTTAAAGAAATTCAAACATGACTTGAATGAAGAGAACTCAAACTGAAACATTAGAAATGAGGAATTCAATATGTCAAATAAAAATACAGTAGAAAGCCTTAACAACAGACTTGTTGAGGCAGAAGAAATGATATCCAAGCTAGAAGGCAAGTCTTTGGAAATACCTCAAAAAATAAAAATAAGAAATTAGAAAAATTAAAAACAGTGTTGAAGACTTGTGGGATACCATCAAGTGACTGAACATACAGGTCTTAGGAATTCCTGAAAAAGGGGAAAGAGAGAATGGATTAAAAGGTCTATTAAGTAAAATAATAGCAGAAAAATTCCCTAATTTGGAGAAAGAAAGGGACATCCAATTACAGAAAGCACATAGAATTTCTGAAAGACATGAACAGAAATGATCTTCACCTTGACACACTGTAGTCAGATCTTCAACAAACAGAAGGAAACCATTCTAAAATATGCACAAGAGAAATGCCAGATTACTTAGAGGGTCTCCAATTAGACTCACAGCTGATTTCTCACTAGAAACTCACAGGATAGGAGAGAATGGAGAGACTTAGCTCAAGTCTTAAAAACACAAAAAACTGACAACCAAGAATATCACCCTTCAAAGCTACCTTTCATCTTGAATTAAGATGAAATAAAGACCTTCTATAACAAAGAGAAGCTGAAAGAATTTGTCACTATTCTCCCAACCTTACAAGTGAGTTTAAGGGTGTGCTACACAGAAAAACACAAAAACATAGTCATCATTATGAAAGAATGTACAAAAATTGTACCAAAAGAACAAAGGAAATTCAAAGCAAACATTGGGAATACTTTTGGGAAAATGGCGGGGCTAAGTCACTACTTATCAATAGTAACATTGAATGAAAATAACCTAAATTCTCTAATTAAAAGATACAGGCTGGCTGAATGGATCAACAAACAAGACCCATCTATTTTCTGCCTACAAGAAACACACCTCACCATCAATGATACATGCAGACTGAAACTGAAAGGATGGAAAAAGATATTACAGGCTAACAGAAAGCAAAAATTATCTGGGCAGCCATCCTAATATCAGACAAAATAGACTTTAATACCAAACCTATTAAAAGAGACATAGACAGGCATTATGTAATGATTTTTTAAAAGATTTATTTATTTACTTGAAAGAGTTACACAGAGAGAGAAGGAGAGGCAGAGAGAGAGAGAGAGAGTGCGCACGAGAGAGAGAAAGACCAAATCAATAAAATCATATGAAAAAGGAGATGTAACAACAGATATCACAGTAATAAAAAGAATCATCAGGAAATACTACAAACAGCTAAATGTCAACAAATTGGAAAATCTAGAAGAAATGGATAGATTCCTGAACACATACAATTTACCAAAATTGAGGAACAAAGATATTGGAAATCTAAACAGACAGAAAACTAAGACGGATATTAAATTATTAAGAAAGACATTCCCAATAAAGAAAAGCCCAAGACCAGATGGCTTCACTGCTCACTTCTATCAGACATTTAAAGAAGGACTAATTCCAATCCTTTTCAAGCTATTCAAACTGGTTGAAAGTGAAGGAATCCTCCCAAACCCCTTCTATGAAGCCAGCATCACATTAATTTCAAAACCACAGAAAGATACAAGAAAGAAATAGAACTATAGGCCAATATCAACAATGAACATAGATGCATAAATCCTCAATAAAATATCAGCTAATCAAATCAAAAACACATCAGCAAGATCATTCACCAGGACCAAGTGAGATTTTTTTTCCCCCTGGAATGCAGGGGTGGTTCAATATATGTAAATCAATAAAAACGATATATCATATAAACAAATTGAAGAATAAGAACCATATAATTATCTCAATAGATGCACAGAAACCGTTTGATAAAATGCAGTATCATTTAATGATAAAGACCTTATTCAGTGAAGTACTAATCCTTTTTGCACTAATGGAAATTTAAAATACATTATCTCAAAAGTTTAAAAAAAGAAAGAAGAAGGGTGTGAGGGAGGGAGGAAGAGAATATCATTATATTCTTAGGTTTGTATCTATAATCATATTGAATCTGTTAAAATCAATTAAAATAAAATGGAAAAAAAATTGTATTTATCCCTGTATTTTAAGCTCTATAGAATAGGGTCAATGTCTGTTTCCAGCCTTCATTTTAGGTTAGTTTTTCTTCAAATGTAGTCTAAATGATCAAATATATTCTTTAGATGCCACAGATATATAGCTGTGGAGTTATGATGACATAAAAGCTCAATTGTAGTTATGTACTCTCTATATATATTTGAAAAACTGCTCAAAGTTTAAAGAAATATGTTTCCTTTTTTTCAATTTGCTGTTTATTTGAAAGGAAGAATGATAGAGGAAGAGGGGGAAGAAAGGGGGAAGAGGGGGAGGAGGAGAGGGAAGGAGGGAGGAGAGAGACGCTTAATCTCCACTGGTTTAATTCCCTCACACCTTAACCAGGAGCCAGGAACTCCATTTTGGTCTCCTATACGAGTGGCAGTGGCCCAAGCACTTGGACTATCTTCTGTTGCCTTCCCAGGTACCTCAGCAGAGAACTGCATTGGAAGGGGAACCTTTGGTACTTGAACCGGCACTCCATGTGGGATGCTGGTGTTACAAGTGGCAACTTAACCTGCTGCTCCGACTGTGCCGCCCCCAAGAAATACACTTGCTGTATAATGAGAAGTGATGTGTGTCACTGCTAAGCACCACAGCATGGGGCTGGATTTCCTAGTGTTAAATCCCAGCTCTTCCATTTGTTGGTGCATGAGGCCCCAGACCTCAGCCTATTCATCTGAAATGGCGAGATAATAAGAGCACCTTATGGGCTCATCTTGATCTTTAATGAATAAATGTAAAATATTCATGTAAATAAATTGATTCATAAAGGACAGTGCCTAATTGTTAGCATGTAACATGTATTATGTATCATTTTTAGAGATTATAAATAAATGTAAGATTTCCCAAATTAGTGGTTTTGGGTTATCTAGAAACCAGTTGCATATTCAATAAATATTATAATTTAATATTTATACTAATAATTTTAAAATATTTCTACAAAAATTGTGTGTTAACTCTAACCCTCATTGTAATATATAGCTAAGGAGGAAAGTGAGTCAGTTCTTAGTGCCACAGTACAGAATATTGTTTATTATGGTCCAAGGTTCACTTACTCTGGTACATGCTTGTGCGATTAATCAGAGCAAAGCACCTTCCACAGTGTACCTGGTTGCTTGTGAAAATACACACTTCGAAGCCACTTCTTGACCCAGTAGGTCTAGCTTCAGGCTGAAGAATCTACATTGTGCAATGTTTCTAGCTGATGGTGATACAAAGAGATCTTGGAGAAAAAAAAACTGCTCTTTAGGGTAAAACATTAGAGATGGAAAGATTATAGATCTATTAAAAACAGAATAAAGGGCAAGTCAGGGAAATAAAACAGCATGAGTTTTGAAGAGGGAATAATAGTCCAACCAATGTGGATATTTGTGAGAGAAATTCAGAGAGCATGAAAGTCGTGAGGATAAATTTGTCATGGCAATCCACATTCACACAATATTTTCTGCACAGATGGAAGTCCAGTTCTCGATGCAGGCACAGTGGAGTGCCAGTCGCAGAAGTGAAAGGCACAAACTGTAACAAGAAAGTTCATGAGACTGAACCATGAGCAATGGCTCTCAAAACTGTCTGATATAGACAAAGGATTTCTAAATAAAAACATCTTTGATCATTTGATATGTTAGCAAAAGAATAAGTGTTAAATAAAGGGTTCTGATTTAATTATGGCCACGTTTCATCCACTAACATGTCATTTGTACCCTGTCACTCAGGCTGTAGTTACTAGGTGACAACTATAATGCAAAGAGGAAGACACTGGAGTCCCTCTGATTTGCGTGCTGCAAGACAAGATGATGACCTCCTGCCAGGAAGCATACCAATTACTCCATCATCCTCATTAGAATCTTGAGAAAAACAACAATAAAAACTGCCGTTGGCTGTTGCTCTGAATGAGTAATCTTGTTTTCCTGTGTAGTCCATCTTGTTCGTTGACATTTTGCCAGAAAACACTGCCATCTCCACCATCACCTGACACAAATTGAGGCTTTTCTTTATTCTTTCAACTCTATACATATAACGCAATGTGTGTGTGTGCATGTGTATGTGTGACAGATAGAATGCAGCTACAAATACATTAGTAAAACCCTAAGGTTTTCCCATTCATCAATTTATCTTTACGTCACTTTGGTGAAATGTTGGAGACAAATAATTCTCATCTGTTGATGAGCTTATTTAGGATCTTTGGTTTAGGGACACAGCTGGGAACATACAGATCTCTCAAGTTCTGCCAGGGTTCTTCCCACTGAGCCTGGGATATACGTGCACAGAAAGGGGCAAAAACTTAATTGTCATTGACTACTAATTTGATTATGACAACACATCGCAATAGCTGAAAGAGTAAGTCCCACAAACTATCTGTGCCTGAAGCACGCATACTACACACAGTATTTCTCCCCTATGAAAAATGACCTGAGCATATATTTTTAAAAACACAAGTCTGGCTCTTTTGTTTTTCTACAAAGGAATATTAAATTCCAAGCCACCATGAGTTGCCCACTCACACTCAACTAGAATTACTATAAGAAGCAAGTCAGAGGGGCTGGCGTCGTGGCTCACTTTAATCCTCCACCTGCAGTGCCGGCATCCCATATGGGCGCCGGGTTCTGTGGCCCAGGGAAGGCAGTGGAGGATGGCACAGGTGCTTGGGCCCCTGCACCTGCATGGGAGACCAGGAAGAAGCACCTGGCTCCTGGCTTCAGATCGGCATTGCTCCAGCTGTAGCAGCCCTTTGGGGGATGAACCAACGGAAGGAAGACCTTTCTCTGTGTCTCTCTCACTGTCTAACTCTGCCTGTCAAAATAAATTTTAAAAAAAGCAAGTCAGAGAACAAACAGGATGCAAAGGATGTGGGGAAACGAACACTTACACATTGCTGGTGGAAATATAAAACGGTGCAGATGTGTAAAACAGCCTGGCAGATCCTCAAAATAGTATCTATGAAGTTGCTATTTGATGTAGCCATCCCAATGTTCAGTGTATACCCAAGAGAAATGACAACATATACCTATACAAAAATGTGTACACAAATCTTTAGAGCACCATTATTTAAAATAGGCAAAGGGGTAAACAGTCCAATTGTCTAATCAACTGATAAATAAACAAAATGAATTTAACCAAGTTTGCTTAACATATTTTATTTGCTAAGGAATATTATACAATTAAAAAGGAATAAATAATGATGTGTACTACAAACATGGGTGGACCTCGAAAGCACTTTAGCTTAAGTGAAAGCCATTCATAAAATACTACATATTGTATGATTCTATTTATATAAAATGCTTGGAATAGGGAAATATATAAAGCCAGAAAATAGTGATGGTCTGGAACTGGGGAAAATGTGGGTTGAAGGCAGGAGGTGTGAATTCTTTTTGGATTGATGAAAATGTTCAACAATTATATGCAGTTGATAGTTGAACAACTATGCAAGTGTATTGAAAATCACTGAATTATACATTTAAAATGAGTGAGCTTCTTGGTATAAAATTACATCTCAATAAAACTATTAAATATAGGCTATGTGGGGAGCTATTTATCCTAGCAGTTAAGACTTCCCTACCCCACAATGAGGTATCTGGGCTCAATTCCTGGTTCTAGTTCCTAATTCTAGCTTTCTGCTAATGCACACCCTGGTGGGCAATGGTGTTTGCTCAAGTACTTGGAGTTCCCACCACCTATGTGGATGACTTTCATGGAGTTCCCAACTCCCAGTCCATCCTGGCTACTGCAGGCATTTGGAGCATGAGAGAGGATGAGAGTATTTGTTCATGCTCTCTCTCTTCCTCCCTGCTTCCCCCTCTCTCCTTCTCTCTGCCTCACAAATAAATACATACATAATTTAAAAAAATAGACCATGTGTGAGCAGCCAGCATTGTAGCACATTGGGTTAACCCACCACTTGCAACGCCTGCATCCCATATCAGAATGCTGGTGTGAGTCTTGGCTGTTCTGCTTCCCATCCCGCTTCCTGTTAATGTGCCTTGGAAGACAGCAGAAGATGGCCCAAGAGCTTTGTCACTGAAGCGGGAGACCAGGATGGAGATTCTGGGTCCTGACTCCAGTCTGGCCCAGACCTGACTGCAGTGTTTCTGTGTCTGTCTCTTTCTCTCTCTCTCTCTCTCCTCTCCCTCCCTCTCTCTAACTTTCAAACAAATAAATACATCCTGAACAAAAATATCAGGTGTGAAAAGAGAAAATCTCTAAGGATTTTAGACTTAGAAGGGTTTATCACTTTTTTAAAAAAATATTTATTTTTTTATTTGAAAATCAGAGTTACAGAGAGCAAGGGAGAGACAGAGAGAGAGAGATCTTCCATCCACTGGCTCACTCATGGAGCTGGATGGGAAGTGGAGCAGCTGGGACATGAACCAGTGCCCAAATGAGATGCTGGTGTCACAGTGGAGTCCTACCCACTATGCCATAATACCAGCCCCTAGACTTAGAAGGTTTTAAATTTATTGTTGTACATTAAAAGAAACTAGAATTAGAAATAAAAGGCAATGCATAATGGTTACATAATAAAGAAAACATTAAATACTAATTAGGTCAAAAGATTATTTAACAAATGTGCATTTATGTATTTTAAGTAGAAATAAACATTTAAGATAAAATCTTATTTAATATTATCTGAGAAAATGCATTTTCTTATATACCTTTTTTTCCTGGAAACTGCTCATCATATTGGCCTATTTTTCCCAATTGGTCTATTTTTTCTTCATATATTGATCTGCATTTTTTTTTTGCATTAGGAAAACTGACCATTTACGAAAAGTGTTTTAAATAATGTGGTGCCCATTTATGCTTTAAGTCTAAACTTCTTTAACTGTAGAGTTTTTATAAACATTTTCAAACATTTTAATGCATTAAAACCTGCTCTTCACTAATTGAGATATTTGGAGCAACCTAAAATATGTAAGAAAAAAAACATGTTATTAAGGCCACTACATCTAGCTTGCTTTCCTTTTCCAAGTACAAGCTCAGTCTGAACTTGTATCTGTTCTTCTAGAAAAAAATGCCCTCCCTACTAGGAGAACAAATTCTAGGCATTATTTTATTTAAAATATCTGTTATAGACATAGCAGGAGATTTCTCCCCCAAATTGGTGCAACTTTTTATACTCTGATGTCCTAATGTTCATGAGTGATTGATTAAGGGTGGAGACTTGATCTATTGACAGCATCTCTCAGGTGGGGGCCAAAGGGAGGTCTCAACCCCTTGTGAGATGTTTGTCAGTAAGGTTCAGCCTGTGTTTTCTCTCTGTCCCGCCTGGCTCACAGGGAGCGCTCCTCATCACCAGCCATGACAGCTTCCACCTGACACAGGACTACAGGGCTGCTCAACCCCACAACCTGAACTGTGATAATCCTATTCTTCATCCCCAAAAAGAAACTCCTCACAAGTATTTTAGTTAAAGTAACAAAAAGCAAACTAACGCAATACCCAAAAACAAAATAAAATACAATCCCGAAGTTTTAACTGAAAATTACCTGGGGCTCATGTGTGAGGTGAATTGAAGGTAGAATCAACACGGGGTAGATGTCTTTAAAGAGACCTGAACCATTCAGATACAGAGCTAAAACCCCTGGAGGGGAACCTTTTTCTGTTTTATTTTTAATTGACAAATGGTAGTTATATCTATTTATGGGGTATTACCTTATGTTCCTATACATGTCTACCCTGTGTAATGATCAAATCAGGCAAATCACCTCAAATACTTTCTGGGGAGTGGAGCATCTTAAACCCTCTCAGAACTATGTGAGGTATACAATGCATTGTTAATAGTCACCATACTATGCAATAGAACAGCAGAATTTAGTCCTTCTAACTGTGACTTGTAATGCCTGGGCCAGCTTGCTCCTTTTCCTCGTCATCTGGTAACCACCATCTTTACTTCTATGACGTCACACTTTTAGATTCTCCTTGTAACTGAGGTCATACAGTAATTATCTCCCTGTTCCTGGCTTATTGAATCTAACATAGTGTCTCCAGGTTCATCCATGTTGTCGCGAACGGCAGAATTTCCTTCTTTTTGAAAAAGCTGTACAGTACTCCCTTATTTATATATACCACCCATTTTTAACCCATTCAACCATTGATGGACACTTAACATGGGGGTTTGGCATGCTGATTCTAATTTGTTTGGTTAGACACAGGAGTAATATTACTAGATTATGTGGTGATATCATTTCTAGTTGTTTGAGGAAAATTCAGTTTTCCAAAAGGGCTATTCTAATTTACAACAGCAGTTTATAAAGCTTTCCTTTTCCCAGCATCTTGGCCAACATTTTTTCTCTTTCATCTTTTTGATGATAGCCAATCTAACAAGTGTGGAGTGGTATCTCATTGTGGTTTTAATTTGTATTTCCCCAATGATCAGTGATTTTAAGTGTTTTTCATATACCTGTTGGTCATTTGTATGTATTCTTTTGAGAAATGTCTATGCAGATCTCGGTATATATGAATTAATAACTACAATTTATTTATATTAAGCCCTTGGCCAAACATGTCTTACTTAGAAAGTGTAGCTGAGTATAAAAATTATTTTGAGACTATAAATTGTACTAACTCAATTTTCAATATTGTTACAGCAGGAAGTCTACCTTTATACATTTAATTATAAATATGTGCTTGGCTTGTGATAACTATTAGCATTAATAATATTAATCCTACTACCTTAAATTTATCCAAAATCCTTCCTTCAAATATGTAAAATTAATTAACCAAAAGTTTCTAATCATCTAACTATGATTTAAAAAGAAGCATTATCTGTGATAACTGCCTAGGAATATTTAGCAAATGGTAACATAGCTAGAGAAATCATAATTTCCATGCCAGATATGGAGAAGGATAATGAAAATGCAATTTTGTAACACCTGCTACTTTACTAAGCATTTCAGTAATGCTTTAAAAAATTAACATATTCTACATAATTAAAACAGGGAGAAGTAGGCACAGAGGACTAACTTATCTCTCCTCTGCTTTGTTTGTATATTAGGCATGTGTTTGTGTGTCTATGTGACAAAGGGTAAAATATAAGCTATTTCGGAGGAGGTGAGACAGAAAGAGATGAGATAGAGTGTGCTATAAATAGCTTTGAAGCCATGGAGACAGTCATATGGATGTGATTTAAAGGACAACAGGAAGTGCCCGTGGCGGGGAGTAGAAAGCACACTCAGGCTGGGAAGTGGAGGGACGGGCCGGTTTGTAGGGGTATGGCTAGTTAGGGAATCACCCCAGGATGGTATAACTCCCCACAGCTGGTAACCAGGAAGCCACTCAGCCTCCATGGCCTCCGGGAACTAGATGATAGAGCAGGAGCTGGACCCCAGGGGAGAGTGCCCAGCCTGCCCGATAAAACCCTAGTCCTCAGTACAGGAAATCAATAGGCAGAGAACGGGGATCTGCTCTCACTCTCCTGTTGCCCCTTCAAGAACTCTTGGTCATTCCTATTGGCCAAACCCAGTTAGAAGCCAGAGGGGACGAGAAGCAGCACACATTCCTACAGTCCTGATGCAGTGGAGTTTCCTCAAGGTACCAAAGTAGTTGAGATTAAAACTTTACAAGTCATTGCTTTAGAATGAAATAGTAGCCCACTCAAAAAACTGAAATACACTGAGCTATACATCACAATCCTTGGCTGTCCTGGAATAATCATACTCATTTTTATAATTAAAATAATAATGGCAACCTTTATTCAACGAACACCACGTTAAAGATATTGCATGGAGCACTCTTCATACACTGACTGATCTATTTATAAGTTTTTAATTTTAATTTTAAATAGTTTTTAAGAGATCCAATGTGATTTGTAGATACAATCCTAAGAACATAATGATAATCCCTCTCTCCCTTCCCCTCTCTCCTTCCATCCTCATTCCTTTTCTCTTTTTTGAAGTTTTTGAGATAACATATTTTAAGATTATAGTAAAAATATTATATATAATATATATAATATATAAAATATATAATATATAATATAAACATATATATAATATATATGATATAAAATAATAATATTTTCTGTATAAATCTGGGTAGCCTTGTGTTGGGTGTGCATATATTTATGATTGTTAGGTCTTCTGGCTGAATTGACTCTTTTATCAAAATATAATCTACTTTTATCTCTTTTCATAATTTATGATTTAACATCTGTCTTATCTGATATCAGGATAGCTACACCTGCTCACTTTTGGCTTCTATTTTCCTGGTATGTCTTTGACCAACCCTTCACTTTTTGTCTGTGTGTATCTTTGTTTGTGAAGTGTCTCTCATGAGCAGCATATAGTGGGGTCATGGTTTTTTATCCATTCAGCCAACCTAAGTCTTTTGGTTGGTGAATTTAATCCATTTATAGTCAAAGTTAGTATTGATAGATAACTTAGTCCTGTATTTTTTTTTTTTTTTTTTTTTGGATTGGATAATGATTCTACCCGCTCTGTTAGTGAATTTGCTGGTGTCCTGTGTTTTCATGTTTACTTCAAATGTAGGATGCCATTCAGAATTTCTTGTAAGGCTGGTGTGGTGGTGGTGAATTCTCTATTTTTGCTTATCTTATTTCTCCTTTACTTTTAAAGGATATCTTCACTGATTATAATATTCTTGGTTGGAACTTTTTTTTTTTAAGACTTTGAATATATCATCCCACTCTCTTCTGGCCTGCAGGGTTTCCACTGAGAAATCTGATGTTAATATAATAGGTTTTCGTTTATAGAGAACTTCATGCTTTTCTCATACTGTCTTTAGGATTCTCTCCTTGTCTTTAAATTTTGACAATCTGATAACAATATGCCTTGGAGAAAACCCGTTTTTTGAGTCTGCTTGTAGTTCTCTGAGTGTTTTTTTTTTTTTTTTTTTTTTTTTTTTTTTTTTTTTTGACAGAGTGGACAGTGAGAGAGAGAGAGACAGAGAGAAAGGCCTTCCTTTGCCGTTGGTTCACCCTCCAGTGGCCGCTGCGGCCGGTGTGCTGAGGCCGGCTCACCATGCTGATCTGATGGCAGGAGCCAGGTACTTATCCTGGTCTCCCATGGGGTGCAGGGCCCAAGCACTTGGGCCATCCTCCACTGCACTCCCGGGCCACAGCAGAGAGCTGGCCTGGAAGAGGGGCAACCGGGACAGAATCCGGCGCCCCAACCGGGACTAGAACCCAGAGTGCCAGCGCCGCAAGGTGGAGGATTAGCCTAATGAGCCGTGTGCCGGCCCCTCTGAGCTTCTTATATCTGGATGTCCATATCTCTTTCAGAACTTGGACATTTTCAACTATTATTTAATTTACCACATTCTCAATGCCCTTTTCCTTTTCTTCTCTTTCAGGAATGCTTAGAACATGGTCATTTAATGGTATCCCATATTTTACACAGACGTTCTTCATTCTTTTTAATTCTTTTCTCTTTATTTGGATCTCATTGGGCTACTTCAATACTCTTGTCCTTAAGGTCAGAAATTCTTTCTTCCATTTGGGCTATTCTGATATTAAAGCTCTCAATCATATTTTTTATTTCATTGACTGAAGATTTCATATCCAAAATTTCTATTTCGTTCTTCTTAATGAGTTCTATCTCCTTAGTAATGATGTTTTCACTTATGTCACTCATTGATTTCCTCAATTCCTTAATCTGTCTCTCTGTATTCTCTTGCAACTTACTGAGTTCCCTTACAATCAGTATTTTGAATTCTATATTTGTCATAGATTTCCTTCAGTTTAGGATCTAATTCTGGAGGAGTATTATTTTCTTTTTTTTTTAAAGATTTTTTAATTTATTTGAAAGTCATAGTTATACAGAAAGAGGAGAGGCAGAAAGAGAGAGAGAGAGAGAGAGAGAGAGGTTGGTCTTCCATCCATTTGTTCACTCCCCAGTTAGCTACAATGGCCAGAGCTGTGCTGAACCGAAGGCAGGAACCAGGAACTTCTTCTGGGTTTCCCATGTGGGTGCAGGGATCCAAGGACTTGGGCCATCTTGTACTGCTTTTCCAGGTCATAGCAGAGAGCTGGATAGGAATTGGAGCAGTTGGGACTCGAACTGGCACCAATATGGGATGCCAGTGCTTCAGGCCAGAGCATTAACCGGGCTGCACCACAGCTCCCGCCCCAGGAGTATTATTTTCCTTTGGAAGTGTCTTGTCCCCTTGCCTCTTCATATCTCCTGTGTCCCTATGTTGACATTTGCCCATCTGGTATATTCAACCCTTATGGAATCAATTTTGTTGGAAAAGAGTTTATTGTTTAACTGGAATGCAGGGTATTACTTGGCTTGTTGCTTTGACTTTGGTTCTAGGTGAGCTCAGGATTGTAGTCTGAGTGATTTCATCTAATTAATGTCAGTTGTGTCTAGAAGTGACACAGAACTCTAGCCTGCTGCAGTTCCCAAGGAGAGAACTGTGGCTTTGAGATTAATAAGTGTCTCCTTGGATGTACATCTTTGGCACATGGAGAGTTCAGTGTTAGTCTTCCTGACAAATGTGGTAGCCAGGACCTTGTTCTTTTTGCTGAGGGAAACAAGGGTAGCTGCCCCCTAGTATTACTGGCAAGCCTGAATGATGCTGGGGATTGTCGAATCAGTTGCTTTGGCTCTAGGATTGCATTGTATAGATGGACCCTTCCTCAGGTCCTGCTCGGAGAGTTCAATTGTTACTGTGGCTTATAATACAAACAGCCCTAGTCCTAGTCTAGCACTAGAGGATGTGAAATGAACCATGTTCCAGTCCTAGAGGGTTACTACAAGCTAAACAGGAGATTTTAATCTGGAGGTTATGAGCCCAGAAAAGTGGAATGCAGATAGGTTCTTCTCCTGTGTTCACCTGGTGGATTCCAGTGGCACTGAGAAATTTAGATCAAATTGTTACAGTCCTGCTGTTACAGGGTATAATGGGGTCACTACCCAGATCTCCCAGGTGGGAGTTTTTATGGGCTGCTTCAGATGTTAGCACCTAGAAGGTAAGGTGAATCCCCCTTGCTCACGCAGAGTGCATGAGAGTAGCTCTGGGTCTAATGCTCAAACATCCCCACAGTTGCAAGATGCAGGGGAGCTGTCCTTTGACCCACACGATGCCCTGCCTCTGACTCTGATGCTAGCAGAACAGATACGCACTGTGCAACATTCCTCTACTGCGTACGGTGCTCTTGTGGGAGTAGGGTAGGGGAAGGGAGCAAGTTGGCATCCCTGCTCCAAGCACCTCAGTTGCTCAGACCCCAGCCAGCTCTCCAGGCGGCTGAGTTATGTTAGTGGGTTACTGTGCAATTCTTTCTCGGCTAAAACTGCCTGGAGCAGTACACAGTAATTTCTTCCTACCTTGTTGTATAAAGATGGTGGCTCACAGCCATCAGCGGGCTGCACTGCACAGCTGGCAGTGGTGTCTCTGTCTTCTCTCCTCTTGCCCACGGAGGTCTTCATTTTTTGCTTTTATTTTCAAATCTTTGCCAAAATTTTCCATCAGTCAGACCACTGTATACATAGTCCTTCCTTTGTTCTTTTCAAATCCCAGAGCAGCTTAAGCCAGCGTGGTTAACTCTATTCAGCCATCCCGGATCTCCTCCATCCATTGGCTAATTTAACCTTACCAATAAGTGCCTTAAACTGTTTTGTACTTCTGTTACAAAAATGCCTTAACCTGATCATTTATATAATGCATAGAAATTTATTTCTTATAGTTCTAGAAGCTAAAAGTCCAAGATCAGTTGGTGATGCTGGCAAAGGCTCTGTGTTGTGTCATACCCTAGTGGAAAAGTGAAAGGTGCACGTGGAAGAGGCAAAGCATTAGAGACAGCATCACTTTAAGGCACCTGATGCAATGATGGCCCAAGATTTTGGGTTCCCTACCATCTACATGGGAGATCCAATCAGTTTGAGGCTTGTGGCTTGGGTCTGATTTTGAATCAGCTATTTTGGCATTTAGGGAGTGAACCAGCTGATGGCAGATCTCTATTCCCCGCAATCCTCCCCCTCCCATTTCTGCTGTTGAATGAAAGAAAGCAAGCCACTCTAGTGGCAATGAATTCAGTTCTATAAGAATTAACTCAGTCCCTTGAAAAGGCATTATTAATCTTTCTTAAGGATCTAGTCACTTCTTAAAGGTCTCCCTTCTCAGCATCCCCACAATGGCAATCAAATTTCAACATGATTTCCAGAAAGGACCAACCATACTCAAACCATCGTAAGTGGACATGGTGATGGTCTCCGCAATGCAGATGGTAAATCAGATGGACATTCACATTGCTTATTAATAGCCAAGGCACAATTCCAATGTCACATGGATATCTTAGAGTGTCTGTCCTGTCCATCCCAGAACAGTGATTTCAGTTCTCATGTCCAAATCACGTTTTCCTGCACAACTTGGTCTAGACAGTCACCTCTCACACAACTCTTGGTTTTTCACCACTTGTCTTTGTCATTTCATGAACAGCCTCACCTCGTCCCCTTGGATGTCAATCTCCTGAATCCAGGTTGAGTGAAGGTTCAATTGCGAGTTATGAGTCTCTTTTGTGCATTGTTGGCGGAAGCTCCTCCAGTTCTCACATCAAGCATCCCTCTTCTCCAGATGTGTCAGTTGTGGTCCAGCTGCCCTATATCTCTGCAAGCCCAGTCTTTGTATCCTGGCACATCACCTACGCAGCCTTAAGCCACTGACTGTTAGATTCCAGCATAAGGAACAAGGGAGGCCTTTGTTCATTATTATCAAACATCTTTTTATTTTCTGATCTCTTCTATGGGTTTATTCTTGCGTTGTGGGCCACATTCCCAATTTAAAGAGGCACCCTAACAGAGAAATGCGGAATAAATACGCTCTATCCAGAGACTGCATTTATATAGTTATGGATTTCTGAACAGCAAAGCAGTCATAGGGGTATAAATATCACTTTACTGCAGCACCACATACCACAATAAACTGTCAAAACACAGCCTGATGCTGCCTTAATTGTAGCAGATAATGATAATTATATAGTGCCTCCATTAACTCCACCATAGCAAGCCTCATTCGTCCCCCTCACAACTCCTAAATATGGAAAAGGAAATAAAAATCTCATCCTCATTAAACATCTCTGTTTAAAGCTGAAGGGGAAAAAAGTCTACAAAGCAGCATGTGGAGAGTTATTGTGAATGAGAGTGGGAGATTTAATCCCTCACACAGAAAGCTGAAAACACACTCTCTGCTCAGGCTTTCAAAGGAAGCAAATTGTTCTTGGAAATGCCCAACCCTTGAGTTGCACCATCGTTAGAAACCTTTGTGCAATCTAAGGAAGCAGGGGTGGAGGACAGTGTGATAACTGGCTGCGATGCAGCATAATTGGAAAGAAGGGGAACTAAGAGCAAGTTTCCAGTCTCGGGGCAGGCACAGACCTTCCCGAAGAGAAAGAAAATGTTGACACTCTTACGACCATCTCTGTTTTTCCTTTATACACTGAAAACTCCTCCCTGCCACACTGCTATAGACAAATTCCCTGGGATGATTTCTCCAAACTCACGGAACAAGAATCTTCTTTTTGGTGAATACGACTATCTGTTCTATGTCTTCCTCAAATATTCACTGTAGTTACTGCACACCTATAGTTAATCAGTTCATGGGGCTGGCGTGGTGGCACAGTGGGTTAAGCCCTTGCTTGTGTCTCTGGCATCCCATATCAGAGCACCAGTTCAAGTCCCAACTGATCCACTTGCAACCCAGTGCCCCTGCTAATATGCCTAGAAAGGTAGCAGATGATGGCCCAAGTACTTGGGTCCCTGCCACCCATGTGGGAGACCAGCTAGAGTTCCTGGCTCCTGGCTTTGGCCTGGTCCAGACCCTGGTGGTTGTGGCCATTTAGGGGAGCAAGCCAGCAGATGGAAGATGATTCTTTTTCCCTGTCCCTTCCCTTCCCCTCCTCCCCCTTTCTCTATGTATATGTGTGTGTCTCCCCCCCTCTCTGTTTCTCTGCCTTTCAAATAAATAAATCTTCATTTTTAAAATGTAATTCTTTTAAAATGATTTATTCATTTATTTGAAAGGCAGAGGAGAGAGAGAGAGCAAGCAAGCGAGAGAGTGAGAGAGAACCTTCATCTGCTGGTACGCTCACCAAATGACCACAACGGCAGGTGCTGGGCTGACCCAAAGAAAGGAGCCCAGAGCTAGGAGAGGAGAGCTTCTTCCAGGTCTCTCACAGGGGTGCCGGGGTCCAAGCACTTGGGCCATCTTCTGCAGCTTTCCCCAGTGCACTAGTAGGCATCTGGCTTGAATTGGAGCAACCAGGTCTCAAACTCATGCCCATATGGGATGCCGGCATCACAGGCAGAGGCTTTAACTGCTATGCCACAATGTTGGCCCCCAAATAAATGAATCTTTAAAAGAAAATCAGTTCTAACTCAACTGAGTTTGAATTCATTGTAAATGAAATCATTTTGTCATTTTCATGTAAGGAGAAGAAACAAGAAGCTTGGCCGGCGCCGCGGCTCAATAGGCTAATCCTCCACCTAGCGGCGCTGGCACCCTGGGTTCTAGTCCCGGTTGGGGCGCCGGATTCTGTCCCGGTTGTTCCTCTTCCAGTCCAGCTCTCTGCTGTGGCCCAGGAGTGCAGTGGAGGATGGCCCAAGTGCTTGGGCCCTAAACCTGCATGGGAGACCAGGAGGAGGCACCTGGCTCCTGGCTTCAGATCGGCACAGCACACAAGCCATAGCGGCCATTTAGGAGGTGAACCAAAGGAAGGAAGACCTTTCTCTCTGTCTCTCTCTCTCACTAAATCTGCCTGTCAAAAAAAAAAAAAAAAAGAAAGAAACAAGAAAGCAAAAAATATAATTAATTAACTCATTTGGCTAGCAGCGTATTTCCTAAACTATTCTTAAAAGATATCTGTTAATGACCAATTAAAATTACATGTAACAGGCTCATCAATATGTAAATAGTACTTTAAAAGAATCACATCATTGCAATTGGGCGGTTAGTAAAAACTTTGGAATTAATGGAATTCAATCCAAAATATTTTTATACAATTAATTCACTTCTTGAACCCGGTCTTCATTTATGCAAAGGACAACCGAATCCTGACCACATATAAATTACCACAAAGTCCAAATATGTGTTATTGTATCTTATGAGGTTTTAATATTATGTGGATCTGACCTGAATTTATATGGCACACAAAATATTACTAAAATTTCCAATCAAATCTTTGAAAAAATTATGCTAGATATGTGCTTATATGCCAAGCATTCTAATTAGTCGAGGCATAATAGCTACCATGTGTTTGCTTGTATTTAACTGATGTCTTACTAGTGAATGAACAGTGGATGCTAGCACCAAGTGAAAAAAGGCATCATCCCAAATGACTTAATGTTTAGTCTGTCCCCAGACATTCTCCAGTAGTAGAATCATGGCTTTGTTCCAAAGCCACATGCCCAGAAAAACCAAGCAAGGACTGGACAGAGAACATTTCTCAAATGGTAGAAATAGCTCCTCTTTGGCATAATTTTAGATTACGCCAAATTGAGTTTGGCACTTTAAACACTGACTATAGCAGCTACCACCAGGAAGTTTATACATACGCAAACAAACAGATTTCAGACTCTAAGGACCCTTATTCATAGATACAAATTAGAAGAACATCCAATACTTTTTTTTTTTTTTTGACAGGCAGAGTGGACAGTGAGAGAGAGAGACAGAGAGAAAGGTCTTCCTTTTGCCGTTGGTTCACCCTCCAATGGCTGCCATGGCTGGTGCGCTGCAGCCGGTGCACTACGCTAATCTGAAGGCAGGAGCCAGGTGCTTCTCCTGGTCTCCCATGGGGTGCAGGGCCCAAGCACTTGGGCCATCCTCCACTGCACTGCCTGGCCACAGCAGAGAGATGGCCTGGAAGAGGGGCAACTGGGACAGAATCCGGCACCCCGACCGAGACTAGAACCCGGTATGCCGGCGCCGCAAGGCAGAGGGTTAGCCTATTGAGCCGCGGCGCCAGCCAACATCCAATACTTTCTAAATAAATACTCAGGATTTTGCTTAGCCTGTTTGATGAGGGAGATTCTTAAAAATTTTAGATGAAAGCTTTCATCTAGTTTGTGACATAAAAATGTGGTCTTCTAAAGAAAGTATTTCCATGACAAAGGCTTCTTCAAAATAGAAAAGCAAATTAATTTGAGGCAAGTATCTGATAACTTTTACCAATATTTGGTACACTTGCAAAGTAAATAGAGAGGAAATTAATTAGATGATAGTAACATGGTTCAGATGTTTTGAATAAGACTATGTTTTGGCATTTTCAGCGAAAGAATTTCTAACTCCACCAATCACCCTGACTTCTCTGATGCTAAGTTTCTTGCTTGCAGCCCGTTCTTGGTATGACAGATGGACACTCTCAACGAGACAGCACGACTCACATCGCTTACTCTCCTTGATTAAGGAACAGAATCTCTCGGTCATCTAGAAATATGATTGGGATGGTTACATGTACTGCTATGATTAGTCATTAACATTTGACCTTAAACTATTTACCCTGGTACGTTAGCAAACAAGGTCCCTTGAAAATGGGACATGGGGTGGGTGTGCTTCTAGATTGGCGCTGCGGCTCACTAGGCTAATCCTCCGCCTTGCGGCGCCAGCACACTAGGTTCTAGTCCCGATCGGGGCACTGGATTCTGTCCCGGTTGCCCCTCTTCCAGGCCAGCTCTCTGCTGTGGCCAGGGAGTGCAGTGGAGGATGGCCCAAGTGCTTGGGCCCTGCACCCCATGGGAGACCAGGAGAAGCACCTGGCTCCTGCCTTTGGATCAGCGCGGTGCGCCAGCTGCAGTGCACCGGCCGGGGCGGCCATTGGAGGGTGAACCAACGGCAAAGGAAGACCTTTCTCTCTGTCTTTCTCTCTCTCACTGTCCACTCTGCCTATAAAAAACAAACAAACAAACAAACAAACAAAAAAACAGCCTGAAAACACAGTGAAACCACTGACCTAATACCCACTGTGGCAGGATGGAATCAAAGCTCCTTCAAAGCCTCATTTCTAAAGAACTTCATAAGCTGATCTGCCCAATAACATTTTGGAACACTGTTTCATGGAGGGGCTAGTGTTGTGGGTAAAGACGCCGCCTGCAATGCTGGCATCTGATATGGCTGCCAGTTCATGTCCTGGCTGCTCTACTTCCAATCCAGCTCCCTGCTACAGTCTAGGAAAAGCAGCAGCAGATGACCCAAGTGCTTGGGCCCCTGCAACCCATGTAGGCGACCTGGAAGAAGCTCCTGGCTCTGGCCTGGGCTCGTCTCAGCGATTACAGCCTTTTGGGGAGTAAACCAGTGGATGAAGATCTCTCTCCCTCTTCCCTCTTGCCTCACCCTCTCTTCTTCTCTCCCTGTACTCTTTCAAACAAATAAATCTTAAAAAAAAAAAAAAAAAAAAAAAAAAAAAAAAAAAAAAAAAAAACCTTGGTGGAGATGTAGAACAAAAGAAAAGAAAATAATATTTCTTGTTAATTTGAATGTTAATGCATGAATCTGCTATGACCATGTGGAGCCACAGATTAATGAGTAGCTTCCCTGAGAAGTGCCTTGACTCCTGGCATAGGCATTATCTCTTACAGCTTACTTGCAAATCTTCATAGCACGGCCTTCCACCCCAGCCAGAGAGTAAGTCACATGGGGATCACTTTAGTGGAAGTATCCATTTGCTGCATCACTAAAATATGCATAAATGTATGTATTTCTTTAATTGACAAAAAAAAAAAAAAACCTGATTGATATCAATGCTTTGAGGCAAAAATAGTAAAGGTCTGAGTACATGTTGTATCTGTAATCTGTCTCAAGCCCCAGGTAAATAAGAACAGATTGAACACAAAGCTATATCATCAAACACAAAGCCAGAGCAGCTACAAAACATGGGCACAAAGCAAAAAACTGTCTCCCATCCTTATATGTAAGACAAGGAGAAGAGAGGTTCAAGCTGAACGGGGAGATGTTAGCGGAACACTGCAACAGGAGCACATGTCATTTATGCCTCTATGCCTCCTCCTTCTTCTTCTGTATTTATTCAGGAACAACAGAGGTATTTGCTTTTTCAGTAAAGTTAGCCTGGGTCCTCCGTGCAGAGGTGGGGCAGTGTGTACAAATGGCTCATGGTGACAAGAAACAGGATATCCATGTTTCAGAAATTAGCTTCTGAAACACTTCTCCTCATAACGGGTCTACCTTCTTCCTTCATTTTATTAACAATGGCCAAAAACGGTTCGAGTTCTACTTGAGATGTAATCTTGTGCTTTGAAATCAATACTCAACTAATATGTGAAAAAAGTGAAATTCAATAGAATATACATCAGAGTTCATTTCACAATGGGATAAACACTTGGCAACCAACTTGTTTCATAAGTAAGCACACATGCAAGTGATTCTCTTGTCTCACAATGTGCTTGTAGGTCTTAATATGCATGATAGTTCAAAGAAAGAATAAGCCACTCAACTATGTTTGTCTGTCCACCCTCCCCCTCAACTC
This sequence comes from Oryctolagus cuniculus, assembly GCF_964237555.1. Lineage (NCBI taxonomy): Eukaryota > Metazoa > Chordata > Mammalia > Lagomorpha > Leporidae > Oryctolagus > Oryctolagus cuniculus. The sequence goes on from NC_091438.1 coordinate 20,017,437, forward strand.
CACCCCAGCAAGGTGGGTCAGATCTGGAGTCCAAAAGAAAAAATTGGGAGTGCAACCAAGATTCACCTCACATAAAAAGAAATACTGTGAAGTAACTCCAAAGACTAAATAACTTACAATCAAGGGACAGAATGGAATATAAGCATAATAAGCATCACCAGATATATGAGAGAATATTATACATAAAATATTAAATAGAAATCATGCAATCCAAAATTTTATCACTGAAATTTAAAACTCAGTACATCAGCCAGATGCTATGAGGCATACCCAAAAGGTATTTCACAGAGAAAAGAAATCACTGTTTAGGATTCTTCAAGAATTTAGTGAAACAATGGAAAAATAGAGAAACTATGGAAGAGAAGACATCGAAGCTAAATTTGGGGAAAGATTCCTTAAATTAAAATTATTCCCTGTAAGTAAACGAGACATAAAGACATGAGTAATACAAAATAAGAACTTAAAATACTTGATTGTCAAATTTCAGAAAGCAAATATGAAAAGTAAATTTTTAAAAGCTACAAAATAAAAATAGTGATCATGTACAAAGGGATAAAAGTCAGATTGACATCTGAATATCTTCTATAATCTGAGAGACAGAATGGAGCCATATTTTAAAAATTTGGGAAAAATCTTGAATCAAGAATTTTATACTTAGAGTACAATTCAAGAGAGAGAGCATGATAATAATATTTTGAAATGTAGAAATCAAATCCAAGAGAAAAGGAATGGGTTTAAAGAAAAATGAGCAAATGATTTAGTAAGATGTAGTTTTATATCAAATAATGGTTGGCTATTTACATTTTTATCCTCTTTAAAAATTCCAAAATAGAATTCAACTCACTAAAGGCATATGGCCAAAGCTGGAATGGTGAGAAAGAACTATCAAACCTGATAAGGTTATTGGGTTTTGAGGACAGAATATAATTTGGTCAGGACACAGAGCCATTTAGATCTGTCACTCAATATCAAAGATAGTTGAAATGATACAGGAGGAATGAAGATAAAGGTTTATAAAGAAAATACCACATAAATGCTAGCAAAAAGAAGAGAGGTGCAGCAATATTTATATGAAACAAAGTGAAATACAGAGTAAAAAAGCAGTATAATTCACAAGGAAGATATTTCATGTTGGTGATATGAGGAACTCTTGAAGAACCTAAAAGAAAAGTCAGAATCTTTTATGTACTTAAAAACACAACCTTGAAAGACATGAGACAAACCTGATAAGAAAACTTCCATTCCCAACAACAGTTCTAAATAGATTTTTTGGGGAAAAAACTGGCTTTTATGGCATTTCAAAAATGATAGGTAAAATATTTTTTTAATATGCTACTTAATGGGAGTTAAAATGGGACAAACAGGGTGGGCATTTGCTGTAGTAATTTAAGGTGCTGTTTGGGATACCACATTTCACATCAGAGTACCTAGGTGTGAGTCCTGCCTTGGCTCCTGAGTCCAGCTCTCTTGTAATGTGCACTCTGGGAGTTAGCACATGGTGGTTCAAATAGTTGGGGCCCTGCTACCCATGTGGAAGACCAGGATGGAGTTTTTAGCTCCCAATATTGGACTCATCAGCCTCAGCCATTAGAGGCATTTGGGGATTAAGCCAGTGGATGGGAGCCGTTACTTCTGTGTCTGTCTATCCATCTCTGTCTTCCTGCCTCTCAAATAAATAAAGAAATATAGTTTTCAAAAATAGGGCAAGTATTTAGGGTTTTATGGGGCATCAGGAAAGGAGACGCACCCTGGTACCAAGCAAAGGGGTAGTCAAATTAAAGATAAGAACCTAAGTTACAGCCTATCAATAATAGCTCCTCCAATGGGTAAATCAGGAAAACTCACCTCTGCAGACTACGTAGTGGTGTAATTGTCTGACTCAATCTTAATACAGTACTCAAAACTGAAAAAAAAAGGGTACCTATTATTTCTAACCATGTCTGGATTCAGGACCTCTATTCACAGTAATTGTATGATGCATAAAAATATATCAAGTTCAACATTAAGGCAATCCAATTGGTCATGGCCCCAATATTGCAATATCTTGGTAGAAAAAAAAATCAGATTTTTCTCTGTAGAAATGCACTTTCAAGTTCATGCTAGAGGAATTCCTATAAAATTCCAAAGGGGTCAAAACTTTACAATAAAATGTATCCAATAAACATGAGGAAATAAGCTATAACAAATTAAAGTCAAAAGAAACACACCTACCATATATCAGACCTCAAGATATCAGAGAAAGTATCATGTATTATAAAGTAAAATGACTAAGTTTAATGTGCTTAAAGGGAAAAGAAATTGTTGGAAATATGGCAGTAGAACAAGAAATGATCAAAACTAACAAGCCAAATCAGAAAACATAAGTTAGTATAATGTATAGAAATAAAAAAGATAAAAAGCAACTGTAGAACTTTAAGGATGGATATAATGACACATAAAGCAGCTCAAGAGAGATTTCATGAAATCAAATGCTGAGTTGGAGAGTTCTATTTTTAATGGTGGTAAGGCAGATTATTTCAGCCTATCTTGACAAACTCTAGGGAAAACAGATTTTAAAGAAAGCAATTGGATGGTTCTAGGGAGTTCCCAGAAGGAGGGATAAACGGGACCCTTGAAAGAAAGATCTGCACTAAGTTACATCCACGCTCATCCAGCTTCCCCGTCATGCTCTTCCCAGCACATGGGATGTAGGCTGGTTAGAAAGAAAGCAGAAAGCCTCAGGGTTATTGAATCTAGTTGACAGTGGGGAGAGGGTGAGACTGCCAATGTGGCTTTACATCGAGGCACAAAATGTCAGAAAAGAAGAAGCCATGGTAGGGAAGGGGGGACTGTCAAAATACAAAATTCCCACAAATATTTAACTGAGCTGGGAACCGCAGATAGGCGTGAAAGACACGATGCAGCCCCCTGGGAAACAAGTGTTTGAAGACTGAAAAGCCAGTCACAGACTTCAGCTGCTGCCCATCACAGAGAAGAAAGAATTTAGATGTTGACTCCTTCCAAATCAGAGTGGCTTGGTAAAACATTTCATGGGTTTCTATTTTAAATTCCAGGAGATTCATGCGTAGAGACCTAGGCTAACAAAGAAAAGTTCACAGGGTCAACTTTGAATGTAACTGCTCATTAGAACAGAGATCAATAATCTTCAGAAACTTATGAAAGCCACAGTCTCATCCCCGAAGTCCAGTGTATGGAACTGAATTACTAGACATATGAAGAAAGATTGCTATGATTCATTGAGAACAGGTGTCAATAGAGACAGAGCTTGAGTATCAGCAGCATGGTAGAACAAGCAAAGAATTCAACTATTATAAAAATGGTCAAGGGCTCAAAGGAAAAAGCTGGTCACTATGAGTAAAGAGATAGATAATACCATCAGAGAAATATATAGCGTAAAAAATAAAACAAATAGAGTCTTGAAAGCTGAACATTATCAGAAAAAGCTTTTTTAAAAATCACAGAATATTCTTGTTTAAAAAAATTATTGATTGGTTTTGAAAGTCAGAGAGAAAGGGAGAGTGGGAGGGAGAGAGATCTTCCATCTGCTGGTTCACTCTCCAGATGACTGCAATGGCCAGTACTGGACCAGCCCAATGCTGGGAGCTTCATCCAGGCCACCCGCATGGATGGCAGAGGCCCAAAACATTTGGCCCATCTTCTGCTGCTTTTCCCAGGCCATTAGGTGGGAGCTGGATTGGAAGTAGAATATCCTGGACACACACCAGCACCTATATAGGATGCTGGCATCTCGGGTGGTGGCTTTACTCATTGCACCACAACACTGGTCCTTCACAGAATAGTTTTAACTATTAAAGATGGCTGAAGAATAGTCTGTAGATTTGAAGTAGATCAGTGTAACTCTACAATCAGAAAAAACAGAGGGAAGGATGGTTAAAAGAAGAGAGAACAGAGCCCCATGAGCAATGGGACAAGAGGCATAATGCACATGTAAATCAAGCTCCCTAAAAGAAGAGGCTGATTGGGGCAGAAATGTTGATGTGCATGGGACTGGTGTTGCGCAGGGGTTGAAGCTTCTGCCTGTGATGCCCACATTCCGTGTCTGAGAGCTGGCTCCTCTGCTTCCAATCCAGCTTCCTGAAGCTAATGTGCCTGGGAAAGCAGTGGGCTCTGGTCTGGTAGCTTCAGCTTAGTCACCCTTAGCTGTTGAGGGCATTTGGAGAGTGAGCCAGTAGATGGAACATCTCTCTCACTGTCTCTTTCTCTCAAGGAAAGTGGAGAAAAATGGTTATGCAAATTATCCATGAATTTTTTTTAAAAAGATTTACTTATTTGTTTGAAAGAGTTACAGAGAGAGAGAGATAGAGAGATAGAGAGAGAGAGAGAGAGAGAGAGAGTGACCACCATAGAGCTGCAACAGCCAGGGCTGGGCCAGGTTGAAGCCAGGAGCTTCGGGTCTCTCATGTGGGTGGCAGAGGCCCAATCACTTCGGCCACCTTCTACGCCTTTGCCAAGGTCATTAGCAGGGAGCTTGATCAGAAGTAGAACAGCCAGGACTGGAACTGGTGCCCAAATGGGATGCTGGCGTCACAGGCATCAACTTTACAATGGTGTTGTGCTACACCACAACACCAGCCCCTCCAAGAATCAATATAAAGCTCTTTTGTATAATATAAAATAATTCATTTTTTAAAATCTAATAATCTGACTTAAAATAATTTCTCAGAAGACAGAGAAATTACAATAATTAAAGAATGGATTTCAGTTAAATTAAAAGATATTTATAAAAATTCCTAATATAAGATCTCAAATACACATTTTGATGAAAACCAAGTTGAACAAAAGAAATTCATAACACATTTTTTATTACATTGATTAATATCCCCCCACAAGAATCCATCTGTTAAAACCAAATTCTTCTTAAAATCTTACTGTTACTAAATTATCTTCCTTCTGATGAATTGCCTACTTCTTTAATTCAAAAATGAAAGTTAAACACATCATTATATTTTTCTTTATGCCTTGACTGCCAAAACTTTACAGCACATTTTAATGATGTGTTAATTCATCTAAATCTATGGCATGAATATTTAAAAATTTTTGTTTATGTCTCCCATTCTCATGAATTTATATTTTTATTTATGGTTCCATTTTTTATATATCCTTATAGTAAAACAGCTTAAGTAAATTATACTCATGTCAGTTGAAAACATTTTATTTAAAAAGCATATTAATTACCAACCAGAAGGTATAGAAAATCTCCTGTAACTGTCTTCCAGTATTTGAACTACTATCACATAGAACAGAGGTTGGCAAACTATGCCAAAGGCTCCAATCCAGCCCATCACTTGTTTTTGTATGCCTTGTGACTTAAGAATATGTTTCATATTTTCATCTCATTGGAAAAAGAACTAGAAGAATATTTTTGTGACATGTAAAAATTATATGTGGTTGTAATTGTCATGTCCTTAAATTAAGGTTGATTGGAATAAAAACACACTGCTTTATTCATGAATCATGCAAGTCATTCAACAGCAGGGATGGGTAGTGGTGACAGATCCGTGGCCAAAATATTAATCAGTTTGCTGACTGCCAGTTTAGACAAACAAGAAGGTACAATGTGTGTGTGTGCATGTGTGTGCACGTGTGTGTGTGTGTGTGTAGGTGAGTCAGTGAATAGGGGAGGGGATCAATTTTCAGTCAACAAAAGAAACTATTAAAGTCCTGAAAAAACCCAAATTAATATTTGTGACACCTGGTTGCCCCTCTTCCAGGCCAGCTCTCTGCTGTGGCCCAGAAGTGCAGTGGAGGATGACCCAAGTACTTGGGCCCTGCACCCCATGGGAGACCAGGAGAAGCACCTGGCTCCTACCATTGGATCAGCGTGGCGCGCCGGCTGCGGCCATTGGAGGGTGAACCAACGGCAAAGGAAGACCTTTCTCTCTGTCTCTCTCTCTCTCACTGTCCACTCTGCCTGTCAAAAAAAAAAAATTTGTGACAAATTTTTATGGGAGATTTGAATATTACTAGAATGATTTATATGTCCTAAAATCTCTTCCAATATTTGAGTCTGAGTTTCAATTTATAAAATAAATTTATGAATAAGTTTTCAATAAATTTATGAAATAAATTTGTAAATATGAATCATAACCACAAATAATTTACTGTAAGATAAATTTGGATTTTCAGTTAATCAGAGAAAAAAATAACTACTTAAAAACTTTGTGACAACTTAGTAAGAATTCTGAAAAATTTACTGAAAAGTAAAATCCGAGTGGTTTGAAGATTTGAATGTAAGAAATGAAGTCATAATAGGAGCAAAAGAGAAGGTGAATGTAAGAATTCAGAGTAAGCAGGCACTTTCAGATATGGTTAAAGAGGCAAACACCATAGAGGAAAAGACTGAATGCAAATAGAAAAACAAAAATCTTCTGTGTCTCAAACAAAAGAGGGAGACTGTAAGGTAAATAGTAGGAATATTAGCCATAAGAATATTCAATTATAAGAACTGATCAATTATTAATCAATAGCTTTAGTCAATTTTGAATGACTTACATGATTCATAAATGAGGCAGTGCAGTTTTATTCCAATCAACCTTAATTTAAAGACATGACAGGGGCTGGCACTGTGGCGTAGTGGGTAAAGCCGCCGCCTGCAGTGCTGGCATCCCATATGGGTGCCAGTTTGGGTGCCATTTTGAGTCCTGGCTGCTCCACTTCCCATCTGGCTTTCTGCTATGGCCTGGGAAAGCAGTGGAGGATGATCCAAGTCCTTGGGCCCTTCCACCTGCATGGGAGACCCAGAATAAGCTCCTGGCTCCTGACTTCACATCAGCTCAGCTCCGGCCTCTGCGGCCATCTGAGGAGTGAACCAGCGGATGGAAGACCTCTCTCTCTGTGTAACTCTGACTTTCAAGTAAACAAATAAATCTTTAAAAAAAAAGGACATGACAATTACAACCACATATAATTTTTACATGTCACAAAAATATTCTTCTTTTAATTCTTTTTCCAACAAGATGGCAAAACAAGATTGGCAAAACTAAAGAATGATAAAGTAAAAGGAAAAATGCAAAGAAAGAAATACGCAAATTAAAATGTCAATGAAACATTTCTAAAGCAATACCAAATTGTTTTGGTATGAGTGAAGTTTAGAGACACTTCTATATACTTCTTTGATGATAAATTCAGAACATTTCTTGGGGGAAAATTTTTAGTATTGATCTGAAGACTTAAATACCTATATTTGGTTTTCATCCATAGGAACCACATGTTTATGTAATAACTCTTGTTTTCATCTATTTGTACTTTCTGGTAACTCCCTGCATCTCAGCATCACTTTTTCTCTTTATTTCCATTGGGTCATCAATGAAAAGTCCAGAGAAACATGCATTCCTATTAATTCAGTGAGTCCTACAGAGGAAGGTACAGATAGGAACACAGAGTGATCAGTTACTTTGCATTAGGAAGTTTCTTTAGCAAGAAAACTGTATTACATGGAAAGAGAAATGAGGATGCCAAGTGATTGCTAGTGTACTCTTTTTCTGAAGCGTGTTAAATCAGCATAGCTCAGTTATTGCTAGTCATTTCAAGACTTCCCAATTTTCCTCAGCCTACTCTCTCAAATATCTTTTATTCACGGTAAATGCTTAGAACATTTCTTTTTTCAGCTGATGCTAGTTGCTTTAAGATTTATGCATGTGTATGGAATATCTAAGTGAAATGTGGAAAGATTTTAATAGATGGAAAAAGCCAATTTGGTTTCAGTAGTTCCTGCAAACTCATTTGACTCCAACCATCATATTGTTTAACGTGACGCAAATCTTTCTGATATTGCGGCGATGCCCTTTAATTTGTACTTAGAGACTTTAATTCAATGTCCCATTCAGCACAAGAAAGATGGGTTTGAGCAGCCTGAACCTCATTCAGGAATGGGAACAGAAAGAGTGGAGTGGGCATTGGCAAGACAAGATGGTTGAGAGAAAGGGTATCCATTACTCAGCTCATTTGTCACATGTGAGTTGACTTGCATTCTGAAACTTCCTGGAGGTTATTCGTACCGTTAAGTGATAAGACAAGCAATTTCTAACTTTTAAAACAACAAAATGCATCTTTGTGTATAATCAATATACTTGTAAAGTGTCTGCAACCTGGGAATTCATTTCTACAAACTATTTTGCACCATGCTTAAGTAGGCCTCATTATTTTATCATATTTATTAAGATAAAATATAGTGTGATCAGTGATTTGATGATTAGTTTGATATTTACTTTCTTTTTTTTAATATTTATTTACTTTATTTGAAAGTCAGTTACACAGAAAGAGGAGAGGCAGAGAGAGAGAGAGAAGTCTTTTTTTAAAATTTTTTTTGACAGGCAGAGTGGATAGTGAGAGAGAGAGACAGAGAGAAAAGGTCTTCCTTTGCCGTTGATTCACCCTCCAATGGCCGCCACGGCTGGCACGCTGCGGCCAGCGCACCGCGCTGATCCGAAGGCAGGAGCCAGGTGCTTCTCCTGGTCTCCCATGCAGGTGCAGGGCCCAAGCACTTGGGCCATCCTCCACTGCACTCCCTGGCCACAGCAGAGAGCTGGCCTGGAAGAGGGGCAACCGGGACAGAATCCGGCGCCCTGACCGTTTCTAGAACCCGGTGTGCCGGCGCCACTAGGCGGAGGATTAGCCTGTTGAGCCACTGTGCCGGCCGGGTATTTACTTTCATTGTATTATGCAAGATATACTTCCCTCTGCCTGAGGCTCTGCTGTCAGCCTGTTTCTCTGCCTAGGAGGGAGTTTTTGATCTCAGCTCTCACTGGTCATCATTTCACTAATGGGTCAGGCACAAAGTGTATTACCCTTCATGCATGCTATTTGCCTCACATCACAGGCTTGGCACAAATAATAAAGCTCTGTTGAGCTTCTTGTTCCATGAAGGAAGGGAGGGAGGGAGGTCCGGTCTGTTACATCCTCCACCCCCAGCCACTCTGATGAACATTGTGAGTTTTAGGCCGCTGTTTAGGGATGAAGATTCAAACTCCTAAAGCAATCCCTTGGGTTGAGGATGAAAGGCAATTTGACAGCAGGCCATGCAGCAAGGTCTGTGCCACCTTCAGCCTTAGGTCAAGGTCAATCTTGGCACTGACTCTCAGAGTCTCTCCTTTGCAGTTCTGGGTATCCTTTCCCAGAGCATTCTCTTAGCCTAGGAAACAGAGGCTAAAGCACCAATTTAAATAATAAGTTTTAACCATCTCTCATGTGTGAGGCATCATAGTCATCAGATTAATGACTGTTTGTTTGTTTTTCCTAGCTGACAGTACCAGTGTAAAAATCCAAATTCATTTTTCTTAGTTTATCAGCTTCAGAGTGGAGGAAAAAAGAGTAATATCAGGTATCAGGTAGCATGACAATTTCGTGGTGGCTCCTAACTCATGAGTGTGGAGCATGTTTACCACTGTGATCCCTGGACCAGAAGAAGGCCTGGCTTAACCCAGCACCCTTTTAGAAAGGAAAATTTGTGGGACCGGCATTGTGGCATAGAAAGTTAAGCCTCGTCCTGCGAAGCTAGCACCCATATGGGCACCTGTTCATATTCCAGGTAGTCTGCTTCTGATCCGGCCCCCTGCTAATGTGACTAGAAAAGCAGTGGAAGATGGCTCAAGTACTTGGACTGCTGCCACCCCCGTGGGAGACCTGGATGAAGCAACTGGCTCCTGGCTTTAGCATGGCCCAGCCTCGGCCATTGCAGCCATTTGGGGAGAGAACCAGAGGATGGAAGACCTCTCTTTCTCTCTATCACTCTCCCTTTCTTTATCTTTTTGCAACTTTCCCCTTCAAATAAATAAATAAATCCTTAAAAAAAAAAAAAAAAAAAAGCAATGAAAGCTGCCCTGCACTAAATCTGCTGAGTCAGGAACTCTGGAGGTCCAGCAATGTCTTAGTTAACCTGAGAAGACTCTAATGGCAAGTGCTGAGAATGGAATATTATTCACAAGCGGCTAGTGCTCCTAAATCCCACATTTTAATGGGGAAGCATTGCATTATAAATGCAAACGTGGCAGTCACAGTGCTGTACTTGAGACTAAACTAAAGCAAATATCATATGGCAACTCAATTAGCTATGGGCAGAGTGTCTCCTCTGACTCAGCCAACAACTGTTTTCTGTTTATGGTTACAGGAAAGGTTTCTCACTTCCATACCAAGAAACCTAGGTTGGCCACGGTGATGTAAAACATTCATACAGATTCTTTCACCTGGGTTTGTTGTGGGTGGTTTCAATGGTGCATTCTCTCGGTGGATCCACAGAGACACCACTTAACTGCTCAGCATCTTCTCTCACGTCCCCTGCTTCTCATTATTCCGTCTCTACCTGGTTTTGGCACTAGTGACATAGTGGCATAGTTCTCACTTCTTCCTATCTCAGTTAGTCAGGCCCAGAGTTGATCTCTAGGGCAGTAACTGCTGTCACTTCGCATCAATATCCATGGGACCAGACTCACAGAGGAGATGTGGGCACAGACCAGAGAAAACGGTCTCCGTCCTGCAGATGGAGCCCACACCCTTTCTCTGCTCGCGTGACTTTGGACTCCGACCCCCTGGACACTCCACCCAACCCTCAGTTTGCACTGCACCTGGTAGAATTCCTTCCACACAGTGAGAGTCCCAGCTTGGTTTCCCTAACACCCAGGTTCACCTCCTGGATGTCTACTACAGGACTGCAGCTGAACCCGTGGAACCACTTTTCCCTGACTTCTCAGGAAATTTCACAGGGGCCCTGTCTTGCTCACCTCTCCTTGGTTACACTTGCCTTTTTTTTTTTTTTTTGACAGGCAGAGTGGACAGTGAGAGAGAGAGACAGAGAAGAGAGAGAGACAGAGAGAAAGGTCTTCCTTTTTGCTGTTGGTTCACCCTCCAATGGCCGCCACGGCTGGCGCGCTGCGTCCAGCACACTGCGCTGATCCGATGGCAGGAGCCAGGTGCTTCTCCTGGTCTCCCAGGGGGTGCAGGGCCCAAGCACTTGGGCCATCCTCCACTGCACTCCCGGGCCACAGCAGAGAGCTGGCCTGGAAGAGGGGCAACCGGGACAGAATCCGGCGCCCCGACCGGGACTAGAACCCGGTGTGCCGGCGCCGCAAGGCGGAGGATTAGCATACTGAGCCACGGTGCCGGCCACACTTGCCTTTCTTTCCCTAAATAACTCTGCTCCCAAAATTAACTTCAATAACACCCACTTGGGACAGAGATCCTGCTGTCTTAGGAGGACTGCAGAGTTGTAACAATGCATGGTTATTTGGAGTGATTATCATTCAATCCATTCAGTAAGACAGCAGAGAACTTGTTCTATATCAGTCTTGAAATGCGTTTATAAGGGTACATCACAAGGTTTATAGAAAATGGAACTGAAACATAAGCTTATTTTGGTGCCATAAATGTTTGAAATTCTTTTAAAATTATATAAAGGGAACGATATGTAATTTTCTGTTCTCATATTCTGTGCAGAAAAGGTTTCAAATTAATAGGTTTCCTGGAGAGGTACCATGAGACAAATGTGAGTGTGCAAATCCAGTGTCTATTATTTGTCAGTTAAGTGAGCTCAGTTTTGGTTTAGGTTGTCTGAGCCCATAGTTTTGTTTTGTTTTGTTTTTTTTTAACTTTTATTTAATGAATATAAATTTCCAAAGTACAGCTTATGGATTACAATGGCTTCCCCCCCCCACCATAACTTCCCTCCCACCCGAAACCCTCCCCTTTCCCTCTCCCTCCCCCCTTCCATTCACATCAAGATTCATTTTCAATTCTCTTTATATACAGAAGATCAGTTTAGCATATATTAAGTAAAGATTTCAACAGTTTGCACCCACATAGAAACACAAAGTGAAAAATACTGTTTGAGTACTAGTTATAGCATTAAGTCTCAATGTACAGCACACTAAGGACAAAGATCCTACAGGAGGAGTAAGTGCACAGTGACTCCTGTTGTTGACTTAACAAATTGACACTCTTGTTTACGGCATCAGTAATCACCCTAGGCTCTTGTCATGAGCTGCCAAGGCTATGGAAGCCCCCTGAGTTCACCGACTCTGATCATATTTAGACAAGGCCATGGTCAAAGTGGAAGTTCTCTCCTCCCTTCAGAGAAAGGTACCTCCTTCTTTGATGACCTGTTCTTTCCACTGGAATCTCACTCGTGGAGATCTTTCAGTTTTTTAACAATATCTTAAGGTAATAACATCAGCCTCACAAGGTTGTAGCAATACTTAGTTAATTTTTGTAATACATGCTACCCATAGCTGATAGTCTAGATTTGGTATGTATTACTGAGAGTACTTTGGAGTTTTTTTTAAAAATAGACATTTTTAGGTACATATACAATTATGCATTATCCCATTGTAATGGACAGACTCCATCCTTCCAGAAAGACAACCCTTCAAACATTCTAATTTTCCTTGAGGTTGAATCCCGTTTAATACCCCAATGTTTGGAAGTGATTATGATCTGAAATGAAATCCTGTCAATTCTTACCTTCTGACCTGTATATTTACAAGCAGATACTTTCTTAGTGGTATGGAATGCTAATTACAATGCACATATCACATCTCTGCTCAAGTGTGTAGGATGGCTATGGCCAGGACAGTAGCATCTCCAGTAGCCTCTGTTGAGCCCCAATAGAGAAGGTAATAGAAACATCTTTTAATTGCTAGATTTATCCAAATCTTCAGAGTAATTTTAACTAGAATTCAGAGTGCATCTAGGACTTGTTGCTGAGTTGGAGCCCTGGAATTCATGACCGGGTTGTGACACTCCAAGTTGCATTCAAATAGCTAAACCTAGAGGCAGGCATTGAGCCTCGTGGTCAGGGTGCTCACCTTCCACATTTCAACCCCAGTTGAAGGCAGTGAGGGCTCAAGTAACTGGATTCCTGCCACTCCTGTGGGAGTGCTGGGTTGAATTCCAAACTCCTGGCTTTGGAACAGCCTAGACCCAGCTTGAGTGCTCCCTGCTGTGGGCATTTGGAAGTGAAAGAGTGGATGCTGAGCTGTCTGTCTCTCAAACAAATAAAAATGTAAGCAAAAGATCTAAGTCTAAACACGCAGCCCAGCACATCCAAGACTATAAGACACAAGATCCTGAGGAGGGCTGAGCTCCAGAGTAGAAGTGAGCACCTACATTTTACGAAAGTTATTGAGGAAAAAACTAAGAGTTATAAAATTTAATACTTTTTTTTTCTTCAAACCAGGAAAATGCAGTTATTTGATTTTTTGCAACAGAATGCCTTGGTCTGGGGAAAAGGAGCTAGCTTCTACTATATTAGAGAACCAGAAAAGATAAGTTATATAATGTCCTTCATAGAGGCCTATGTAACTTTTAAGCCCATTTTGGTCTGGCAGCTTTGAAACCAGAGCAAGCTGCTATTTTGGATACTGAAGTCTAAACAGCAGAGTGATGCATAGATCTGAAATGTGCTATTTCTTTGTTCCCCCATCAAATGCTTACTCTACTTTGATAGATAATATGCCGTCTATTTTCTCTCTTACTTTTGGCCAAATGCAATAAAGTATGAAAAAAAAAATTTGAGCCAGGAAGACATATGGCCTGATTTGATTTGTATTACCCTTGTAGGACCCCAAAAGCGGTGTCCTCTTGTGACGACCCCAGAAACACAGACTCCGGACCAGACGATGCAATAGAACAGGAGGTAATTTATTTCATTTGTACAAATGGGCCCTCTACTGCTGCAAGCAGCAAGCAAGCGAGAGGAGCCCCGAGCAGCTATCTCACACAGCTTTTAAGGGGCAAAACCACAAAATTAACATACCATAGGGTGGCGTAAGTTTATTGGGTAACTACAATGGGAGGAGGTCCTCGAGGAGGAGGAGAGAACAGAAACGGGGGCTACGTGCCCTACGTGTCTAAGCTTGCACAAGGGGAGGGGGTCCTTGAAGAGCAGAAAGGGGTGGCTACATGCCCTACGTGCCTCACGGTTTCTTTGTTAAGCTTGAACAAGCACAGGGGAGGGGGCTTAGGTGCATACCAGGATGTTCTGTCCTTATCTCTGGGTAGTAGCCCTTATCTCTGGGTAGTAGCCCTTATCTCTGGCTAGTAGCTATCTGCTTTCTCTGTGAACTTAGTTTACTCCCCATTTCCCAGGGCTGTTTTATTAAGGCCATTTTATGGCGGCTCTCGGCTGCTCCTTTCATTCCCCCATTTTCTCTTTGAACTAATTTTAATCCTAAAATTGTGTGCCCGTTAATGAGGGGTTTCAATATGGTCACTGGTGGACAGGGCTTGATACTGTTGCGTGAGGACTAATGCCAATGATCAGCAAGCCAGGCCTTAGCATGTGGGCCCATGGCCAGCCATGGGTCCCCACATCTCCTCCTTTTTTTTTTTTTAAAAATTGAGAATGGCCTCTGTCTTAGGTTGCCCTCAGTCATCTCTGTCCTTACCCGTCATCGGTAACTCTGGCAGCTTGGCCTAGAGCCCTGTCTTAGGTTGGTACAGGATGCTGAGCGTCTTACCCGTCTTTGAGTACCATTCCAGCCCAACATTAGGTGAGAGATGAAACATACAGCCAAATATCAATTATTTTGATTACAAAGGAGGCTTGGTACGAAGTTTTAAATGATGAATCTCAGTCCATTCATACTATAGGGAAGTCAGCATAAAATGCAGAACACACGGAAGACATCCCATACAAAGTGGGAAAAGCAGTAGCAGTCCAGCCAACATTAATAACCAATGAATCCATTGAAACCCTTCAAATGAATAGTGGGTTAGTAATAAACATATGTTGCATTTTACTCTTAAGTTTATCAATAACAGACTCTATATATGGCACATTGTTAGTAATGTTAAAGCAATATCCCCCAGGTACAGGTTTACAACTTAAATGATCTTTTTTAACAGCAAGTAATTGTTAGCTGCATGGCTTAAAAGCACTCCTGAGTGAACTTGATCCAATTCTTTGGCTATATTGGATAGCACAGTAGCAGTAAGATTGATTGCTTTGGTCACCAAACATGTAAGCCTTCATAGTCCACGATTATTTCCAAAGCCAGTCCAGGAACACTTACTACTGATGCAGCCATGGCAAGGGCAGTGTCCTCTCCTATTAGGATGATTGTTATTGTAGTCTTCAGGTAAAGCACACCACTGCTCTATCCGCTGCTGTAAATACAGATGTTAGCATCAGGGCCACACGGCCCAGGGAGCAATTGCAGAAAGGCATGTTGGTTACACGGAAAAACCCATCCCTTAGGAGCCCTTGTCCCATACCAGTACTGGATCAGGTCCATTCCATTGATTGGTGATAGGATCCCTCCATTTTACCATTGCTCTTTTTACAGCTGTTTTTAAGCAGTTAGAATTTAACAGAGACATCAAGAGAACATAATAGATTACTTTAACTCATTGCTTTAACAGAGGATCAGATTTTGATTTTATGTCAAAGAAAATAACCAAAGATTTCTTCTTCCCATAACATTTTGCGACTTTCTCACACCTTCTGTAACTTGCTCAAACCTTTCTCTTCTCCCCCCCCTTTTATAAACAATTTTTACAAATCATATCCCTTTTTTATTTAAAAGTACCTCTTTCTTTTAACTTTCCTTATCAAGAACACGCTTTTATGTTTGTGACCTTTTACATCAAAATGATGGTATCTGGGACTGTAGCAGTCAATGGGAGAGTAACTTTGTTTAATTCCCTGTAATCCACAGTCATTTTTCAGGTTTCATCTGATTTCTTAACATGCCAAATTAGATAATTTCTTTTAGTGATTATGGGAATCATCACTCCAGCACTAAGATAATTTTTTTACTGTTTTAGATATTTCCTCATATCCACCTGGAATTCTGTATTGTTTACACTGAATAACCTTAGTTGGCCCTGGCAGCAGTACAGGAGCTTGATATAATTTTTTTTTTCTACCACTATCTAGCAGTTTGACTCCAAAGGGCAGCATTTTCTTTTTTCCAATTTACATTTATCCTGTACTTATTTTTCCAATTGCTTACACATGCATCAGTATGCAGATAACAAAATCCATTCTTACCTCCCCAAAGCCTATAGTTCATCCCCCTTTTCCACCGGCACTGATAGCAAAACCTCAATAACTTGTGGAGGCTGTGCACTCTGTAACTTGCCATCCCAATTCTCACTCGATTCTGAGCAGAGAGCCCATTCCTTCACCAAAGAGGCGATCTGAAGGTCTTTCCAGCCAGGAACATCACAGGTTACACATGCAACTTCAGTTTTTCTTTTAAAGAAAGGCATTGCTTTGCATACTTGCGGATCCTGCCAACTATGCCAATTTGTGACAGTAAATTACTTTTTAGCTGTCTGCTGTGCAAAGACTTAGTTACTTTTAATCTGCAAGAAATACGCTGCAAGCCTTGTAGTGCACACTAAAATTATTTAGAGGAAAGATGGTAAAGGAGCATAGATTAACAGAATGTTGCAATAAACATGGCTCCATTGCTTTAATGATACTATAGCAAGATGGTCCACTGACCCCTGTAGGGAGGGCCTGAGGCTGGCCCCGCTTCCAGTTTCCTGAACTCTGTTTTTTAATGAATTACCTTCTTTATCAGTTTTGGAGTGACATTATTGGCCCAATGCCTTTCCCTTTAGCACTGGAAGCAAATTCCAGGAAGAGCCTTATTTTGATTTTTGACTTCTGGACAATTTTTGTACATGTCCCTGTTGCCCACATTTATAGCACCCTCATTTATCAGGCATAGCCCTCCTTGATGATTTTTGTAATGACATACCAAGCAGAGCGTCAGGTCCTGAATGTCCTGTTATTAATCCATTTTGTTAATTTCTCATTAAAGGGACTGTCACAGAACACCTCAATCACAGTAGCCAATTGATCATGTTCACGTTGTACTTAAGTTTTGTAGAATTTACAGTACTGTGGGCATCACTAGGCAATCTTCACACAGCTCCGGAGAAGGATCCATACTGAGAATTAAACATTATTAGTAATCATCACGGGCACATTTAACATTCAGCTTGACTGCATGTTCCCCCTGAAATGAAACAGCAGCAGCAGAGGCTTGCTCTGGCTCCCCCTTAAAGCCCCCAAGGACAAGGGTGGCTCATTGCCAAGATTTTAGGCAAGCAGTGCGTCCCATCTCGGGTCTTGGCCAGAGAGCCGAGACATGAAGCATGCCCACCTGTTTATCAGAAAACATTCCTTTATCCTCCTCCCTGGGAACTGGCCAGGCTCCCAAGGAGCAGGAGAAGGTCATTCGGCAGCAAAGTTTCTTGGTTACCAGAGCCAAATCTAGGTACAAGCCTCTCCATTCCAAAAATTTGTCCTTACATTTGGCCCTAGAGTTGCATTGAGAAGTAGACATAATTAACACATCATAAGAATACAATACACATTTTTCATACAAGTATACATCTAGCAATCAAACACAACAATAAAAACAGATGGGGGAGACAGTAAGAGATAAAGGACAACAAAAACAGTGACACACAGAACACAAATCACAAGCCGCGCGGCAACAGACCGAGACAAAACCGAAACTATCAGAAGGGAGCGGCAGTCTAGCCAGGCTCTCCCCTGGAAGAAAGGAAATTCCCTCTTTCCCTCCTTCCCAGACCACCACTGGAGCGTTCTCCAGGGTTGAACCAGGGGTCTCAGGACACGTCTGAAATCACAAGCCGCGCAGCAACAGACCGAGACAAAACCAAAACCAGAATTTCAGAAGGGAGCGGCCGTTTGGCCAGGCTCTCCCTTTGAAGAAGGGAAACACTCTCTTTCCCTCCTTCCCAGACCACCACTGGAGCGTCCTCCAGGGTTGGACCAGGGGCCTCACGACACGTCTGTCTCCCCTTTGGTCCAGTCAGTACTGAGCCTGTACAGGCGCCCCAGGACGGATTCCACGTCGTCCTGGCAGACAAGGACAAACAGTACAAACCACAGTTACAATAATACACAAGTAAGCAAACTTACCTCCGTCTGGCCGATGGAGTGTGGGAGTCTGGGGTCCCCCAAATCCCGGACGAGCCCCCAGATGTAGGACCCCAAAAGCGGTGTCCTCTTGTGACGACCCCAGAAACACAGACTCCGGACCAGACGATGCAATAGAACAGGAGGTAATTTATTTCATTTGTACAAATGGGCCCTCTACTGCTGCAAGCAGCAAGCAAGCGAGAGGAGCCCCGAGCAGCTATCTCACACAGCTTTTAAGGGGCAAAACCACAAAATTAACATACCATAGGGTGGCGTAAGTTTATTGGGTAACTACAATGGGAGGAGGTCCTCGAGGAGGAGGAGAGAACAGAAACGGGGGCTACGTGCCCTACGTGTCTAAGCTTGCACAAGGGGAGGGGGTCCTTGAAGAGCAGAAAGGGGTGGCTACATGCCCTACGTGCCTCACGGTTTCTTTGTTAAGCTTGAACAAGCACAGGGGAGGGGGCTTAGGTGCATACCAGGATGTTCTGTCCTTATCTCTGGGTAGTAGCCCTTATCTCTGGGTAGTAGCCCTTATCTCTGGCTAGTAGCTATCTGCTTTCTCTGTGAACTTAGTTTACTCCCCATTTCCCAGGGCTGTTTTATTAAGGCCATTTTATGGCGGCTCTCGGCTGCTCCTTTCACCCTCAATATGATGTGTTTCCTATTTTCCAGTTTCAGAAATCTGTGTACCATTAAGTGTGCAGATGTAGAAAGAGTATTCTAAAAGTTTATGGGAAATCGGTATTCTGAGAAAAGCTGTGCTTGAATTTCAAATTTCTGGCACCAAACTAAATTTATCTTTTAATTACATTTTCCATGAAATTTTTGAATTCCCCTCATAAATGTTCATGTCACAACAAAGTATAGACATCAGCTGGTGGGTTTTAGAGACAAGTGAGGAGGAGTACAAAAGAATGTTTGGCAAGAAGATAGAAGGATAGCAAAAGGTTTTTTTGAGGTTTGTTTATTTGAAAGGTGGAGGGAGGGAGGGAGGGAGAGAGAGAGAGAGAGAGAGAGAGAGAGATGAGCCTGAGATCTTCTATTAACTAGTTCAATCCCCAAATACTTGTAACAGCCAGGGCAAAGTCAGGAGCCAGGAATTCCATTCACATCTCCTACACAGGTGGCAGGGGCCCAAGCACTTGGGCCATCTTTTGCTGCTTTCCCAGGTACATTAGCAGGGAGCTGGATCAGAAGTGCAGCAGCCAGGACTTGAACTGGTGCTCTAATATGGGAAGGCTGCATGACAAGTAGAGGCTTAACCTGCTTCACTGCAACAGGTCCCACTGGCATGGGGGACGTTTAGAGCTACAGTGGCCTGTGCCAAAAGCCTGCTTTGGATCCCACACCTTCCAGCTGAAGGCTCTGGTGATGCAATCTTTATGACCTCTTTCACTAGGGTCTCTAAGCCTTCAGCCCTCACTTCTAGGAGTCCAGGTGCTATTGCCATGCTGTGCCCACTCCCTGGACTGTTGTATCAGGAATTCTCAGAGGCAGTGAGTTGGGAATGTAGTTTTGGTCAAAGCCTCTTGAGTAGATTTCTACCTCCACAACATCTCCTTTCCCATGTAACTCTCAGGTCTGCACTGGCAGCCACTATCTTGATGATGTTCTAGATTCCGGCACGATTTATATTTCTGGAGCCACACTAAGTACTGGACACCAATCCCAGACTCCTCATGCTAGTGTGTTAATCAATTACTCATATTTTGCACAACGAATAAAAGACGGCAGAAATCACTCCTGTGATTCCGTTGTAGACCACGTGATCATTTGCTCTTAAAAACCATCTTCCATGGGAACTGAAATTCTAACCTGAAAGCACTTGGTTGATACATTCTGATCTGTGTTTAGAATTAATACTGGCTGGCGCTGCGGCTCAATCGGCTAATCCTCCACCTAGCGGCACCAGCACACAGGGTTCTAGTCCCGGTCAGGGCGCCGGATTCTGTCCCAGTTGCCCCTCTTCCAGGCCAGCTCTCTGCTGTGGCCCGGGAGTGCAATGGAGGATGGCCCAAGTGCTTGGGCCCTACACCCCATGGGAGACCAGGAGAAGCACCTGGCTCCTGCCTTCGGATCAACGCGGTGCGCTGGCCGCACCAGCCGCGGCGGCCATTGGAGGGTGAACCAACACCAAAAGGAAGACCTTTCTCTCTGTCTCTCTCTCTCACTATCCACTCTGCCTGTCAAAAAAAAAAAAAAAAAAAAAAGGAATTAATACTAACTACTAACGTAGAGCAAACAATTTAGTAAAAGGAGCCTTGGATTTTTAATGTGCGAAGCAGAAGTCTGTAAGTCCTTTCTTCTCCACACTCATAAAACCGCCAGTGGCGTAATTCTGGATTCCAGTAGAGGGCAAACTTAGACTTGCAGTTTTCTAGGTATTTGAACTATACCAGGAAGACAGTCTTTATGTTTAAAACAATGTTTCCTCTAACTGTTCACTACTACTTAAAAGCTAAATCTGCATTAATCACACCCATCATTAAATTACTTGTTAAACCATTTTGTTAAAAAATTACATCACAAATGAAGAGAACTAACAAATAAGGCTGTATTAGACAGAAATAAAGTCTTCTTCCATTGATAAACCTCTGGATTCATTAATAGTACACCTCCTCACAATTTGTCTTCTACACACACAAGAGTGAAGGGCACTTTAGCTGAGACAAAGGCTCTCTCCTTTTCTTCTTTGCTTTCTTTTATCTTAATCCTAATGCCATTACCCAAAGGCCACTATGGGTTGCTGGGATACTAAACAGAGAACCTGATAATTGTTCTTCTTCTTCTTATTGTTATTATTTATTACAGAATGAAAATACTTCCCTAAGTAATCAAACCTGATATGTAGCATTAAAATATAGCTACTTATTTCAAGTTGGTTCATGTGTGTTTGCCTTGTTGTTTCTCTATTTGGAAAAAAAAAACACTCCTTTCCCCTTGTTTATTTATTCAACATTTACTTAATAGACAAATGTGCTAAGAAATGATTAAAATTCAGAAGTTTCAGTAATGCAGCTTGTCAACAGATCATCCTAAAATAGTTCTTACATGTATTGTTGAATGTCAGTTTGCCAGACTGAGAAATCGAGATAAAAAGAGATGTTCTGGCTATCTCATTGTTTCCAAAAGCAAACTGGGTATTTGTGAAGTGCTCTGATGCAGCCATGTGAATTCCTGCTACGAGAGACGAGAGACGTGCTCCTGAGCGCTTCACGTTATCCTACTATCTAACCTTTAGAAGAAACCCACAGTCACTGTGCTCTGTATTTCACATGTAAATAAACCATGACTCAGGAAATTTTCGCTGAAGAAAGGATTTCCCAGAAGAGTTAGGTGTATTGCTCAAGATCTACAGCATTATTGACAATAATATTAATATTATTATGTAATATTATCAATATTAATACAATTGACAATAATATTAATAATAATAAAGAGATTACTGTGACTGTTCTCAGTATCCTTAGACTCTGAGATGATGGAATATACTCACATTATTAATCAACAAGTTGAGAGTTAAAGTACAAGGCAAAAATACAATAGGTGTCTAAGACAATACAACACATGGTTTAGAAGTCTTTGTACAAAAAAGGGTGAACTGTTTTCAAAGAATATAAGTAGGAAAGAGGAATGTGTCCTGTGGCCCAGCTGGCAGAAAACACATGAGCCAAAGCATTAGATGGGAATGCTGCATACATATTTAGTCTCATGGATTTATTTGGGATCATGTGTAAGACAGGTAGCACACCAGGTATGTAACATGAAAAGATTTCAGAGCCAGACTCATAGATTGGATCCCTTCCCCTTTCTCCTGGATGTATTTTACCTTAATTCTTAGGAATTTTTGCATATAAAATATACTCCTCCATACACAAAAGGAAGATTGATTTTTGGATATAACACGTATAAAATGAATAGACATGAATAGAATGGGGTGATGAAGGAATGGGATAGGGATACCACGAGATTATTTTCATCAACAACTTGTGAATGTTAACGAATCTGCGTTTGGAATCGGATGCTCATTCACTGAAGCACCTTTAAGATATTAATATTTAGGATATCATTAAATACGTATTTCCATGTTGCCATGAAAGATACCAGACCTCAGTCAGAAGAACCATGTAGCCAAAATCCTTAGCCATGTGTTGAAGATGAGTGAGACATTTGTCACACAAGGCAAACAAAAATGAAACAAACCTTAGATTTGTCACACTGACAAGTAAATACATCCCCATAGTTCTGTCCTACATGTGAATCTCCAGGAACACAAGTGGAGATGCATTAGGAATAAGACGATTCTGTAGTGGACCATCTCCTTGCCCCAAGGTTATAATGTGATTCTTGGAAATGGAAGAACTAAAATTAGTTAAAAAAGACTGTAAGTTGAAGTTATGTATGTTTTGATTTGTATATTATGTTTGGAATAATAATCAGATGCTTTGAGAAAAAAATCAATCACTTCTCTAGGATATGATGACTTCTAACTATCACATGTCCCATATTTCTGTGGTGTACTGTGGTCAAATTTAATTTGACACTGAGCCATATATTCTTGATTTATTTATGTTTTCCTAGTTCCTGTTGAAATTCTCTATGATAGTAAATGATACACCTAAAGACTTGGGAGCAGGCAGGCTCACTAGGCAAGAACATCCCACTTGCTCACAAAAAAGTAACTTCTGAAAATTGTTGAGGTATATGAACTGGATTAATGCTTTGTTTTTATAAAATGCACACATATCAACATCAGACTCAGTTCAAAAACAGAAGTATACTAAGTCGCTGATTGCTGTGCTGACATACCCTACCAGAGTGCCAGTTCAAGTCCTGGCTGCTCCACTCCTAATCCAGTTCCCTGCTAAAGCCGTTGGGAGAGCAGTGGAGAATGGTCCAAGTACTGGGGTCCCTGGATGGAATTCCAAGGCTCCTGGCTTCAGTCTGGCCTAGTCTCAGCCACTGTGGCCATTCAGGGAGTGAATCAGTAGATCGTCAATCTTCCTCTATCTCTGTGACTTTCAAATAAATAAAAACGAACATAAAATTTTAAAAAGAAAGGAATTTAAACATGGTTGTTGTAGATAAGAAGATAAAGCTGAAATTTGTGGTTGGCTAGCTTTTATTGGTACATCTCTAGTTTTGGTTATATTTGCAGCGCTAGGTTGAAGACTGCAGAGAAGGAATAGATAATATATACTGATATTCACGCACAAATACCTGCACACCTCTCTCATCTTTGTTGGTACCATTATCTTGCAACTGTAGCATCCTAAAATAGCCTTCTGAATAGTCTTTCTGTTTCTGTCCTTGTCCTCTGGAATCCATTCTCCAGACAGCAACAAGAATGACCTTTATGAAAACATAAATCAGACCACCACGCATCTGCCTCAATTTTCTCAGCAGCTTCCCGCTCTCTGAGAATAAAATGCTCGTTTCTCTGAGGTCTCAAATGGCCTGGTCCTGCCCACCTCAGCACCCTCATCTCTGACCATTATCTCTCCTCCTCTCCAGTCTCTGACCTCAGGGTTGGGAAATGATGCCACACAGGCCAAACGCAGCTCACTGCCTACTCTGTACAGCCTGTGTGCTAAGAACGCTATTTATGGTATCCAATGGTTAAAAAAAAAAACAAAAGAATATGATTTTGTGATACATGAAAAGTATGTGAAATGTCAATTTTGCAAGAATAAATTTCTTGGATCGTGGTCATGCTCAAGGTGTGTAGCTGCATCTGTCTCACCAAGGCAAGGTGGAGTAGATGTGGCATGGATCGCATGGGCCACAAAGCCAAACTTAGTTATGCCCTTTCCCGTTTACAGAAAATATTCACTAAGCCCCACTATGGGCGAATCGTCCTCATCTGCATTCCTCCTTCTAATGCAGTTTCTTCATGACCCAGGCCTCAGGTTTCACGTCTCTGTTAATGCTTCTGGGAGGCCTTGGCTGGCCACCTGTCTCTCAGTTACACACTGCTACCTCTCCTTATGGATCTCCTTTACAGATCATATGGCGATGCGGAACTGCCTTCTGAAATGTTTCTTTCCTCCACTGAACTCCATGAAGGTAGGGGTTTTGTTTGCTACTGTGATTGCTGCATTCCTTGCTCTTATATGTGGTGCTCAGTCCTTAATATGGATCTATTGAATCTGAATGCAGGGTGTTAGTGCAGTGTTATACAGCAGGCAAGAGTAAAATTGGTGAAATTGCACCTCCATCAATTTTGGAGCTGTGTTTCAGATTGTTTTCAGGTTTTTTTTTTTTTTTTTTAGATTTTATTTTATTTATTTGAAAGGCAGAATGAGAAAGAGAGAGAAAGATGGACACACACACACACATACAGAGAGAGAGAGAGAGAGAGAGAGAGATCTTCCATCTGTTGGTTCACTCCACAAATGTCCACAATGACTAGGCCTGGGCCAGACTGAAGTCAGAAGCCAGGAGCTTCTGGGTCTCCCACTTGGGTGCCAGGGCCCAAGCACTTGGGCCATCTTCCTGTGCTTTCCCAGGTGCAATAGCAGGGAGCTGGATTGGAAGTGGAGCAGCCAAGACTCAAACTGGTGCCCACATAGGATGCTGGCATCACAAGTGGTGGCTTTACCTGCTATGCCACAACCCTGGCCCCAGATGGCTTTTAGTTTAACTGAATTCATTCTATGACAATTTAGCTTTTCTCTAATGTGATCTACAACATTGTAGAAAGAATGTTAAGTCTAAATAAAAATGTGTGTGGACATTCAGTGAATCAAGGAAACACAAAACAGCTTGATTAGAAATGCTAATCAATTCAATGTCTCATGGAAACAAGTCAGTATTTAATTAAATGACATACACTATCTTGCTTAGGTTTTTTGCTGAAATATGAAAATGTATCATACTCCATCATTTTATCCTGATGCAATACTGTTTTTTTAAAGATCTATTTATTTATTTGAGAGGCAGAGTTACAGACAGAGAGAGGGAGAGACAGAGAGGTCTTCAATCTGTTGGATCTCTCCTCAAATGGTTGCAATGGCTGGAGCTTGGCCGATCTGAAGCCAGGAGCTAGAAACTTCCTGTGGGTCTCCCACGTAGGTGCAGGGGCCCAAGCACTTGGATCATCTTCCACTGCTTTCCCAGACCATCAGCAGAGAGCTGGATTGGAAGTGGAGTAGCCAGGACTCGAATCCACACCAGCTAGGATACCAGCACCACAGGCAGAGGCTTAACATGCTATGACACAGTGGCATCCCCAATACTGTTTCTTAAGTCATGAGCCCATCCAATTTGGACTGAGATAACAAGCTACCCAAGTGGCCAGCATTGTGGTGACTGGGTTAAACCACTGTCTGTGCTGCTAGCATCCCATATGGGTGCTGGCTTGAGTCCCAACTACTCCACTTTCAATCCAGCTTCTTGCTAATGCACCTGGGAAAGCAGCAGAAGATGACCCAAGAGGTTGGGACTTGCACCCGCATGGGAGACCCAGAAGGAGTTTCAGGCTCCTGGTTTCCACCTGGCCCAGGCCCAGCTATTGTGGCCATTTGGTGACTGAACCAGCAGATGGAAGATTTCTCTCTCTTTCTCCCTCTCCCTCTTTTCACACCTTTACCTTTCACACCTTTACCTTCTGAAACAAATAACTCTTTAAAACAAAACATGCTACCCATGATGAATACATTCAATACTATACATACCAATCCTCAAAAATCATCATTCCTAGGCATAAGCACAATAACTGTTATCTGATTTTGAAACCAACAAGGTGCTTCAGACCTACTCTTTGTCTTAGTTAACTCCTTTCTAGCCTCTGTTGCACGATTTTCTAAAGCAAATAGTTTACCAAAGACTGACTGATGTATGTAGATCCAATTGCTCTTGGAAACTCAATAAAACTTGCAAGATTTTCAAGAACATCAATCAGACTAGTCAGACTACTGTTAACTCATGCCTATCACTGTTTTATTAAAATAAAATGTGTGCACAGATTAATTTTATGAGAGAGAATGATTTAACACTAGATATTCTTTTAGTATCTTTTCTATGATAAGACATAAAAATCCAGAGGCTGAAGCTATGAAATCTTTCCAACCTCATCTCCGAGTGGAATGAGATATTCTCCCTCAGTTGTTTACTTCTCTGAAGGCTCTTGGCTAGCAGCTAGAACTGCTATTGATGGTGAGTTAATATAATTGAAAGGGATTTACACAGTTTAATACATGATTAAACCTGTAACCAGGAGACAAGTGCACTATCATTGAGCCCAAATCTATTTTCCTTGTTCTATTTCGGTTTTCTATAAACATAATGAAATGAAGCTCAAGTTACAAAATATAATTCTGTGCCCAAATTACCATCTCAGATGAAATGTCTACTTCCCTTCTTGTGGACTTCTGATGGCAAAGCACACAGTATTACTGAGAACATTTGGTTGCCTTGGATAGGGAGCATGCTCCTTGAAGCTATAATAAGTGGTGTCTGCTGTCTATGTTTAAGGTTACATGTAAAAAACGTCCCCAAGCAATCTGTGCACGTCTGATTTGCTCACTTCCTGCTCCATCCAGGCAGTGATGTTAGTTTTCTCATTGCTGTATTCTCAGTGCCCTGAAGGCTGTTTTTCATATGCTAGAAGCTCCATAAATGTTTTGTGGAAGGAATGCACAGTGGAATGAAGAAAGAAATCTGGAGATACTAAATATCAAAGGAAAGAGAGGGAGAGAGAAATAAAAACAAGACACAAAATTATGCAGACCTAAAAACCACAGAATACAACATTGCTTTACCAAAGACTTTGCGCCTTTTTAAGACACACACACACACATTACATGCATACACATGTAATATGTGCGTGTGCACACATACAGACACTACACGAACACCTTGTTTGAGAGTCCCCTGCCTCCCAAGTTGCAAAACATATATTGTTATACTGCTGCTTATGGTCCTGCATTTTTGCTTAACCACATATTCATGAAGATAACATCGATAAAAGAAAAATGTACAACCATAATGTATTTGCATAACTGCACCACAAACTCAAAACGATTGGAAAGAAACCTAAGAAACTATAAATATCAGAATAAATATATTCCAATGCTCCATGTAACCTGTATTAGAATTATCCCCAAGTCTAGATTTTTATGTTTTGAATTAAATCTAGCTTTAATATTATTTCCAACCATGTATTTTAAATATTATATATTTTCAAGATCATTTCTCCCTTTAGAGCCTTTAGGTAATGCATTTCAATTATGAAAGTGATAAATTCACATAATAAAATTTGCAAATAATACAGTAAGGCAAAAATGGAAAGAAAATTCCAAACTTTTTCTGAATTTTTAGCCCCACCCACCCCTTCTGGAAAATTCTCATATATACACAAACACGTATTCACATGTATCTTTTACTTATAAATATACCCTCAGATTGAATATAATTCCTTTTCTAATGGAAAGCCTTAAACCAGTCACGTCCACTAATGTAATAATGATGTCATCTCTGATTTTCCTTTTCATTCATTGATTCATGGCATATGCTTTTTAAAAACTTACTTTACTATAACTTTAGATTCACAAGACACTGAAGCAATAGCACAGTTTTCTCTAATTTTACATCTTGTCTAATTATGGCATGATTTTTTAAACTTTTATTTAATAAATATAAATTTCCAAAGTACAACTTTTGGATTATAGTGGCTTTTTTCCCCCATAACC
Source organism: Oryctolagus cuniculus (assembly GCF_964237555.1). Classification (NCBI taxonomy): domain Eukaryota; kingdom Metazoa; phylum Chordata; class Mammalia; order Lagomorpha; family Leporidae; genus Oryctolagus; species Oryctolagus cuniculus. The sequence continues at coordinate 20,045,049 of NC_091438.1, forward strand.
TCCCTCCCACCCGAAACCATCCCATCTCCCACTCCCTCTCCCATCCCATTCTTCTTCATGATTCATATTCAATTATCTTTATATACAGAAGATCTACTTAGTATGTACTAAGTAAAGATTTCAACAGTTTGCACCCACACAGAACACACAAAGTATAGAGTACTGTTTGAGGACTAGTTATACTGTTAATTCACATAGTATAACACATTAAGGACAGAGATCCTACATGGGGAGTAGGTACACAGTGACTCCCGTTGTTGATTTAACAATTGACACTCTTATTTATAACATCAGTAATCACCCTAGGCTCTTGTCATGAGTTGCCAAGGCTATGGAAGCCTTTTGAGTTCTCCAACTCTGATCTTATTTAGACAAGCTCATAGTCAAAGTGTAAGTTCTCTCCTCCCTTCAGAGAAAGGTACCTCCTTCTTTGATGGCCCGTTCTTTCCACTGGGATCTCACTCACAGAGATCTTTCATTTAGTTTTTTTTTTTTTTTTTTTTTTTTTTTCCCCACGGTGTCTTGGCTTTCCATGTCTGAGAAACTCTCATGGGCTTTTTATATGGCATGATATTAAAAACAGACATTTAACATTGGTACAGCATGTGTGTGTAGTTTTATGGCATTTTATCCCATGTGTAGTTTCTGTAACAGTGACCACCATCAGGACACAAAGCTGTTTCATCATCGTGGCCATCTGTCTCCTATCACACATGTGCTGGCAGACCCTCTCCCCACCCTCACCACCTTTGGGCACTGTGCTCTAATCTTGCCTTGAATTTTGTATTGTGGCAGGCCCTCTCAGACAACTGTGCTGGCCGAGGAGGTGCTACTGGTAGATGGAGGGCAGAGCCCACTTCTGCACAGGGCTTTGGTTGACATCAAGTGAAAGGATTTCTTGCTGTCACTGGGTGAATTGAGATTCAGGCTTGTCCTCCTTGCCTCCACTGCAGTGAACACTGCCCAGTGCTCCTCCTCCTGTGGTCTCCACTACACACTGGGGTTGGGATGAGCGGGGCTTCTTGCTATGCCAGGTGGAGGTGGGAGTCCACCCCTCCACAGGGTCAGTGTTATTGGAGTACAACGGCCACTGCCTTGATAGGCTGCCTCTTTACTTGTCTTGGGTTAGAGAGAATAGTGATTTTTTTTAAAGTATATTTGCTTGCACTCATTGGGGTTCCCAGTTTGTGAGTATCTCATTACCTAGTCTGAAAGAAACAAGTATAAGAAAAAAAAAAACAAAGGCCAAGGCACTCATCACTGGTTTATTCCTCTGGTCTTGAGGTTCCCAGCTGGTCAGCCTCCCTCACCCCTCCTTTCAGGATCTGGCTCGGCTTAAGTATAAATATTTAGGAATTTTTGTGCACTTTGTAGGATGTGTATGGAAAAGTATGACTACGCCATCTTTCCCCAAAACAGAAGTATGAAGTATGAGATAATTTTAAACTCATTTTGTTGTGTGCGTGTGAGTTTCTTCTTGGTACTTTGAATATTTCTGTAGATTGTTGTTTTTTTTCTGGAAAATGTTAATATTATAATAACAATATTCATTGTTGTTGTATTTTTTCTAAAAGATGAGACAGTTACCACATTTATATTCTGTCACCTTCTAGCAGTAAGAAACTTCTTAGTATGTTATCATTTAAGCATTTAACCTTTTCTTTCATGGCTCTCAATTTTTTCTTTTCAAACTTGGTCTTCAACATTTGCTGGCTATATATTTCCCAGGAAACTCTGTAAAAGCTGCTCATTTTAATTCTATTTTTAGCATTGCATGTATTTTTGAAATACCTAGAGATAACACTTTTGAAGAAATGAGTTAAGTGTTCTTTTAACACATATATAAACTCCATATTTTGTGTAGTATATGGCATGTATACTGAACATAATTTTATTGAAATATGGTAATTTTGCATATTTTAAGGTACACCACTGTAATTAATACAGATGTAAAATGACTAATGTCCCAGCAGTAGATGGCATTTCATCTCCTTAAATACTTATTATTCCTCTGTGTTGGGAAACTTCAAACTCCTCTGTTTTAATTATTTATATTGAACATGTAATAAATTATATGAACTACAATAGCCCTACTGTGCTGTAGAACATGAGAACTTATTACCACCGTGTAACTGTGAAAATATATTAATCAAAGTCAGCAGAGATCCAAATTCATGGCTATAGATAACACACTGGGCTTCTTAATCAACTTCTCTCTCCTATCATATGTGGCATTTGGAAGCCAAACTGATGTTTCTATATGCAGAATAGAGACACAGGAGCTTCTAGGTGAATTTTTAATGATGACAATACTTAGACCCTTTTCAGCCGAGTATAGAAAGCAAATTTATTATGTAGCAGCTGAAGTATATTATCAGAAACATTTTATATCTAATCATTACCAGTAATAGAGTTGCTTAGAATCTATATGCAAGCAACAGGAAACAGCAAATCATTAAAATGTCTCAGATAAAATTAAGCAAATAAAAGAGGCTGAAGGACACAGAAGACCATGCCTTAGCTGATATAGTTGCCATTGAAATTAGTATATTGTGCAGAATCACAAAAAAGGTAGAATCATTTTCTATTTCTAAAGAAACTCAAAATAATTCGGCTAACAAGTTCCATCCCATAATATATGTTCAATTATGTTAAGAACCTTTCTCTATTATCTCTCCACCTGCTGGGCTTATTCCCAAACTGACTTTGCTATATTTTCCTTTAGTTTGAAATACCCAACATCCAATTTCCCATCTATTCAAACCCCATACAACTCCTGAGGCTTTCTCTTCATTGAAGATCGTCCTGGCAGTTCAATTTCCCAGTGATATTTTCAGCTGGGTACTCTGATCACATTGAACACTTGATGTGTGTGACTACTTTCTCTTTGCTACCTTCATAGGTATACAACCTCCTAAGAGGATTGTGTGGGGTTATTTGTATTTTTTTCACAGTACTAGGCATGCATGTTTAAAAGTTTCAACAGATTGGCGACATTGTTTTTTAAAATAAAGATGATGCCATTCAGCTAACGTGTACTGGTTCCCTGCTGCAGACCTGACAGACAATTAAACACAGGAGATAGAAAAATCAGCAAGATACAATTTATGCATCCCTCGGGGGCATTGTTTGGTTGAACTGGGGGAGGGCAATCAGGTACAATCAAATGTGGTATGTTTGTGCACAAATTCTATTCTCCTATTTCATCAAACTGCTTCAGTAGAATCCTAAGAATGTTGAGAGAAGTTTTAAGAGAAATCAGGGAGGATGTGAGGTCAGATGTTTGGCACAGAAGTTAACATATAGCTTAGGAATTTGCATCCCATATCAGACAGTCTGGGTTCAAATCCTAGCTAAGTTTAAACAGGTGCAGATATAGGAACAGAGTGGTAAGCAGTATTTATACCTATAGTGGAGTGCTTTTTTTTTTCACAGTAGTTTTAAATTTACAAAATAAAAATTGCGAAGTAGTGCAAAGAGTTACCATATAAACCACATCTGGTTTCCCCTATTATCATCATATATTAGTAGGATATGTTTGTCACGGTTAATGAACCCACATTCAGTTTCTCCAGTTTTATTCGTCCAAACTTCCACTAGCCCCTCAACCCTCCAAGCTTCTAATAACCACAGTTCTATGTTCAGGTTGAGTTTTGTTGTTGTTTTTGTTTGTTCTTAGCTCCTGCATATGAAGGAGAACAAGCAGTATTTGCCTCTCTGTGTCTGACTTATTTCAATTAACAAGATATCTTCCACATCCATCCATTTTGTTGCAAGTGATAGATTTCATTCCTTTTTATGGCTAAATAATGTTCCATTTTGAGTATATACCACATTTTCATTACCCATCTATCTGATGAGTGATACCTTGGTTGATTCCATATCTTGGCTATTGGGAAAAGCACTGCCATAAACATGATGGAGCAGGTATCTTTATTCCATGTCTTTTGGATATTTTTCTGGATAATACATCATTTCTATTTCTAGTTTTTCAAGAAATCCCCATAGTGTTTTCCACAGTGGCTGCACTAATTCATATTTCCACCAACAGTGTATGAGTTCTGCGTTCTCTACATCCTCACTTTGTCTTTTGATTAATAGCCATTGTGACAGAGTTTAATGATATCTCATTGTGCTTTCGATTTGCATTTCCCTCATGGCTAATGATATTGAGCATTTCTCCATATATCTGTTGGACATTTGGGTATCTTTTCAGAACTAGCCATACAGGATGATTGCTCATTTTTGTAACTAGATTGATTACTTTTTGTAGTTAATTTTGGAGTTCTTGCCTGTGCTTTGGGCATCTCCTCCAAGAAACCATTGCCTACACCAATGTCTTGAAGGCCTTGCTCACTGGAGACTCAAGAGAAAAATTGCAGCATGCATGCCTACAGATTACTGAATAAGTGACATTGACCATTTTAGACAGTAAACTTCTAGTGTAGTACAAGTCATTATGAGGGCCGCCACCTGCAGTGTCAGCATTCCATATGGATGCCGGTTTGAGTCCCTGCTGCTTCATTTCCCATTCAGCTCTCTACTATGACCTGGGAAAGCAGTAGAAGATGGCCCAAGTCCTTGGGTCCCTGCACCCATGCGGGGTATGCTCCTGGCTCCTGCCTTCTAATTAGCTCAGCTCTGGCCATTGTGGCCATTTAGGGAGTGAACCAGCAGATGGAAGCCCCCCCCTCCTCTCTGCTTGACCTCTCAAATAAACAAACAAACAAATAAATAAATAAACAAATAAAAATCTTTTAAAATAAGAAAATTGAATTTCTTCCTTGATTTCTTAGCAAGATCATTACTGGTGTATAAAAATGCTACTTTTTGTATTGGTTTTGTATTCTGAAACTTTACTGAATTTATCCATTTTCAGAGCTTTTTGGTAGAGTGTTTAGGCTTTTCCATGCATAAAAACATGTTATCTGTGGGGCTGGTGCTGTGGCATAGCAGGAAAAGCTGCTGCCTTCAGTGCCAGCATCCTGTAAGGGCACCGGTTCATGTCCTGGCTGCCCCACTTCCAATCCAGCTCTCTAAAAAGGCCTGGGAAAGCAGTAGAAGATGGCCCCAGTCCTTGGGCCCCTGCACTCATGTGGGAGACCTGGAAGAAGCTCCTGGCTCCTAGCACCTGGCTTCGGATTCGCCCAGCTCCAGCCATTGTGGCCAGTTGGAGAGTGAACCAACAGATGGAAGACCTTTATCTCTTTCTCTTCCTCTCCTTCTGTTTCTGTGCAACTCTTTCAAATAGATAATGAATAAATCTTTAAAAAAACATGTTATCTGCAAACATGGATATTTTGATTTCCTCCTTTCCACTGTGGATGCCCTTTCTTTCTTTCTCTTCCCTAATTGCTCTTGCCAAGAAATCTAATACTGCATTAAATAAGAGTGGTGAAAGTGAGCCGCTTTGTTTTGTTCCAGATCTGAGGGGAAATGCATTCAGCTTTTCTCCACACAGTATGATAATGACTGTGGGTTTGTCTTTTATAGCTTTTATACTTTTGATGTATGTGCTTTCTATGTCTAATTTGTTGAGAGATTTATTAACAAGGGATGTTGAATCTTATCATAATTGGGTTATTTTTTTTTCACATTTACTGAGATCATATGGTTTTTGTCCTTTATTCTGTTGAAGTAGTTTATGACATTTATTGACTTGAAATTGTTGAACTAACCTTGCATCCCCGGGATAAATACAAGTTCATCAAGGTTTATGATCTTTCTGATATAGTGTTGATTTGATATGCTAATATTTTGTTGAAATTTTTTTGCATTGATATTCATCAAGTATGTTGGTCTACAGTACTCTACAGTGCTACATCTTGGGTTTTGATATCAGAATAATGCCGGCCTCATAAAATAAAGTTTGGTAGAGGCTGGAGTTCTGGCCTAGCAGGTTAAGCCACCGCTTGCAGTGCAGTGCTGTCATCCCGTATGGGCACTGGTTTTAGTCCTGGCTGCTCCCTTCTGGTCCAGCTCCCTGCTAATGGCCTGGGACAGCAACATAAGATTGCCAGAGTGCTTGGGCCCCTGCAGCCATGTGGGAGACCTGGAAGAAACTCCTGGCTCCTGGCTTCAGCTTGGCCCAGCCTGTCTTTGTGGCCATTTGGGAAGTGAACCAGTGGATGGAAGACCTCTTTCTTTCTCCCTGTCTCTCCTTCTCTCTCTGTAACTCTGCCTTTCAAATAAATAAGTCTTTAAAAAAAAAAAGGTCAGTGGAGTTCCTTCCTTTTCCATATTCTATAATAGTTTGAAAAAGTATTAAGTTCCCGTTTAAATGTTTTATAGAATTCACTTGTAAAGCCATCAGATCTCAGACTTCTTTGATGAGACTTTTAATTAATTCCAGAGAACTTTTTGAATACTCATAAGCAATATTTTTAAATATTTATTTATTTATTTGAAAGAGTTAGAGAGAGGAAGAGACACACAGAGAGATATTCCCCAAGTAGCCACAATGGCCAGGACTGAGCCCGGCTGAGTTTCAAAAGCTGTGTATTGTCATACGAGATGTACCACAACCGAAAGATCAAACACTTCCATATCTCCCAAAAGGTCCGACAGGCTCCTTGGAATGAGTTCTCTTCTCTAAATCCCACTTATAACATATTCTGGAAAAGGCAAAACTATATGACAGTGGAAATTAGTGGCTCCCAAGGTCTGGTAATTTTGTTTTGTGTCAATTGTCTTGTAGCTACAGGTTGGGGGGTGGGAAGATTGGCAGAGGAAAACACTAGGTAAAAAATAAAATGTAGCCAGTGCCTACCTCAGCTCCTGGCTCCTCCCTTGAGATCTCCCACCAGGTGTACCTACAGCCTGAATTGGCAAAAGCAGGGAGGCAAAAGGCCCATGGGGAGGATGGAACCCAGTGAAACTACTGTGATTGAAAGAAATGAAGCTAGTGACTGAGCAAGACTTCTTCTGGCTGCCATTTTGAGTTCTCACAGTCGTCAAAAATTTCATAGCATCGAGATTAAAGTGTCTGCAAATTAAATCTACACATTTCCACTGAAATCCAAGTTGTCATTTTTGCGAAGGTGGTATATGGCCTCTGAAGAAGAGGGTGATCGAATGATATAATTAGGAAGGGAAGCTGACTGCAAAGTGAATGGATTTCAGTGTGATTGCTAGGAATTATTAAATTCAGGCTCTCACAGAATACTTCATTTTGAAAAACCTTTGAAAAGGCACTTAAATGAAGCTTTCCTAAAGACTAGGAAAAATATCATGTTAAAGATATATTTTAACATAGTATGCCTAAGATTGTGTTAAGCTCCTCAGAAAACCCGATATTATTTAAGTGATCCATAAATGGTGATTTCCTTGAAATGTTAAGTGGAAAAAAGTACTCAATCCACAAAAGAACACTATAATTTATATTTTCTTACTTGGAAATAGTTCTAGCTTGAAATGTCTTTTTTGTTGTTGTTAGATTAGTTAAATGCAAACAAATAAGTAAATACTATTATTTCCATGTACCACAGTAGGTAGTTTAAACATTTTTATCATAATGGGTATTATTATACGGATTTTATTTCTGGAATGCATTCTAAATACTAGCTGTTTAATAATCATGTATCTCTACGGTTTGTAGAAAATGGCACCTGCTTTTACATGAAAATGAAGAATTGCAGGTGCTCTGTATTGCTCTATACCTTCTATCTGAAACTTTTTTACAATAAAATGAATTAGTTTAATTTCCCAGTCTTCCCTAGAAATAGCTCACTTAGACAAATAACTGAGTGAAAAACTGAAGTTCAGGGAAGAAATGATACAGAATATTATAAGGGCAGTCAGTAATCAGGCCATAAAGTAACCTGATGAATCACATAGGAAATTAATTGGGAAGACTGTGGGACTTCAAAAAGTTCATGGAAACACAGAATTAAAAGGTAAGTTGCTTTAATGCAAAAAAGCCTTGGAATCCATGCATGATCTTTTTTCATAATATACATTTTCCATGATTTTTTTTGAAGACCCTGGTTCTTAGCTAATGAAAAGAAGAGCTAACGTGTTCCCCTCAAGAGGCGTGTTTTTAACAGCATCTTGCCTATATAAATTTAGCCAAAAGATAAAGACCTCAGAAACCAGAGGTTTTCTGAAGTACAAGACTTCTTCCCATCTCACAGGAACATAATCACCAGAGGTGAAATGAAAAATACTTCTTTTCTACCCCATGGCTTTGTGGTCTTTAATTATCTTTATATCAATGGGCAGCACAAGTATTATGTATCAAAACATTAGGTTGTAGGCAATGAAATGTGTATCATCTGGCAAACGAAATGCCAATGCACTGCTAATGTAACTTACATGAGATCAGACATGTAGTTAGCAATATATCTGGGATGAAAACCTAGGACCCTTGAGCCCCGGCCTAGTGATTGTCCCAGCATTAGACAAAACCAGCCATAGCTCAAAAACACCATACACATTGCTTTCACCTTCATGGCTCATCTATTTTTTGAAAATGAAATACTTTAAATTTCAAATTTCTAGACACCAAAGTGTAGACATTAATATAATTAATTAATATGAATGACAATAAATACCAAATATAGATGAAAATAGGACAATATAATTCATCATAAATAAATATACCAAAAATCAATGGTTCCTTTCTAGTTTGTTCTATGGATATTGTTTCCATAAAAGAGATTATATTTATCTACAACTTTCTATCCTGCATTTTCTCCTTAATATTATGAATTTTTAATGTAATAAATTATAAAATTGGCTCTTAGTCCTCATCTACAAATGATTATTTAAATGGATCTCTGCCTTTATATTAATTTTGACTTACTTTTTTTACCATAACTATGTTTATTATGTAATTATATGTTATCGATGCACATGAAAATAAAAATTCAAAAACAGTATTGAAAAGTAATGATAAAAATACAAATTACCTATCATCACCAGTAGCACCAAAACCAACAAGACCACCATTCTCAGTCCAAGTTGTGTTCTTCAATTAATAAATTTCTCTTTATTTTCATTCGAAAGGCAGAGTCATTGATGGAAAGAGACAGAGACAGACATACTAAGAGAGATCTTCTCTCTATTGGCTCACTCCCCAAATGACTGACACAGCTGGGGCTGGGCCACGCCAAAGCCAGGAGCAGGAACTCCAGCTGGATCTCCCACGTGGGTAGCACAGACCCAGGTACTTGAGCTATTAGCTGCTGCCTCCCAGGTGTGCATTAGCAAGACGCTGGAACTGGAAGCAGAGCCGGAACTGTAACCCAGGCACTCCTACATGGGACGCAGTATTCCCAGAAACATCTCCATCCCTGTGCCCAAAGCCCATCCTTCAGTCTGAATTCTTAAAGGCGAGTCTGGTTAATTGGTGCTGATTTCAGTTATTATGGTGGCTTCCTTCACAATCCTGGTGAAGGAGTGTTACAAGTATACCCCCACTCTGGGTCTATCAACTTCAAGTTGGCTTACAAACTGTCAGCTATAGAAAAGGAAGAGTTTCACTTACTAATGTTAGGCAGGAAGTTAGGTATGAGCTTATGTGTGTGTGACAAAGGCCTCCGGAGAAGACTTCTACGTCCAGCATATGCATCTACATCTCAAAGTTATCCCGATAATGCTTCAGGGGCAGCCCCGTGTTCCCATCCTGCCCTGCCCCCTTCTACCTGATAACCTGCCAGGGGGAGATCCCCGCCCCTTCTGCCTGACAAATCTTCCACAATCTCCCAGATGCAGCCCAGTATCTGCATTTCAAACACCCTGCTCCGGATCCCCACTCTCTAGGGGTCCTGCTCACCCTTCCTCTGAACCCAGGATGGTGCCAGCTAGGCTTCCTTCTGTCTGATACCTTCAAGGGAAAACTCAGATAGGAGCTTCTTAGTATTTACAGCCATAAAATCCTTTGTTTCAGGAGGAGATGTGTGAAGACAAAGACCCATCTCCTTAAAAAACCCTGGCCTCAACCGGACTGCGCGCTCAGCCCTCTGCCTCTCTGCTGAGCCGCCCGCCTGGCCTGGTCAGGTGTATTCTCTTTACTCAATCATGTAACCTTGCTCCTTACCCCCACCCCCCAGTTTCTCAGGCTCTGTCTGGAGGGGTGCCCATCCATCCTTACAGATGTCCCTTCCCTAATAAACCTTGCTATTTTACCTCCCACTACTCTCTGTCTCACGCCTGAATTCTTTCTTGCGCGAAGACAACAACCCTACAATTTCTCTGGTAACATTTTTGGCGACCCAGATGGGACTTTGAGAAGACATCGGAGGTCAGTATTCCTTCCCTCAAGCGGGACCAGATCTGTGGAAGTGACCGTTGAGAGTCCGGCACCCCACAGCTCTCCGAGAACCTGGAGGTCTCCCCCCCCCTCCCCCGGCCACGGCTTAGCTACAGCCAAAACTCCAGAGGGATTGTAAGGAATGGGAGGGAAATTAGGAAGGGCAGTTGGCTGAGAGCCTGGAGACCCCCTGAGCTCACTTTGGCTTCCTGGCGGCCGGACTGCGACCCGAGGACCAGGTCTCTCTCTTGGAGGGACGCCTGCTCATGCTGCCTACTGCTACGCGAGCAGGGCTTAGCTTCAGTCGAGGCTAATATTGGTCCTCCAGGTAAACTCAGACAACTAGGTAGTGGGCAATCTTGAGTGATAGGAGATTTCGAACCCCACTCAGCCCCAGACACCAGGGCCTTTCCCTGTGCTCTCTTCCAGCTGAGATTCCTAAGGGAAGGTGAGGGCAGTCGCTCACATCCTGTCCTCTGTGGCTTTCTGCCTTCCTCCTCCTCCTCCCCGGGGCTCCCTCCCCACTCTTTTGCTCTCCTCGTCTGCATACCTATACTGCTGGCCTGGAGAAAGGGAGAGGGAAATTCCACAGGTCTCTCCACTTAAAGGAAAAAGCTGTTACCTGTTAACCCTTTCCAAACTGGTAGAAAGTTTTCCGTCTTTGCAGCTTATGGCAGCCCTGGTGCGTCTTAAAGTTTTTGTGAACTATTACTGTTGCTAAGCTTTGATTGCCTGAGGACTCAATCTGGAAAGGAGCTAAAGTTAACTATCTGTTTTAATTGACTGTTTGCAGTAGTCCTGATTGATCTGGCTTTGGTTGAATTATAGGAGGTTCCCAGCACTCGTGGTCAAACGGCGCACCTACCAACCCCACGGGGGTCCTGCCAGGCCCCGGTGTGCGCAGTCTTCTGTAAATGGGGGGACCACAGCCTTTCTCTGCACTCTATTCCAGTCCATGTGGCCTGCCGCACTCAGGCAGGCAGAGCCAGATATCTCCAGGGAGAGCGCCCCCCCCCCCCAGGGCTGCTTTTTTTCCTCGCCAGGAGGGATTTCCAATTCAGTACTACTGCTGGCCTTACCTAAGGGAGGGAGAACCGTAACCCCTTAACTCTTTCCAACCTGATAGGTTTTTCTCTTTGCAGTTAATGGAAACCTAAGCAATGGGTCCATATGCTGATGAGCAGCTCTTTTCCATGCTGCTGTCCCTGACTTAGCTGATAAGAGTTTTCACGTGTCTTGAAGGTTTCGTGTTTTTCTATTTGTAGTACTGAGACTACGTTATTTGTCTGTTTTTAATGTTTGAGTGATTACCCAACTGATCAGAAATGTTCCAATTTTGGCTAAATGGTTTGACTCTCTGACAGCTTAAATTCTATACCGAGTCTTCCAACTTTGGGCTTCCAGTCGGATCCCTGGAACTCTCAAAGGATGAGACTCTAAATTTGTTAAAGTAACAGCTGCTTGAGTCAATTCAGATTATGTGAAGTGTATTAAAATGTTGTAAATGGTGTCAGATCTATGCTGTATTCATGTTTTTGCTTTCCAGCTAGAGTGGTCATATGAAAATGAGAGTAAATTCTGTGTATACAAGCCTTTATTTTGTTAACTAAAGTAAGCCAATACAGATGGGTTCAGAGAATTGAGTTTAATGCAAATGCCCTTCGGTTTTGCTCGGTTTGCTGGGTGGCTCACTTGCTCAGTTTTACATGTCTTTGATATGCTTTAAACTTGTTTCTCTTAACAATGAAGCTCTTTTCAAAGTTGTAAACATGCACTAGTGTCCCTGTTGCTGCTCAGGTGTTATCCTTATGTTACTTAAAAGCATGGGAAATGTAATTTTGACTTTTAATTCAGATAATGGTGTGGCATTCATTAATAACTGTTTTAAGTTATCTAGGCATCGGTGCTAAGTAAAACTTGGGAAAATGTATTATGTGTACTTTTAACATCTCAAATTTGATAAGAGAGACTGTTTGAGTTTGTTAGCATGTATTCTCATAGATTGTCTATACATGACAATTCAGGACTATGTAAAAGTAACTATGGGTGTAAAGTTTCGGAAGGTGTGAGCAAGTCATGAGAAGTTTTAAAATGTTTACGATTTTAAAATATTGTTTACAGAGTTGAGTGCTAATGCCAAAATTACACTGACCTAAAGTTGAAGTCTGATCTTCTATTATAACAATGGGGTTTTTTGAGAAAAAAAAAATGTGCACTAATGTTAATAAATATCTGGAAATGGTCTAAATCATAAATCTTGAAATCTGTTTTTGCAAAAACTGTAATGTCTATTTTAACAGTGTCTGCTTAATCGGTTACTCTGCCATTTCTAAAGTTAGGTCCTATAAGCTCTTTTAGACTCTGTTAAATAATTCTGAGTTATGTAATGATTTTGTGTGCTAACTCTAATGTTCAAGGTTTTTATTTCTGGTTTATTCGACAACAAGAGACATAGAATTCATGTTCTGCCAAAGTAATCTATTGTGTACTCTACTGTCTCTGTTATTAGATCTGGTCTAAAAGTGTTAAAATCACCCTAAATTAATGGCTATCATTTCAGGATGTTAAGGAATTCTATTTTGACCAGATACTCTAAGTTCTCTTGGCACCTTTAACAGACTTTCTGAAAATCAAGTTCTAAATTCTCTGGACTTTTGGTATCTCCAGAGGGCCCCTGGAGATGTCGAAAGATATATCTCTCATCTTGCAGAGATAATAACCAATCGGGCTGTTTAGATTAAAAGTGGTGCCAAGATGTGAAATGATGCTAAACTTCAGTTATAAACGTGTTTCTTTCTAGCTGCTCCAGTCTCTGGCTCAGAAGCCAGATCCTTTAAAGAGGGACTGACATAGTCTCCGTCCAGCTAACGCTGAATAACCAGGTAATGCTAGTTCAAATGTGGATCAAACGGGAGGTCTAGCCAAAAGGGAGAAAGTGTTCCAAAAGAGACTTAGAGACGACGGAAGATGGTTATGCGGCAGATGGTAGAGAACTGGGTTCCAGGAGCCCAAGAAAGCTCTAGTATCCACGGTGAAAGCCCGGGAGCCCCAAAACCTAAACTTATGGGTTACACGGTAATACTAGTTAAACCCGGAAACCCAGGCCCATAACCCACTGGCTACACGGTAAATATCCGGAAGCCAAAGGATGGCAGAGACCTCTGCCATAACTTCTCCTCTAAGTCAGGCCACGCAGTAAGCACTGGTCAAACGCCAGTTAAATCTGAAAGCCCAGGAAGTCAGGCTAGAGACCCGACTCGCTGCCTCACGTCTCCTCTTTTCTCTTCCAGAAGGGAAGTTACTACCGTTCTGCAGGACTCTCCACTGTGACGTACGGTTTGATCCCCAGACCTTATGTAAGGGATGACTGACCTTTTCTGTAATAATGCCTGGCCACAGTACAGAGGACCAAACAGCACAGCCAGAATGAGAGGTTAAAATGTGACAGCTAGATCGATTTTTCAGTGTACGCGGTAAATGGGCAGAACTTCCCTTTTTAACCAAACTGAGGGATAGATAGGAAATTGCACTGATGACCTCAAAGTATACAAAAGCAGGTCACCACAGTTGATCTTACCTAAAAGGTCATAGTTCTCCTCATGGGCACGGTTTTAACTCGCAGGAAAATACTAAGTGTCAGAATTTGCCCATGACCATAGTTTTCTATGGTCTCACCCTGATATTAAAGAAAAAAAATCTTCAAAAATCAGGGTTGGGTTGAGCACCCCCTTGACTGGCATCATAGAGGCTGCCTCCATGTTCTACTTTATCAGAGACCAGGAGAATGAGGAGCAAGCTAGTAGCAGGAGCGATGTAGGGATAGGCAACAGGCCAATCAATGGCTGCTTTACACGGTGATCTGCTGTCAAGGAGACCCAGCAAGGCCAGTGCACCCCAAACAGCACCTGTTGCTGATATAAGGAGCCAGGGCATTGGGCAAGCAGCTGTCATGACAGAAACTGCCTTCTGTCAGCTCTGCCAAGAGCACAGCCACTGGACACGGAACTGCCCTGGGTGTCGAAGGACTCCTGGTTCAGAACCACAGACTTTGTGGCCCCAAGCTAAAAAGCCTTTGGCTCTGCCCAGCTTCCAGCTCCAGCCACTGCTGTTGAGGGGATGGCCTAGGGTCAGTGAAATGTAAGTTGCCTAATTCTATCAGCCTCCTATTCAGCTCTCCTCCTAGTCCAGCCATGTAATACAAGTCAACAGGGTGCCTCCCTTAAAGGAGATTTGCATCTCTTGCAATTCTCTTCCAGCACCCCATGGATAGGTCTGGGCCTCACACACCCAGCCAGGCCTTAAAAGTCTATCCAATAGCATTAAGCTTAAAAAGCCCTCCCTGCCAGTTCCTAAAAACAGGGCTTTTAGTAACAGCTAACTCAGATAGTCCTGCACCTATTTGGACAGGTCCTCACTGAGGACTTAAGGGCCTATCTCTTGAGGGAGGTGCACAATAATCCATAATGTAGATGGTTAAATGTAAATGATTTGTTGGTTTGTCTCTTTTCCCAGCCTGAGACTCTAATCTTGTACATTGGCTTAACTTCCTAGCAAAACTAGCTACTAGGTATCCAGAGGAAAACAAAGCATTGCACTGTTCAATTCCTCTGTTCTCTTTTTCTTATCAATTTTCTTGTATTATATCTAGATTTTCATTGCTGTTATCATTTTAATAACTGCTTCTTTATTCATTTAGAAGGAAATGAGCTCATTATTTACCAACTTGATTAAATGCAACTGGACTGCATTTCTTAACCTCCTTTGCTGTGTGACTAAGAGGCGAGTGAAATATTGTACAAATATATGCCATGCTCACACTCAGCCCATAGAATGCCCAAGGACACTTGCTTAGATGTCTGTGGTTTCTATCCTATTCTAAACTTGGGGTTAAAATATTAAGAGATGATGGATCCTTACATTTGAAGGACATAGGTTCCCCAACTCACATCTTAAAAGAAACCTGCTAGATGTCCTAAATAGCACTCTGGCCTCAGAATCAGCCCTAAAGGCATTCGGATCTGGCTGAAAAGCCCATGAGAGTATTTCAGGCATGGAAAGCCAAGACACTCTGGCAAAAAGATCTCTGTGAGTGAGATCCCAGTGGAAAGAACAGGTCTTCAAAGAAGGAGGTACCTTTCTCTGAAGGGAGGAGAGAACCTCCGCTTTGACTATGACCTTGTCTAAACAAGATAAGAGTCGGAGAACTCAGGGCTTCCATAGCCTTGGCAACTCATGACTGGAGCATAGGGAGATTACTGATGCCATAGACAGGAGTGTCAATTTGTAAAGTCAACAACAGGAGTCACTGTGCACTTACTCCTCATGTAGGATCTCTGTCCTTAATGTGCTGTGTATTGAGATTTAATGCTATAACGAGTACTCAAACAATATATTTCACTTTGTGTTTCTATGGGGGTGCAAACTGTTGAAATATTTACTTAATGCATATTAAACTGATCTTCTGTAAAAAAAAAAAAGAAAGAAAGAAATTATCAATTCCCAACTTGACTCTCACTGGGATTAAACATGACAATAGGTCTGATCTGATTTCATCATCGTTTAAAAAAATCATCTATTATTTTTCACTTTATGTTTCTGTGTGGGAGCAAACTGTTGAAATCCTTACTTAATGTATACTAAGCTGATCTTCTGTATATTAAGATCATCGAAAATGAATCTTGATGTGAATGGAAGGGGAGAGGGAGTGGGAAAGGGGAGGGTTGTGGGTGGGAGGGACGGTATGGGGGGGAAGCCATTGTAATCCATAAGTCGTACTTTGGAAATTTATATTCATTAAATAAAAGTTAAAAAAAAAGAAACCTGCTAAATAACTGATTTTGCTGTGAGTGATCAAGCTAGAAGGAGCTGTTTTGTTAAATGATTGGGATTCTAGGTTTTAATTCCTACAGTAGGTGAAGTTACAGTGAGTGGTGTATCCATCAATTTAACATTGCATTTCCTCACTACTCATCTGTAAAATGAAGACTGCAATACATCCTACATTTACCGCCTGTGTTTTACCATATGAAACCTACAATTTGTCTTATATCATCGGGTTTGCAGGATTTACTTGCTATTCTGCAATTACAAGGAAACCTAACAACATATTTGAGAAACTGAAAATGCATGAAGAACATTTCAAATATGAGGATTACAGGAATATTATTCCTCGTGGAATTAAGTAGTGTGATCAAAGCATAGAGAAGATATAATTTAATAATGTGAGTAATTTAATATTGTTTGAAAGAAAATGTCCCTAGCTTTAAGGTCAAATGGATCCACTTTGCATAGACACAATAGAGGATAAAGTGAAAAACATAAGCAGCAGTAAAAATACTCAATAAAAAGTTGAGTAAATAGTCCTAAACAAATATGAACCAAATTGCATTCATTTCAGTGACTTTGAAAGACTCAACTTTCCTGATTTTGTTTGAACTTGTGTTTTCCAGATCATGACATAGTGTGCCTGTGTTTGTTCATGGGCCATTTGAATGTTTCCTCCCTGAATTGCTTAATTGTATCACTTACCCATTGTTCTCTTCCATTCTTTGTCTTTGATGTGGTGACTTGTGGAAGCATTTTAGATAGTATGCATGGCTAACCTTTCATTTTATGGCTAGTAACCCTCTTCTCTCAATGTCTGACTTCTCCCCCTGCCAGCTTAAAAACAACAACAACAACAACAAAACACTGATTTCTTGTGATGCTCCAGTGGTTTTCCTTAATCTTAATCCAATTTAGTAACTTTTATCCTGTGTGCGATTTGTGTCCTTTTTGATAGTCGTAAAGATGTTTGTCTATTTTCAGAAAGTTTTAGTCTCCACCCGTCTTTAATTGACCCGGATTTTATTTCTGTACAAATGCTGAAGCATGGCTATGATTCTGTTTTCTCCAATGGGTAAGCATGAGTTAGTATCAGTGGTTTTGCCTCTCTCCCTGGTCTCAAAGCCACCTTCTCAGACAGGGGCAGGGCTCACTGCTCTACAGGGAGAATGGCTTGGTCACAGTTCTATCCACTTCACAAGCCGGTTGCCTCATTCTTATCCTATTTCTGTGCACTGCTCCACTGGCAGAGGGGGTTAGAGGACCGGATCTATTTCTAATGAGCAGCCCTCACCTGTTGACATCTTCGACGGCTGCTCTGCAGTCATGGTTTGCACTAACAGGATGTACTTGTCAGTATGATCCTCCATTCCTTCTGCTTTAGAGAAATCTGTCAAAATCTTAGCTTCTTGCCCTATTGCTTGTCAATGTCATGTAGTCCTTTCCTATTTCTTTACTCTTATAAATAGCTATGGGGAAAGAGAGGATTTAAACATATAAGTTCTGGTCTCCATCTTATCTATGTCAGTTATGAATGTATCAGAATCTGCACACTATTGTGAATATGCAATCTAAGGGAAATAGTTATTTCCAACTTTTCACTATTATAAATAAGACACCAGTCACTGTTAAGCAGTTTAAACCTCTGTTTTTTTAAGAACATCTTAACTATCTATTTTGCTGAATTTCCTAATGAATGTGTTGGATATCTTAATATATGAAGTACATTAACACAAGGAATTTTGTGCAAATATTTTATCACATTTTGCTTTATCTTTATTTACGTTTGACATTTTTAAAGATTTGTTTTGTTTTATTGTATCTTTTTTATTTGTATGCAGGGAAGAAATTTCATGTATTTCATATATACACTTTGAAGAACATAATGATACTTCCCACTCTACCATTCTTCTCTCCCAGCCTCCCTCCCAGCCTCACTTCTCCTTCCTGTCTTATTTCTCTTTTAATTTTTTCAATGGCATACTTTTAATTTATTTTATAATCACAAGCTTAATCCTCCACAAAATAAAGAATTTAACAAAGTAAGTAGGAAAAACACTGTTTTTCGGGAGTATAGACAAGGGCTGTGGACAATAATCAAATCTCAAAATGTCAATTTCACTCATATACATGGCGTATTTTGCACTCTGTAGTTACCAGAACTCAGTGCAAACATGTATTTATCTTTTTGGGACTGTCTTATTTCATTAAACATAATTGTCTCCAGTTGCATCCATTTTGTTATGAAAGACAGGATTTCATTCTTTTTTATGGCTGAGTAGTATTCCATCATGTGTATATACCACAATTTCTTTATCCAGTCATTCATTGATGGACATCTTGGTTGATTCCATATCTTAGCCTTTGTGAATTGGGCTGCTATAAACATAGAGGTACACATAACCCTTTCATGTCATTTAATTTCCTTAGCTAAATTCCCAGGAGTGGAACAGCTGGGTCATATGGAAGATCTATTTTCAGATTTCTGAAGGATCTTCATACTATATTCAAGATTTATTTATTTATTTGAAAGGCAGAATGACACAAAGATGCAGACAGAGGAAGAAGGAGTGAGAGAGAGAGAGAGAGAGAGAGAGAGAGGTGTCTTCCACCTGCTGGCTCATTCCCCAAATGCCACAACAGCTAAGGCCAGGAGCCTGGAACTCCATCTGGGTCTCCCACACGTGTAGCAGTGATCCAAGTTCTTGAGGATTTGGCTTCTTACCAGGTGCGTTCGGAGGTCATTGGATCACGGTGGACTACCCAGGACTTGGACAGCACTGCAATGTAGGATTTATGAATCCCAAGCAATAGCTTAACGTGCTCTGCCATATGCCTATCCTAATATTTTATTTTTTAAAATTTTTATGTTTATTTGAGAGGCAAAGAGACAGAGACCTCCCATTCACTGGTTCACCTCCAAATGCCTGCAACAGCGAGGGCTGAGCGGTAGCTGTATCTCTTATGTGGGCTGCAGTTTTCCCAATCACTCTGCCAGTAATTGGTGGGAAGCTGGAATTAAGAGCTAGAGCCAGAAACCAAACCCTGGTGTCCTACATGCATCATTCTTTATTTTTTTAAAGACTTATTTATTTTATCTGAGAGAGAAAGGGAGAGAGAGAGAGAGAGAGAGATTCCATCTGCTGATTCACTCTTCAAATGACTGTAGCTTCTTCTGGATCTCCCATGTGGGTGCAGGAGCCCAAGCACTTGGCCATCTTCCACTGCTTTCCAAGGTGCATTAGCAGAGAGCTAGATCAGAAGTAGAGCAGCTGGGACTGGAACCAGTGCAAATATGGTATGCCAGCACTGCTGGTGGTAGTTTTCTCTGCTAAGCCACAAGCCCAGCCCCTACACAACAAGTCTCTTAACTGGTGTCTAAACTGCTATGCTAAATGCCTGCCTCCTGCTTTTTATTTAAAATCTATACTATGTTTATCATCTAGTGAAAATTCAATAATTGTTTCTTTGTGATAATTTATTACTTTATTATCAGAATGATGTTTTCAGTTAATAGGCATTTGTGTTCATTTTCTTAGTTTTTAAAATACAGTATTATCTTTTTATCATTTTATATTTAGCTACTTAAATATATCTGGAACTAAGTTGAAATGTGGTGAGGCTATTAATTGCACAGTAAATGACATAAAATTTAGTTATAATATTGAGAAATGTTGGTCATTCCTTAATCAACTTGTTTGTGAAATCTTAATTTATATCAATTTTTCTGTAAATATTTTAATAAAATATGTAGGGTAACGCATAATAATAATTTAGAGTGCTAATTTGTGAAGATGAGCTCGAGTAAGCAGGGAAACAAATAATTACCCATGCAAAGGTGACAGACTTGCAGGTTAAACAGATGTTCTAATTCCATCTCTGTTCAGGAAAGCTGTAGCTGTTTATCTCTTTCAGAGTGAGGATTAACTTCTTGGGACTTCATGTAACCTCTTCTGTTAAGGTACCACTGGATTGGTTTGAGATTATGTCAGAAAGACTACCCTTGGTAGCAGTAGCAATGATAATGTTCATTTAAAATTTATCTTCATTAGGCATTTGGACAGAGGATTCTGGCATGTTATAATCTCAATCCCTCAGCCGGCGCCATGGCTCACTTGGCTAAACGTCCCCCTATGGCGCGGGCACCTCGGGTTCTAGTCCCGGTTAGGGCGCCAGATTCTGTCTCGGTTGCTCCTCTTCTGTGGCCCAGGAAGGCAGTGGAGGATGGCCCAAGTGCCTGGGCCCTGCACCCGCATGGAGACCAGGAGGAAGCACCCGGCTCCTGGCTTCAGATTGGCGCAGTGCGCTGGCTGTAGCAGTCATTTAGGGGTGAACCAACGGAAGGAAGACCTTTCTCTCTGTCTCTTTCTCTCTCTCACTGTGTAACTCTTCCTGTCAAAAAAAAAAAAAAAAAAAAAATCTCAACCCCTCAACTTCATTACCATTACCATTTGGCAATGCAAGTGAGGATTTTTTCTTTTGATTTAAAAGTAAATCTTGGGGCCAGCTCTGTGGGTAAAGCTGCTGCCTGCAATGCCAACATCCCATATAGGCAGCGGTTCAAGTCCCAGCTGTTCCATTTTGATCCAGCTGTCTGCTATGGCCTGGGAAAGCAGTGGAAGATGTCCAAGTTCTTGGGCCCCTGCACCCACGTGAGAGACCCAAAAGAAGCTCCTGGCTCCTGGTTTCCAATCTGCCCAGTTCTGGCCATTGCAGCCACTTGGGGAGTAAATCAGCGAATGGAAGATCTCTCTCTCTCTCTCTCTCTCTCTCTCTCTGCCTCTGCCTCTCTGCAACTCTGCCTTTCAAATAAATAAATCTTAAAAAAAAAAGTAAATCTTGGTTTTGGCTGCAGTGTGTTGCCTATTTCCATGTATACGAGGATTTCTTGAGTTGCACTCACTGCAGGTTGATAACACAGGGTGATTTGTTGGTCTACAGGGAGACCACAGAAACCAAGGGCTTTCTGGAGCAGATCCCATCTTTGAGAGTGAAGCTGTTCAGACACCAGTCAAGGGCCAGCATCCCAGGTCCCTATCCAC
Organism: Oryctolagus cuniculus; assembly: GCF_964237555.1. NCBI lineage: Eukaryota > Metazoa > Chordata > Mammalia > Lagomorpha > Leporidae > Oryctolagus > Oryctolagus cuniculus. The sequence continues at coordinate 20,066,166 of NC_091438.1, forward strand.
CCTCACAGCAGCGATCTCAGACACTCACTTTCTCTGCATGGTCAGGCTTCTTGGTTTTGTGCCCAGCAGACTAGAATCATAAAGTTATGAAAAATAACTTTTTGAGAGGTTCCTCTCATTCCTTCCAGAGTTTATTTCTTAGAACTTTGCTGTCACTCTTTAGAAGACTTACTGCAAGAAACTGCTCCCCGGTATCAGTAATTCAGATTGTCTACAGATGTCAGACGTAGCACCCAAAACCTTGCTCAGCTCTAGGTTATTGTGTACTGAGTAGATAAGGAATTCACATAAAAATGATATCTACATCCCCAGAAGCCTATTTGAATTTCCTCAGACCTGGAAACAGAAAATGTTTTCAGGATCCTCTTGCCTCTGTGGCTCAAGCAAATCCATTTCAGGGATCAGGGTACAGCAAATGGTCTCCTCCAGGAAGACAGATAGAAACAATAAGAACTGCTGTCTTACCAGCATTTTTCTAAACAGAAGAAAAAGATGCACGGAAGGAAGAGAAAAACTTGTGTGTGGAAGATCAAGGGAGAAAAAGGACTGGGGAGAGGAATTCAAGGCGTTTGGATTAGGACTGCCTTTGGGCAATAAAGGAATCACAGAAGCTTCATGCCCTGACATCTGACTTTGACTTGACTTTGACCTGGGGTCAACTACTACCTGTGGCAAGCAAGTTCACTCAAAATAACAACAAATGAACAGAGACCAGCACCAAAGGACATCACACTCCTCCATCATCCGGGCCACTGAAAAATTCTCGTAGAAAATCTTAGACACGAATCCACCAAGAACATGGCAGTTACATGTGGCACTGAACCGCCTCTGTACATCTCCGTGGAAAACATGAAAGTTACGGTTTTGTGACCTTAAGAGAGGAGCTCGAGAATCTACACCTGTAATAGGGATTCAGTCACATAGCCTCAACAGCTTCTCTGACTTCAAACATCCTGGACCTCCACATTGCATTTTCCTGCCATCACTCAGAGCAACCTTACAGCCCTCCCACCCTCCATCCCCTCTGACAAGTAAACTCGAATGTGAAAATCAAGAAGTGGATGGCTTTAGCTTTTATATGTGGGCTACCCCCTCTGTCGTCCTCTGGGAGGTTGGGGTCTTCTAATGCAGGGGGGATACCTGCCTCTGCCCAACAAATCATCTAACACTTCATTCCCCAGAGAAAATTTTATTTTAAATAGGATGTTCCAGAGGGAAAATCTCAACCTAGGAAGATATCATTAATAAGGATAAATATTTAGAGGAACTTTGGAACAACCTTTAATTGAGCTCAAACTTTGCAGAAGGTCATGGGTTTAGGTGATCTGGTAGTGGCAACTAACTTTGTTTTGGAAATTAGTTGTTGTTCTAGATAATTCATTGCCCAGCATCCCTGACTCATCCACCCTACTGGAGCCATTTACACTTGAGAGCCTTTCTATTCTGGGATATTACACGCTATATGGAGGATAAGTGACATTTTCAGAGTAACAGTCTAGGTCAAGTTAGTAAGATTCCCACTTGTGGGCTGGCATTGTGGCACAGCAAGCAAAGCTGCCACCTGCGATGCCAGCATCCTACAAGGGCTACAATGCGGGTCTCCGCTGCTCCACTTCCAATCTAGCTCCTTACTAATGGCCTGGCAAAAGTAGCAGAAGATGTGCCAGATACTTGGGCCCATGCACCTGCATGGAAGACCTAGATGAAGCTCTTGGCTCCTGGACACCTAGGGGGTTAACTAGTGGATGGAAGATATCTTTCTCTCTCTCTCTTCTCTCTCTTTCCCTGTAACTCTGGATTTTAAATAGAAATAAACAAATCTTTTTTTTAAGACTCCCACTTGGAGCCATATATTAAATCCCAGTACTGGTTACAGCATAGCCTGGCTATGTTATTAGAACTTAGGTTCTAATAAGAGAGTTTATCACAAGGTAATGATCATAGGTATGATAGGCGCTTTTCTTACTGTAGGATTTGTTCTTCAGCCATGATGCCAATTTCCTACCTCCTTATCATTGTCACAAAATTAAGTTTTAAACCCTAGACAAAATAAAAATAGCAGTTGATTATGACTTAAGATTTTAATAACTTAGAAATATCAAGGACATGTCACAGGGTAGAAGTCCTAGTTCTGAGAGAGGGAGAGAGACAGAGAAAGACTGATTAGAAGAAATAAGTTCTAGCGTGCCACTGCACAGGAGCGTGACTATAGATAAGGCTGTACCGACTATTCCAAAGAAGGCTGAAAGAAGGGATACTGAATGTTTTCAACACACAGAGACAATAAATGAGAAGACGGATTAAAAAAGGCAGGAAGTACAGACATTTGGAATTTCTTGGAGAGAAAATAGATGGCAGAAAAGTAATACTGAGAAAGAGTCCTTTCCATTTAAATTTTTATTGTGTCTAGGATAAACACGAGATAGGCAAATGGCTTTTTCTTTCTCCTAATTCTCCTTGAGGATACATGAGGGGGCTTCAAATTCATGGAATTTGGAATTGAAAGGTGGGCAGTTTAAATTTTCCAAAAACTTTTTGAAACCCTCTCATGTTTTTTTAATTATTTCTTCCCATTACCTCTTAGGCTGATGATATCACAATCCTTTTGGCCCAATTAATCAGATTTGTTCTACTGTGTATCAGTATTACTGTTAAGACTGAAATAAGAATATAAGAAAATATTTACTCCTGTATAGAATTTTATATGTTTTATTAAAAATTTCATGACTCATTGTTAAATCAATAACAGGAGTCACTGTGCACTTACTCCCCATATAGGATCTCTGTCCTTAATGTGTTATACTATGTGAATTAACGGCATAACTAGTACTCAAACAGTACTTTGTGTTTCTGTGTGGGTGCAAACTGTTGAAACCTTCACTTAGTATATACTAAATTGATCTTCTGTATATAAAGATAATTGAAAATGAATCTTGATGTGAATGGGATGGGAGAGGGAGTGGGAGATGGGATGGTTGGGGGTGGGAGGGAGGTTATGGGGGGAAAAAGCCGCTAAAATCCTAAAGTTGTACTTTGGAAATTTATATTTATTAAATAAAAGTTTAAAAAAATATCATGACTCACTGAGGGCTTGGTTCATCAGTCATCCTACAGTCTTAGGAATTCCGAGTTCTCTTCCAACTTAAAGGTCCCATGAGTCATCTGTCAATGCCAGATACGATCTTCTGTGAAACAACGATGACATTTCCATTTCTTATTGAAATACAAGAATAATGTGGACAAGACTTCAAACTGTGAGATGACAAGCTTGGTACTTGCCCAGCTGATGTCAAACAGAGATGTTTTTATGGCATCAACTCAGCTAATTTTGCTTACAGTATCAGCATGGGGTGGTGAGTAAAGTGACCCAGGACTTCACTGGGATGCCACAAATCTTCTCTAGTCATCCACTGGGATTCCTTCTGATAGAAGCTCCTTGAAGTCACTGGGACTCCCTAGGTTGCAAACACATCCCCCAGAGATAGCGAGCTGGAAAAGAATACTGCCTACACTTCATCTGAAACCTTTCACACCTCTTATCTCACTTAGCCCTCAGAACCATCTAGAAAAGAATGCCTCTGGGAATATCACACAACAGTCTGATATGAGGAAGTGGTTTCAGAGAGGTGACTTGGCAAAGTGCATATCCTCAGTGGGAAACAGATGCAAAGCCAGAACACAGGTTTTCTGGCGCTGCCCCTGCCCCCTCCAAGCCAAGTATCAAGCAACAGCACTTTGTTGTAAGTTTGTCTACCGTGTTATCTTCAGGAACTGCAAATCCCTGAGCAGGAAGGCAAGCCATGATCCTTCATCAAGGGAGGGGCTGCGAGACCTTCCCAACTGAAACATTCTTCTGAAATGTCATTGCAGATGCAGTATCACTGGGAGTTCTCGAGATTATGAACCGTTTAAGAGCAAGCATCTGGCCGGCGCCGCGGCTCACTAGGCTAATCCTCCGCCTTGTGGCGCCGGCACACCGGGTTCTAGTCCCAGTCGGGGCGCCGGATTCTGTCCCGGTTGCTCCTCTTCCAGGCCAGCTCTCTGCTGTGGCCCGGGAGTGCAGTGGAGGATGGCCCAAGTGCTTGGGTCCTGCACCTCATGGGAGACCAGGATAAGTACCTGGCTCCTGCCTTCGGATCAGCGCAGCGCGCCAGCCGTGGCGGCCATTGGAGGGTGAACCAACGGCAAAAGGAAGACCTTTCTCTCTGTCTCTCTCTCTCACTGTCCACTCTGCCTGTCAAAAAAAAAAAAAAAAAAAAGCAAGCATCAAGCCAGTCAGTCCTCAATCATTTTTCGATGTCTGTTTGCTGCTACGAACTTTGCTGCCTTATAGCGACATACAGACATTATCAACAGGTGGAACTAAATGAAGGCTACAATTTGGTAGGTGACAAAGTGGTCACAGCTACTTCTGGACTACTAGAAAGCAGAGAGTTAGTCTCAAAAGAGAATAAACAACTCATCCAAAAACACTAAATCTGATTTTAAAAGTAAACGTAGGGTCTGAACAGATTATTTTTTCAAAAAAGATACAAGGATCTCAACATCACTAATCAACAAGGAAATGCAAATCAAAACAAGGGCATATCACCTAATGGTTTTTGTAAAAAATAAAAAAGATAACAAGGGTTGGAAGAGATGGGAAGGTAAAGGAACAATAGTGGTAGTACTGTAAATTGGGGAAATCATGGGAAATCAGATGAAGTTTCCTAAAAATACTGAAAATACAGCTACTATATTTGATCTAGAAATTCTACTTCTGAGTATATAACCTGAGAAAATAGTATCACTATCTTGGACAGATAATTAACTCCCATGTTTACTACATTATTCATCACCACCAACTTATAGAAACAATTCAAGCATACACTTATAGGTGAATGGATAAAGAAATCAATAACATAAAATGGAATATCATTTAGCCTTTAAAAGGAAGAAAATCCTGCCATTTGGAAAAACAAGGGCAAACTTAAAGGACATCATGCTAAACAAAATAACCCTGGTGCATAAAGATACATAATTCATATCTTGCTGAGTACAAAGTTGTTTAACAGGAGTTAAGGGGTAGGTAGAATGAGGAGGTCTTGCAGACATGAGATACACAAGCTATGGGATCCACTATAGAGTATGGTGGGTATAGTTAGTAATAACATATTGTACTTGGAATTCACTAAGAGAGTAGATTTTTTTTTTGACAGGCAGAGTGGACAGTGAGAGAGAGACAGAGAGAAAGGTCTTCCTTTGCCATTGGTTCACTCTCCAATGGCCGCCGCAGCCAGCGTGCTGATCCGATGGCAGGAACCAGGTACTTCTCCTGGCCTCCCATGGGGTGCAGGGCCCAAGCACTTGGGCCATCCTCCACTGCACTCCCTGGCCACAGCAGAGAGCTGGCCTGGAAGAGGGGCAACCAGGACAGAATCCGGCACCCCAACCGGGACTAGAACCCGGTGTGCCGGCGCCGCAAGGTGGAGGATTAGCTTAGTGAGCCGCGGCGCTGGCCAAGCGAGTAGACCTTAAATGTTCTCGCCACCCCCCATCAACAAACACTAGTGAAAATGCCCTCAACCCGCCCTCCCACCCCCAAAAACACTGGTGAAAATGGAGGTGACTGGTTTGTGAGTGATCCCTTTTTTTTTTTTTTTTTTAAAGATTTGTTCATTCATTTATTTGAAAAGCAGAGGAACAGAGAGAGAGGCTTCAGAGACAGAGATCTTCCATTCACTGGTCCAGTCCCAACACGATCACAACAGTCTGATTTGGGCCAGGTAAAAAAATCAAGAGCCAGAAACCGCATCTTGTCTCCCATGTGGATTGCAAGGTCCCAAGGACGTGGGCCATCTTTCAGTTATGATGGTTATTTCAAAATGCATATGTAGTTCAAAACATCTTATAGTATATCTTAAATACATACATTTGTTAATTTGTAAATTATATCTCAATAAATCTGGGGAAATAAGGAACAAAGGAAGTGAGATGGCTGCTCAGAACAGCCTTTGCCTGCTGCACCTGTCCCCTACCAGAATTTCACTCCCTGAACAGGTGGTCAGTATTCCTCACAGTTCAGGCCGCCCCACTGCTGGCCAGGTCAACAGATTTCTCTCTGGGACTTCAGATCTCCCCCAACAGCTTCCTGGCAGAGGCTTCTTTCAAGCTATGAGATCAATTTGAGTCATGGCAGGAATCAATAGGAGTGTTTAGGGATGAAAAGTGGTCAGGAGTGGAAGGTACTTAGCTTTGGTGCACAACAAAGTCTCCATCTGAATATCTCTCATCTGTTCTCCAGATGAGGACATATGTTCAGTCTGGGAGCATTTAAGCAATAATGTATCATAGTCACTCCACCCAAACCAGCCAAGACCTTAAATAAGTAACAGTGCCTCTGTTTTAAACTTTCAGGTCAGTCTCCAGAAAGGAAGCTAATTTTAGAGACTTAACTTGGACATTTCTAGCCTATCCCTAGTGTTCAGTGAAAATCCCTTCAAATCTCTTAAACCTTTTAAATATATTCCTTCTTTTAAGCTAAGAAATATTAGTGGGGCAGGCGCCGTGGCACAGTAGGTTAGAGCCATGGCCTGCAACACCAGCATTCCGTATGAGTGCTGGTTCAAGTCTTGGCTGTTCCACTTCTAATTTTAATTCTTTTTTTTTTTTTTAAAGATTTATTTATTTATTTGAAAGGCAGAGGCAGAGATAGAGGCAGAGGAAGAGAGAGAGAGAAGTCTCCCATCTGCTGGTTTACTCTGCAGATGGCTGTAACAGCCAGGGCTGGGTCAGGCCGAAGCCAGGCTCCAGGAGCTTCTTCCAGGTCTCCCACACAGATGCAGGGGCCCAAGGCCCTGGGCCATCTTCTACTGCTTTCCCAGGCCACAGCAGAGAGCTGGATCAGTAGTGGAGCAGTCAGGATTTGAACCGGCATCCTATATGGACACAGGCACATTTTTACCCACTATGCCACAGCTCCCTGATAATGTACCTGGGAAAGCAGTGGAGGATGGCCTAAGTACTTGGGCCCCTGCACCTAAGAGGAAAACCAGAAGAAGCTCCTGGCGCCTGGCTTCAGCCTGACCCAGCTCTGGCTGTTAGAGCCATCTGCAGAGTGAACCAGCAGCTGGAAGAGCTCTCCGTCTCTCTTTCTCTCTCTCTCTTACTCTGCTTTAAGTAAGTCTCTAAAAAAGAAATATCAATACATTGTAATTTCTAATAGAAATTTTTGCTTTCTCAATGTTTCATATGAGTTAACAAAACAGAAAAGAGAAGATTCTGCATTTTGGGAAAGATTTCTAATAAAATGGATGGAAATTAAAAGGAAATAAGGTTCTTTTGTTAAATTTTATTGAATAATCAGAAGTCAAATTGCCATTGCATTATGGTAAACCAAACTTCCATGATAGCATTTCTTTATATTCTAAAGAAACTTTCTCCTTTCTCTAATCTTTTTATTACCCTGCTTCTCTGTACCCCCTCTCTGAAATTGGGTCAGTTGTAATCCCCATAATACCACCGTAACAAAAAGGGATGGAAATTCCAGAAAACTCATGGCAGTTCAAAAAAAGACCAGAAGTAGAAAGCATATTCTTTAAGAAAAATTTAGAGGCACTTTTTTTGTGTGTGTGAAATCATAAAGGTCAATCTTTAGTAATTTATTAATCAATCCAAAATAAATTCAGGTATACTGACTTTGGTCATTTTTCTGTAAGTTTAAGAGTCAAGTCATTCACATATGTGAAGTATCTAGGTTGACTTTAAAATAATGTAAACCTGATTTTTAGAATATAATCCATTTTGCTGGTGCCGCGGCTCACTAGGCTAATCCTCCGCCTGTGGTACAGGCACACCAGGTTTTAGTCCCGGTCGGGGTGCCAGATTCTGTCCCGGTTGCCCCTCTTCCAGTCCAGCTGTGGCCCAGGAGTGCAGTGGAGGATGGCCCAAGTCCTTGGGCCCTGCACCCCATGGGAGACCAGGAGAAGCAACTGGCTCCTGGCTTCAGATCTGCGCGGTGCACCAGCTGCCGGCTTCAGCGGCCATTAGGGGGTGAACCAACGGAAAAGGAAGACCTTTCTCTCTCTCTCTCTCTCTCTCTCTCTCACTGACCACTCTGCCTGTCAAAAAAAATATAATCCATTTTATACGTTTAACTTTTTTTTCTTTACTTGGTAAATACAGCCTTGGACAAGTCATCCCACGTTTTTCAATTTTGATTAATATAAAGAGAACATTGACTTTTATACTTGCCACAGTTGTACAGAAGTTACGATCCACATAATTAAAAGACACTTCAGTCGTCACTCTTCAGTGATGACTTATATAGAAGGCACTATCTAAGGTTTTCTATATATAAATATATGAAAGTTGATGCGTAGTCTACCAGCTGAGCACCTGTTGAAACATCTGTTCCACACTGAAGTACCTGGGTTACATTTCCAGCTTGGGCTCCTGACTACAGCGTACTGCTGATGCAGACCTGGGAGGAGTAATGATGGCTCAGCTGGGTTCCTGCCACTCATATCGGAGACCTGACTTTCAGTTTTAGCTGGTCTAGCCACGGCCACTGTGAGCATCTGGGGAATGAATCAGATGATGAGAATTCTCTACCTCTGTTTCTCAAATTAATAAATTGAAAATATATATATACAAAGTATCTTGAAAAAGTTCACATTCTCTTTTAATTACAGTTTCCATGATCTTTTCAAAGCCTCTTTTTTTAGATAAGAACATGTCCCCAATTTCCAGGAACTCTGATTACAGCTGGAAAGGAGTCATAACCATATACTCTGCTTCATCCGCTCTGCCTTCCAGTTCCCAAACAGTGGTGGACCCACAAAGGCACTCTAAAATATTTGTCAAAGGAACAAACCAAGGAATAAATGATTTGCACATTTAGTCATAGGAATATAAAATGCATAGAACTTAGGGAGAATGGAGTTATTAGGTCTGCATAGGGGAATTCCACAGAGATCTCATTCTGGAGGTCGTACCTGGCACTGTGGTATAGAAGGTTGAGTCACCGCCTACTGTGCTGTTATCCCATATGGGTGCCAGTGCAAGTCCCAGCTACTCCACTTCTGGCGCTCCTTGCTAACAGCCTGGGAAAGCAGCAGAAGATGGCCCAAGTGCTTCGGCCCCTGCCACACACGTGGGAGACACAGAGGAAGCTCCTGCTCCTGGCTGCAGTCCGGCCCAACGCCAGCCTTTGAGGCCATTTGGGGAGTGAGCCAGTGGATGTAAGACATCTCTCTCTCTCTCTCTGCTATCTCTGTATCTCTGCCTTTCAAATAAATTTTAAAAATCTTAAAAAAGTAGGATTTAAACGGGCAATAAAGTGGGCAAGGTCGGTTTCAAGGCAGGATTCCAGTTGACAGACTCATCGCTCCTTTCCCCACATGAACCTTTATTCCTGCAGTCTTCAAAAAAATATTTCTAAGCTACCAGATACTTCATTGTTTCTATATGTCAAGTACGTGTTCTTCCCTGAGCCAGATCAAGGAGGAAGAGCACATTCTCATCCCGTTCCATAATTCCTAAAGAATCGAGCATGGGCCGGCGCCGCGGCTCACTAGGCTAATCCTCCGCCTTGCGGCGCCGGCACCGGTCGGGGCGCCGGATTCTGTCCTGGTTGCCCCTCTTCCAGGCCAGCCCTCTGCTGTGGCCAGGGAGTGCAGTGGAGGATGGCCCAGGTGCTTGGGCCCTGCACCCCATGGGAGACCAGGAAAAGCACCTGGCTCCTGGCTCCTGGCTCCTGCCATCGGATCAGCGCGGTGCGCCGGCCGCAGTGCGCCGACCGCGGCGGCCATTGGAGGGTGAACCAACGGCAAAGGAAGACCTTTCTCTCTGTCTCTCTCTCTCACTGTCCACTCTGCCTGTAAAAAAAAAAAAAAAAAAAAAAAAAGAATCGAGCATGGTCTTCCTCAGGAAGTCTGACGAAGATGTATTCTGCCCACAGCATTTACTTGTGTGGTAACAACAATGATAACTGCTGCTATTCCTAAGGCTTACTGGGCGCTAGGCTCTTGAGTAACAATAGTAAAGCTGACAGATTACCAGCAAGAACATGAGTAAATGATAAGCTACATTTTATCAAGCCTAAAATGTCGTTGATTATAAGATGAATCATTATTTCATATACCACTGAGCAAGAAACACCACATTGACATTTAAAATCTGAAACAGTTTTATTTTAACCTTTATTTCATTAAAAGCATACTTTATATAGTTATACTTTTCTCATTTATTGTCTGTTGATAATTTAAAAGGAAAATATAAATAAATTATGATTGCATTCCTAAAATGTCTTCACATTCAGGGTTAACTATTCCAAATCAGTTTTCAATGAGGATCAAGCGATATTGTTTTTTCCCCCGACACAATGTCTTTCTCTCTGTCATTAGTCTGTGTGGGGTTTTCTCATACATGTTATGGCATACACCTTGTAAGGATTTTTAAACTTGCTTTTTACTTAAAATTGTTTAATTTACTTGAGAAGCAGAGAAACCGAGGAGACACACACAGAGAAAGAGAGAGAGAGAGGCAGAGAGAACACACACTCCTATCTACTAGCTGATGTTCCAAATGTCTGCAACGGCCAGGAGCGGGTCAAGTTGTAGCTGAGTTTCAGGAACACAATGCAGGTCTCCCACATGGGAGGCAGGGACTCAATTACTTGATCCATCCTGTCACCAAGGTCTGCACTGGCAGGAAGCTGGACTCAGGAGCCAGAGCTGGAAATGAAAACCTGCTATTCTGATGCGGGATTCAGACAACTTGACTTCTCTAGCTGCTGCCCTGCAACTTATAAGATTTTTTGTAAACACATGAATACCAGCAACATTATCAACACCTTTCCTTGACAGAAGAGATTAAGACACATCCAAACGTTAGAGATACCAGCATTTGGAAAATAATCTTTACATTAGAATTGATGAATTATGTTCTTATAAAAAAAGAAAACAAGTACAGCAAGATAATAGCTATCAGGAGTTCACAGTGCAGAACAGAACAGTGACAACTGGGATGTTGAAAAGTGGTCAGATTCTTTGTATATTCCAAAAGTAGACCCAGTAAGATTTTCTGGAACATCAAACATGCTTCTTTATAGGTTATTAATAAAATTAGGGGGTTCTTATTCATTGATTGATACAGTTATCATACTTCAAAACAAACATAGCTTCACCTTTAGAAACAAGAATTAAGACTTCAGGGGCCAGCGCTGTGGTGCAGCGGGGAAAGCTGCTGCCTGCAGTGCCGGCATCCTGGCTGCTCCACTTCCATTCCAGCTCTCTGCTGTGGCCTGGGAAAGCAGTAGAAGATGGCCCAAGTGCTTGGACCCCTGCACTCATGTGGGAGACCTGGAAGAAGCTCTGGGCTCCTGCTTTGGATGGGTGCAGCTCTGGCTGTTGCAGCCAATTGGGGAGTGAACCAGCAGATGGAAGACCTCTCTCTCTCTCTCTCAGCCTCTACTTCTCTCTCTGTGTACCTCTTTCAAATAAATAAATAAATAAATCTTTTAAAAAAATAATTAAGACTTCAAATATTTTAAAGGTCTCAGACCCAAGATGGCTGCACAGGGAAATGACGAGCTAATTTTTTGACCACAGAAGATACCAGAAGAACAGGGGAGGAACCATGTTCACAAGGGAGTGTTGGAGAGACATTTGTAGTGGAAAATCTATAGAAAGAAGAGAGACTCCTGGGAGCAGCAAAATACTATACCTAGCAGTTAGCAGGACACCAGCAGTGACTCCTGCTCCAGGTGACACCATCTTCTCACACGAAGGAGACAGGAATCTGCAGTGGCCCATGTGTACTGGTGATCTTGTCAGAGGGAGAACCTTATGGTCCCTGTTTTGACTCTGCCCTAAAGAGTTGGTGGGTGGTGCAGTGTCCACCTAACTCCATGAAGGGAGGGCACATTGCTCCCCACTATTTACCAGAGCAAACTGTCAGGAAAGCAACCTCCTCTGGGAATGGGATCGCTCTTTGTGGACTGAGGGGACTGAAGGGCTAGGAATGGATCCCCTGTACCCTGTGACCTGGGAAATCCTATGACTGTGCAGTAGACCAGAAACTGAGAAGGATGGAGGAGGTGGCTGGGTCTTTGGGCAATCACTGAGTCTGTCCCCAGAGACTCTGAGAAACCTGAATGTTTGCGAGGATCATTGCAGAGAGTTCCATGCTTATACTATGTAGTGCATAGATCCTTTGGTTCATGTGGCTGAGTGGGCGGGGTGTTTAGGTACCATGAGCTCACCTTGGGTGGTTGGTTCATCTTGGAAGAGAGGGGCTGGGGTTGTGCACCTGCCAGCTAATGTGATCGTATCCTTTCCTGCTTACACAGAGGATATCTACCACACCCAACTTGAGGGTCACTGTGGAATCTTGTCTCACCCTAGAACTCCGGCTGAAGCTCCCTGGCCATACCCAGTACACATCTCTGGGTATATGCTGAAGGAGCAGGCTTCCCACTAAACTACAAAGGCACATTTCAAAAAAATGAAAATAGCTAGAAAACAAGACTGGTAACAGGAGAGGAAAGAGGTAGAGGGGTAAGAGTTGGGGGGGGGGGTACGATGGGAAGAATTACTATGTTCCTAAAGTTGTATTCATGAAATGCATGTAAATAAATTCTTTAAAAAAAGAAATTACTTTCCCCATTATTTAAACAAATCCCACAGTGAGATTTCACCTCATCCAGTTAGAATGTCTATTACCACTACCCAAAAATCAAAAAATAACAAATGCTGGCAAGGACATGGAGAAAAAGTTACCCTGATACACTGCTGGCTGGAAGAAAAATAGTACTATTATCAAAGACAGTATGGAAATTCCTCCTAAATCAGAAAATAACTCTATCATATCCTATCCCTTTGATTTACCCAAAAGAAATGAAATCAGCATTTGAAATATTTTTCTGTACTCCCCACTATTTACAGCAGCTCAATTCATAATAGCTAAGATATGGAATCAACAAATGACTCAACAAAGAAAATATGGTATATACATATACAATGAAGTACTATTCATCCATAATGTGAGTAAAATACTGTCTTATAACAGAATGTTTGAATTGGAAACCATTATGTTATGTGAAATGAACCAGTCCCAAAAAGACAAATATGTCAAAAAAAGACAAATATGTTTTCTATGATTTGTGGTAACTAATAGAGGATAAAAATGCAATGTACATGGGTTAAATTGACATATTGAGATTTGATTAGTTTAGAGCCCTTGTCTATACTCCTGAGGAACAGTGATCTTTCTATTTATTAGCTGTTGAATTCTTTACTGTAGGATTAAGCTTTTGATTATAAAGTAAATTGAAATTCTGTAATCACAAAAATTAAAAGAAAAATAAAAAAGCAAGGAGAAGGAAGTAAATATCATTATGTTCTTAAAACTCCATACGAAATACATGAAATCTGCTACTTTTAAATAAAGTTTCTCACGCTGAGGTTTATACTAAAAAATTAAATTTTTCTTTGCATTTTCAGAATAGGCAGAGAAATTAGAAGCAGAACCATCAAAGAGAAAAATTTTAGTGCATTTGAAAGCATCAATAATTGAGTAACAAAGTGTAATGACTTGTACTGAAAAGGCAGTAATCAGATGTCACACATCAAGCCAGTATATGAACAAGTTGAGCAATGAGCAAGAAGCCAACGTTTTTATTTTTCTTTCCTTATCTTCTGTTAAAGTTCTTTACTTTAGAAAAAAAATCCTACTTGAAAATGTGAGCTATATTGAAATCTTAGTACAGTTTTGATAGTTCAACAACAAAACCTTCTTAAGCAAAGTCCAAGATGGTAGGAAGAATTCCCTGCTCTGTTTCTTTCAACGTCACTGGAGCCTCATGGGTTCTCTGTGGGGACTGTTATCTGCTTGTCACAGGCCAGGAAGCAGAGGTGCTGGTGGATGAGGGAACGTGAGAAAACAGCATTTGGACTTCAGTGAGCCCCACTCCACGAATGGGCTAATTTAGCTGCACAGCATGTTCTACACGGAGCAGAACTGTCCAAGCTTGCACTCCACGTCTTGGTATTGCCAGCACATTACGGTTTGGTTGTGGTCGGTTCACTTAAACTTTCTGTGCATTCTCCCTTCTGTTCTAGAGATGAGATCAATACCTGCTCTCCCCCTTTAACAGAACTTGTTTGAAAATAAAGTGACATGACAGATGTGTGACAGTTTTATAAAGTATTAGAAAAAAAGAGTTAGATTACCTCTCAACGGACCATGTCCAGGCTGTGGACAGAATCTGCCCTAAGGGCTCTCTGAATTTTAATGCACTGCCTATATTATTTATTTATTTTCTTTTTCTGGGGAAAGTTTTGTTGGTTTCCATGGCCTCTAAACAATGTTTACTAAATTATTCCTTGCACTTTCTTGAATCTCTTTTATTTTTCTTTATAAAATAGTCTCCCAGGGCAGGCGCTGTGGTGTAATGGGTAAAGACACTGCCTGCAGTATTGGCATCTCATATGGGCACCGGTTTGAGTCCTGGCTGCTCCCATCCAGCTCTCTACCATGGCCTGGGAAAGCAGCAGAAGATAGCCCAAGTCCTTGGGCCCCTGTACCTGTGTGGTAGACCCGGAGGAAGCTCCTGGCTTTGGATAAGCTCAGCTCTGGCAAAGGCAGCCATTGGGGAGTGAACCAGTGTTCTTGTGAAACTGACTTTCAAATAAATAAGTAAATCTTTAAAATAAAATAGACTCTCAATGTTCCTCCATGGTCAATGAATGGCTTAGGGACCTGTGTCACTCCCAACAACATCTCAGCACAGTATCTACAGTGGCTCCTTTTTCTGCCCTTGTCTACATAGTCTTACTTCAAGAACTTTCCTTTTGGGCAGTGCACAACTGGGCATAGCGCACAGGACAGACTCTGTTCCCTTTAGTGCATGGCTGGAAGGCCTGTGTGCTTCGGAAGAACCTATCAGGATAGTGAAGAAGATTGAGCATTTGGAAATAAATTCAATATAAAATTTATGCACTATGTTTTTAGGAGTCATTTTGACTTTGCAAAGTCTGTTTCCTTTTCCTGAGTGCTAGGTAGATTTCTTTAGCATTGAAATCATGAAAATAAAATACATCCTACTTTTTTTAGAGTATTGGGGTTGGCATTGTGGTGTAATGGGTTAAACCACTGTCCATGACGCTAGCATCTCATAGGGGAGCCATTTCAAGCCCCAACTGCTCCTCTTCCAGTTCTCTGCTAATGTGCCTGGGACTGCGGTGAAACACGGCCCAATTACTTTAGCTCCTGTATCCACACAGGAGACATGGATGAAGGTCCTGTCTCCTGGCTTCAGTCTGGCTCAGCCTGGCTATTATGGACATTTGGAGAGTGAAACAGCAGATGGAAGATCCCTTTCTCTCCTTTGTCTTTCTAACTCTGCCTTTAAAATTAATAAGGAAATCTCACAAAAATAAGAGTGCTGCACCAAAACATTAAGGTGTTTTGAGAGTAGCATGAGGGACTTAGTAATTCTAAAAGTGTTACATGCTCTGTATCATCAAAAACTTACTGTCTTTTTGCATTTACTATGTACAAATGCTACAAATAATCTAAACAATAAAAAATATTTTAGGGTTCACTTAATATTTTTTACTATCACTTGTAGTCTATTTGATACAGCTTATCAGCAAATTATAGTAATAATATTATTTTTGTCTAAATTTACCAATGCACAATTATTGGAAGAATAGAAAGATAATTAATAGTCTTCATAGTGTAAATATGTTTTATTGTAATTTGTGATCACAAAGTAATGTCTATTAGTGGAAGGGACAAATTTCAAACATTTTTTGTGCAGTAAACTTTCCATACTCAACAGACACATAAACTTAAAAAAAATTAATGGGGAGAGGCCTACCCTGTGGTGCAGTAGGTTAATCTGCCTGTGGTGCCAGCATCCCATATGAGCACTGGTTCTAGTCCCGGTTGTTCCACTTCCGATCCAGCTCTCTGCTATGGCCTTGGAGAGCAGTGGAAGATGGTCCAAGTCCTTAAGCCCTGCACCCATGTGGGAGACTGGGAAGAGGCGCCTGGCTCCTGGCTTCAGGTTGGCTCAGTTCCGGCCATTGCGGCCATTTGGAGAGTGAACCAACGGAAGGAAGACCTTTCTCTCTGTCTCTCCCTCTCACTCTCTGTAACTCTAACTCTTAAATAAAATCTTTAAAAAAATGTTTAAAAGAATTAATGGGGAAATTCTATTATGTAGATGTGATGATCACACCTTGAAATTCAGAAAAGATACACTAGAGTTAGATGACGCATGTTACAGATCCTCATGTAAACTTTCTGGGAATAGGGGCAGTGTCAGCTTTGTTCAGCAAAGAATCTACTTCCAGCTAAAATAAACACTCATAGAGAATACTTTTTCAAAGAAAAATGGATAACCAGGAACCAACCAGTTCAAAAAATGGTCTTCATCATGCATTTTTTTTTTTTTTATTTGACAGGTAGAATTACAGTGAGAGAGAGAGAGAAAGGTTTTCCTTCTGTTGGTTCACTCCCCAAATGGCTGCTACGGCCGGACCTGCGCCGATCTGAAGCCAGTAGCCAGGAGCTTCCTCCTGGTCTCCCATGCGGGTGCAAGGGCCCAAGCACCTGGGCCGTCCTCCACTGCTTTCCTGGGCCACAGCAGAGAGCTGGACTGGAAGAGGAGGAACCAGGACTAGAACCCGGTGCCCATATGGGATGCTGGCGCTACAGGCAGAGGATTAGCCTAGTGTGCCATGGAGCTGGCCCCCATAATACAACTTTGGAATCTATTTCCCTGCTTCTGATATTGAAGATTATTATGGTTGAATAGCTCTACAAATATATATATTGAGATAAACTGAAGTCATTCTGAAATATACTAAGAAAGACTGAAACAGAACTTTTGAAAACATTGCATTAATTATGAAGCTGAGGAACTAGGAAAAGAGTAATCCAGGCAGTGGGAATGTGCAATGGACCAAGATAGAATGTACATGGAGTGTCTGAGAAACAGCAAGGGAAGGCCTGTGTGGCTGGAGGATTTTGAGCAATAGCATTATACCACCAAGAATATAAGAAGAATTCTCGGCTAATGTGTAGAGTACAAAAAAATTAAATGAATATATACAAGGGAAATTGACATCCTGGGACTTGATTACTTCATAATCAATGGATTATAGCCATTGTCCTATGCCTGTTGACAGTAGTCTTTCTACTTGTAATTTGTTGATATCTTTATTTAGTGAAACATTAAACCTATGATTATAAAGTTAATTAAAATGTTATCACAAAAGTTAAAAAAATGAAAGAAATGAGTAGGGAGGGAAGGAGAAGTATCACTATATTCTTAGAATTCTATGAACTACTTGTAATCTGTACTCTTTATATTAATAAAAATTTTAAAAAGAAAAATTCTCAGAAAGGCAGTAGACTCAAGGAATTGGGCCCCTGTCACCCGTGTGGAAGATCTGGATGAAGTTCCTGGATCCTGACTGTGGTCTGACCTATCCCTGGCTCTTCCAGCCATTTGGGGAGTAAAACAGTGGCTGGAAGATCTTTCCCTCTCTGTCACCCTACCAAATGGACAGATAGACAGATGTGATAGACAGATAGATAGATGAACCTATTTAATTCTCCCAATCTGAGAACTTAGTTGAAACTCATCTGGTTGATAGTGTTTACAGGCAACTATTAGAAGCAGACACAAGTCAAAGATGAATGAACCATCTTAGACTTAGACTTTGAATACTTTCTACTAAGAGAGTTCTGAAAAACAAGGTGCCCCAATAAAGTACATCAAATATATAAGCAAAGAAAATTACCATAAAAATTAAAATAAAAAATAATAAATGAAGAAGAGAGGGTGGGAGTGTGAGTGGGAGGGAGGGTAGGATGGGAAGTATCAGTATGCTCCTAAATTTGTATATATGAAACACATGACATTTGTTCATCTTAAAAAAAATAAAGAACACAAAAGTCAGCACACAAACAAGATAGACTAAGACACAGAAAAAATGGACATATTTGTATTATAAAATAGAGTACAAAAATAAGACTTTTTAAATAAACTTAAGAAATTAAAGGAATACTTAAAGTATGACTAAGGTGTTAATGACTATTGAAAATTACCAGTAATTAATAAATAAATGAAATGAAAAATAAAACAAAAACTAAACCAGCAGTGTGGAAAAAACACCAAAATAATTTCTAGGCATTTAAATCAAAGTGGTTGGTTGAACAGAAGATTAGACTGAACTATAGACAATCAATGAAAGAAAATACAATGATAAATGCACTAAACAAAATGCAGAGAAAAAAACGAAGCTAAGAAAGTAATACATTTAGAGATAGACTAAGAAGGTGTAATATAAGGTAATCAGACTTCATGAAGGAGAAGCAGAGGGTTGAGGTGTGGACTATAAAGATATAATGGTTGACAATTCAAAGACTGCTTATTGACATATGTCTTCAGAATCAAGAACGAACACCAATTCTATTAAGGTGCATGAAAAGAAAACATTAACTAGACATATCATTGAAACACAGAACTTCAAAGGTAAATGAAAAAAAATTACTTCCAGAAAGTAAAGTCAGATAGCCTTAAAAGAACGAAAATTAGATCAACAGAAGTCTTTTCAGGACTAATTTTTTAAGTCAGAAGATAGTGATGTCTTGAACATACCAGAAATAAATTAGCTGTCAAAACATATTGCAAGAATGAATTGAAAATAAACATTATTATTTAATATCAATATATGTCTCTATATGAACATATAGTTAAAATTCATTTAGCAATTTGGGATGCAGAAAGATAGAGACAGAGGGAGCTCCTATCCACTGGTTACTCCTCAAATAGGCCAGAGCCAAAGCTGAGAACCAGGAAAACAATATAGGTCTCGCATGTTGGTGGCAGGAATCTAATTACTTCAGCCATCACTGCTATTCTCAGAGTCTGCAGTAGCAAATCAACAGCTAGAACCAGGAATCAAATCCTGATACACTGATATGCTATGTGGGTATCCTGTTAGGCTCAATGCCAACTCCTACATTAACATACTTAACATTAGTTTTTCACTGAGGTTGGGATATATGTAGAAGTAATTTAATATAAACAGTCTACATACTCCAATAAAGAGAATTTTATATTAGATAAAAATTCAAGATGCAAATAAATGCTCACTACATAACATACATTTGATATTTAAAGACACAAGTAAAAGGATAAAATAATAAATTCTATGTACCCTGAAGACTGTCCAAGACTCTGACACCTACTGCAAGAATATAAGCTTCAAGTAGGAGGTCAGATTCTCCAAGATCCTGAGATTTTTCTCACTCCAAAGTTTGGGGTTTCCCCAAACCACCTTCAGCTTCAGTAATCTGCTAGGATTTGTAGAACAAATTCAAAACTATTCTACCCATGAGTATAGTGTATTACAGGACAAGTTTAAAGATAAAAATCAGTCAAGGAGAGGGACACGTAGGTAGAGTGTGGGAGGACTCCAAACAGAAAAATTAAGACTGTTCTCAGGACACCTCCTGGTATTGATGTGAGCCAGCAGACGTGGAGTGCTGTCAGTTCTCAGTATTCATACGAGTTTTCATTGGGGCTTTATTATGTACACATCTTGATTGTCCACTGAACTTCATCTGCAGCCTTTCCCCAGGGGTAAGGTTGATCACAGGTGGCCCAAATGCCATATACTGTGTATTTTACCCTATCAGGCCTGGTCCTAGAAACTCATTAAAAATAATAAAGACACTCAAATCACTCGGGAAATTCCACAGGTTTATAGGTTTCCTCATAGGACCTTGAGACAAAGGCCAGACCTCCAATGGGGTAAGATCAAGTATTTCACTAACGCGTACATTAACATTGGTCTAAAGAAAGCCAGAACAGCTATACTAATAACAGGTGCAATAGATTTCAGAGAACTATTACCAGGGATACAGAAGTCGTTTCATAATGATAGTGTTGTCAATCTACCAAGAATATATATTAGCCATAACACCTAAACACTTACGAAATTCATAGCAAAACTTCAAAACACATGAAGTAAAGACTGACAGAAAATTTGCAAATCTAAACTTGCAGCTACAGATTTCAATCTCTCCCTCTCTCTCTTTCTCTAACAATGGATAGAACAAATAAACAAGGATACAAAAAACTAGAACAAAAGCATCAACCAACTTGACATTCTTTTCATTACAGAACATACAACAACAGATGTACTTTTCTCCAGTGTTCACGGAACATTTACCAAAAAAGATCCTATAATGGGATACAAAAAAGTCTCAAAAAACTTAAAATTATTCAAGTCACAAAAAGTGTGTACTCTGATCACAACAATAATAAATTGGAAATCAAAGGTCTCTGGAAAAATTCAAATATGTAAAAGCAAAATTATATACATGATGTTGAAAAAGAAATATAAAAATTATAAAATATTTTTAATGGAATGAAAACAAAATCATGCCGTATTAACTTTTTGGTAGTCTATTTAGGGCAATTCATAGAATGGAAATTTATTTAGTTTAAGGATCTGTGATTATTTTAAAAATTTACTGTACATGAATGAAATGCACATCTTTCCATTTGATTATTTATTATAGCCCTTGCCTATATTTCTGCTAAACTATGGTTCTTTCACCTGTTGAATTCCTCACTTAGTAGACCACTAAGTCTTTGACTATAATGTAAATTGAAAATGTTACCGCAAAAAATGAAAGAACAAAAGAGACAGAGAGGGAGGAATGAAGAGAAGGAAGGAAGTAGGGAAGAATCAATCCTTAAAAAAATAAAATTTTAAGAAAGAAACAATAAAAAACAAATGTAGTATGATTACAGCAATATAAATAGAAAAATGCCTGTGTGTGCCCTGAAAACTTTGAGGAAATCATTATCACAAAAGTCAAGATAACCATTTTAGGCTTGGAGAAGAATTGATCTCTACAAGTTGTGTAGAGTGCCTGGGCAAATCCAGAAGTTCTTTGGGGAACAGGCCCTTACTTGCAATCCTACTGGAGAGAAATATAGTCTCCAACATAAAAGCACCTGGTATAAATAGTCTGTTCCTTCTCTTATTCATGGTCAAGTCCCTAGTTTATGACTCCTATTATGATTTTAATTATATTATGAAATTAAGCAGGTTGCTTTGGACTATTGTAAGAATCATTATTTATAGCATTGAAAATCTGTTTTTCCCTCTGCCTGTGGTGCTAGCATCCCATATGGGTGCTGGTTCCAGTCCTGGTGCTCCTCTTCCCATCCAGCTCCCTGCTATGGCCTGCAAAACCACTGGAAGAGGGCCTAAGCACTTGGGCCCCAGCACTCATGTTGGGGACCCAGAGGAAGCTGTGACTCCTGGCTCCTAGCTTTGGATCAGCTCAGCTCTGACCGTTGTGGCCTTTTGCAGAGTGAACCAGCAGATGGAAGACCTTTCTCTCTCCCTCTCACTGTCTATAACTCTACCTCTCAAATAAATAAGTAAAATCTTTAAAAAAAAAAAAAAGAAAATCAGTTTTTCAACTACAGCAGTTTCTAGCAATGTGAATAGGCATGGATTTGTAGGTTGGTCTGAAAAAAATCAATCTATGTTGTTAATTAAGTACCCATGTCATAAAATTAAGTTTCATGAGGGTGATACTGAAACCATGGTATCAGTATACAGGCTTCTAAGTCATTCTTTCCTAATTTACTGATGTGTATACTATGTTAAGAATATGGACAGAATCACAACATTTTATAACATCTCATAATTTATCCAAATATTTCTCAGATTTTTATAATTTGGCCCAACGATGAATAAAGAATTGACTATAATTAAACAGATCTACATTTAGCAGCATCATTAGAAGGCAAACATGACTGCTTTTTCCAATTTCCTAGAACTAGTTGCTCTGCAGAAATGAAGCAAGACTTTGTTTACTGTAGGCTTTATTACCAAACCTTCTAACATTTCAAGAGCTGCATTTATTTCAACTTCCATCAGAAAAGCTTCCTCTGATTAACTGATTACAAGTGAGTTTTAAAACATTGCAAAAGGCCGGCGCCGCGGCTCACTGGGCTAATCCTCCGCCTGCGGCGCCGGCACACCGGGTTCTAGTCCCGGTTGGGGCACCGGATTCTGTCCCGGTTGCTCCTCTTCCAGGCCAGCTCTCTGCTGTGGCCAGGGAGTGCAGTGGAGGATGGCCCAAGTGCTTGGGCCCTGCACCCGCCTGGGAGACCAGGAGAAGTACCTGGCTCCTGGCTTTGGATTGACACAGCACCAGCCATAGCGGCCATTTAGGGGGTGAACCAATGGCAGAAGACCTTTCTCTCTGTTTCTCTCTCTCTCTCACTGTCTAACTCTGCCTGTCAAAAAAAAAAATTGCAAAAAGTTGTCGTCTTTCTATAAAAATGGACAGAACACAATGTTTTCAATTCTCTCTTGTTCTTTTTCTCTGCATTATTTTGGCTCCAATTGTTTCATGTATATCTCATCTAACTGGGGAAAAGGGTCAATGGTTGCGTATTTCCTCTTTACCTTCTTCCTCCTGCACACAACCCATGGTTAGTGACTCCTGTGGTTCTCAATGAAGGCAATACCATGGAGTGCTTTGAAAATCTGTGAAGGTATTTTTTCATTAGGGGTACTACTGGTATTTAGTAGACTGGAGACAATTCTTTAAGTCACAGGTCCATCCTGTAAAACAGAATTGTCCCACATCTCTCAAGAATTTCAAATGGCCCAGTAAACCACACCTGTATTATACCGTATTTTGCCAATATAGCACGAAGTCATCTGGGAAACGCCAGGAGCTACATAAAAGCACAAATATTTGGAAGAATATTAAGGAGTGGAATCTTATGGACTAAAATACTATCTTCATTAGAGTAATAGAATAATTTATCCACTCCACATATGTATGTATTATAAAGCTCCCAATTTCACATTAGAAAAGTACAATAGGAAAAGTATATGGAAAAGTTAAATCAGAAAAGTATATGGATCCAATTACAAAAATTTAAAAGAGGAGATTTGCAACTCCTTAATGACTAAATGAATGGAGTTACCGTTATCTAGAAGTTCCTGTATTATAAGGTTTTTCAAGGTGACCTTTGAAGAATATTGAAATTGTTTGCAAGTTCTTTTTAATTTCTGAATAACTGAATGCACACCTGTACTTTTAATTTGATATCCTAGCAGTAAACATACATTCACTGATAATTGTCATTGCACCACTCTACCTTGTAACAAAGGCAATTATGTTGACATTACACTTGTAAATAAGTCCCAGGTCCTCATAAAAACACTTCCTCATTACTTCCAATTCAACAGTTTATAATTTTCTAAGACGTGTTATCTTCATTTCAATTAAAATTATTTCTCCTTTCTCTTTCAATACAAGTAATTCCCATTTGTATTATTTTTCATAGCATTATGTTTTACTGTAGCATCCACCCGTACCTGTGCATTTTATTTTCACAGGCTTCTTGTTTTAAGAATAGTTTCTGATTGTCTAATTTCTCTTAAATCCAACATTAATTCACCATAGGAAGACATAAACATCTGACAACTTCATTATGTATTCAGTTACAGTTGTACCAAATCATTTTCACAGTGAATACATATTGATATTCTTTCAATCATTTGTCATATTGGATAGATGATTACATTGATTCTTGAAAATTACAGATGTAGATAAAAGGGTACTTCATAAAGTTCATGGAAAATACTTAGAAAATAAGTTTATCCGGTGGAAAATATTTTGAAGTTCATGCTTCATTTCCTATGAATTTTGTCTGAGGATTGTAAGGAGGAAGTTATAAATTATGTTCCTAATTAGACTGAATCTAAGACAGCATTGACTGTAAGATGATATATTTTACACTAAGAAATTTACAAAAGAAGAAAAACACACATATGCCAACTAAACTATGGCATAATGAATAATCATCAACTGAAATTTTGGACACATCATCACATTCCAAGCCATCAAAACCATGGCAGGGGTAGAGGGAGATGTGGTCAGGAGAGTTAACAGGTACTAAGTTATAGTTGGATAGGAGAAAGAGGCTCTGATGTTCTATTGCACAGGGGCTACCATAGATTATAATACCATATTACATGTATTTCTTTAACTAGGCTATACAAAAGAATTTTTAATGTTTTTCTCATAAAGAAATGCTAAATGTTTGAAGAGATAGACATGTTGACTCTGATTTGAACATTACACAACATATATGTGTATTGAAATACCACATGGAGGCCGGCGCCACAGCTCACTAGGCTAATCCTCCGCCTGCGGCACCAGCACACCCTGGGTTCTAGTCCAGGTCGGGGCGCCGGATTCTGCCCTGGTTGCCCCTCTTCCAGGCCAGCTCTCTGCTGTGGCCCGGGAGTGCAGTGGAGGATGGCCCAGGTGCTTGGGCCCTGCACCCACACGGGAGCCTAGGAGAAGCACCTGGCTCCTGCCATCAGATCAGCGCAGTGCACCGGCTGCAGCGTGCCGGCCGCGGCGGCCATTGGAGGGTGAACCAACGGCAAAGGAAGACCTTTCTCTCTGTCTCTCTCTCTCACTGTCCACTTTGCCTGTCAAAAAAGAAAACAAAAAAAGAAATACCAGATGGAATCCTTTAAATATATAAAATTTTTATGAATCAGGTAAAATATATTTTAAAAAGCATTAATGATACAGCAATATTTTTTCAATGATGCACTTTTGATTTCTTCTTTAAGGGCCAGCAATGATCCTGGAACCTTCTTAGCCTTATCTGAATTATGAACTGAAAATTTTCAGGTGAGTTAACAAAAAGACATTTTCAATGTGAACTGAACCCACACAAGTAGTAGTTGTATGCGTCATTTAACGATAGGTATATGATCTGAGGAACTTATGATAGGTATATATTCTGAGAAACTTCATAATCATGTCAACATGATACAGTGTACTTACATGAGCTGACTACCCTGTGATATAACCCCACAGGACCACCACAATGGATGTGGCTCTTCATTAATTGCAATGCCATTATGTGGCACATTACCATAGTCAGAGCAATCGGTGGCACTCAGTTAAGTTACAGCAGCATGAATTCCCCGACCAATGCACACTTCAGACAATGACAATTAATGCTGCAACAGGTAACGCTGATTCTGAGCTGCCATCCATCGTAAAGCACATATGATTTTAGGGATGTTAAGACTGAGCAATGAAACGTGGCATCACATTAAGGGGACACTAGAAGTGTTAAGTTTCAGAACGACTGAACTGATCGAACACTTCATCTGGCTCTTCCATAATAAAACCTACACATGGATAAGTAATTTTGATCTCAAAATCCACAAACCAGCTAACTTTGACTACGACAGATAATAGTTCACCAAGTGCTACAGGATGACTGGGCGTCCACACTTCTTCTAGGAACTTTTCTGAAAAGTGTCTGGGCAGTTCCCAAAATATAAGAAAGGAAAAGAAAGTTCCCAAATCACACTCACAAGCATTCATGTATTCACGTAGCATTGAGGTTTTCCAATTTAATGTCTTCAAAATAACCCAGCAAGTCCTGAAGAATTTAAGATTTCTCCCTCCCACTGTGAAAGAAGACCTGATGACTACACACATGAGTAGCAAAATGAATGCAGAAAGCCTGAAGAGGACCAGTTCTAAGCCGCTCGGGTGTCAACCTTCTTCCCCTTTCTCTAGCTCTTCCTGTTTAAAAGGGGTTCCCATAGCCAACATCTTTTCCATTCAGATCATCCTTACAGAAAAGTAGACAAAATAGACAAGATCAGGGGAAAACGGGAAACATAAATAACTCTTAAACTCAATACCTAAATGCACCCACAACAAACCAACATTTTCTGATGAAAATTTTACATATTAATACATAGTTTTTAAGTCAAAAACAGAATGCATTTCTCAGCTATGCTGTATATATACAGAACTGTAAATTTGCAGAATGGCTGTTTAGGTTTGGGCTCTCTTTTACCTATTACAATAAACATCTTTTTACCAATGTTTTCATATTTATCCAATTCTCCCTTTTTTTTTTCTTTTTAAAGAATTATTCATTTATCTGAGAGGCACAGTTACAGAGTGAGGGAGAGACAGAGAGTTCTTCCACCTGCGGTTCATTACCCAAATGGCCGCATATGGCTGGAGCTAAGCCAGTCCAAAGCCAGGAGCCAAGAGCTTCTTCAGGGTCTCCCACACGGGTGCAGGCTTCCAAGCACTCAGGCTATCTCCTACTGCCTTCCCAGGGCACTGGCAGGGAGCGGGTTCTGAAGAGGAGCAGCCAGGACCTGAACCAGCACCCATATGGGATGCCGGCACTGCAGGCAGAGGCTTAACCTCACAGCGCTAGCCCCCCAATTGTTTTTTCCAATGCACATTTCTAAGAAGTCCTCTACAAAACATACCCCATGGTTTTTTAAATACAGTGCCAAATTAAATTTTAGTATCTGTATACTCTTTCACCTTCCTAACCAGTGATGAAAGTTTTTTTCTGATGCTGACAGGAATATTGGCAGGGGAAATAAAAATGATTTTGGGGTGATCATTTGGCACAGCAGTGAAGATACTGCTTGGGACCCCAACAACCCATATCAGAATGCCTGAGTTTGATTCTGCTTTTGATTCTAGTTTCCTGCTAATGTGCACCCTGGGAGGCAGCCAGTGATGGCACAAGTACCGGTGTCCCTGTCAGCCATGTGGGAGACCCCGTTTGAGTTTCCAGGTCCTGGCTCTGGCCTGGCCCAACCATGGCTTTTATTTTGGGGAATGAACCAGTGGATGGGAGATCTCTGTCTCTTTGCTCTTGGTCTCTGTTTCTCTGCCCTTCATATAAAAAAGTTTTTAAGGGGTGGGCACTGTGGCACTGTAGGCTAAGCCTCTGCCGGCAGCACCAGCATCCCATTGGTGTGCCAGTTCATGTCCCGGCTGCTCCTCTTCAGATTCAGCTCCACGCTAATGGCCTGGGAAAGCAGTGTAAGATGGCCCAGGTGCTTGAGGTCTTGTACCCATGCAGGAGGCCTGGAAGAAGTTCCTGGCTCCTAACTTTAGATGGGCTCAGATCCAGCCATTGCAGCCATTTGGAGAGTGAGGAGAGAGGTGGAGGACCTTTCTGCCCCTCCCTCTCTGTAACTTTACCTCTCGAATCTTTTAAAAAGTTTTTAAAAGATGAAATATTTATAAAAATATGAATTATGTGCCCAAATTCGTGGATCAAAATAACAGATTCATTCTAATTCATACTGTTGTAACTACCAGAGATGTGAACAATGCTTTTGCCATCTGAAATATTATTTTGTAAATTATTTAACATTTTATATATTTTCATTGTGTTCATATTTGTATTACTATGTAACACCTTAGATAATAATTTTAACTTTATATCATTAATATTATTAAAATATGGGTTAATATAAGAAGATAATAAATTGCAAAAAAAATTATAATGTGAATGTCTAGTAGGTACTCTCAAGAGAACCAACTGAAAACCTATTAGTTACGGTCTAAGTCACTTTACCACATGGCCAAATAGAAAACAAATGCACAAAAATCAATTCTGCAGTAGCAAACATACTCAGAAAATGCAATGGATAAATGATTAAAAACAGTAATATTTTAATACTTGAATTCCACACACACTCACTTTATTACTCTATGAAGAAAACAAGCAAATTTTACTGAAGAAAACACTTAAAAATTCAGAGACAGCACCCATTCTTTCATGAGATAACTCAAAATTGGAAATACCAGAATTATAAACTTATTTGCAAGGTACTGCAGCCATAACACTAATACGAAATACTGCCTAGTAAATTTGAAGAATTAAAAAAATGAGGAGGCTCTGAAACATTTTGGTAAAAGAAGACTAACTGTTAAGCATGGGCTATACGGGAATGAAATTAGTACTACAAAAAAAAAAAACTAAAATTGTATATAAACAATGCAGCCAGTAAACCTGCATGGACACCATGAGCCAGATCCTATTCTGGGTAATCGAGATACGTCAAAGAGCAAAGCAAAGGCCCCCGCCCTTGTGGAGCTTACAGATTAACAGAGACAAATCAACATCCGGGACCCGTGTTGTGGTACTGTGGTTTAAGCTGCCACCTGTGATGCCACATCCCATATGGGTGCTGGTTCGAGATCTGGCTGTTCCACTTCCAATCAAGCTCCAGGCTAATGTGCCTGGGAAAAGCAGCAGATAGCCCAAATATCTGGGCCCCTGCCACTTATGTGGGAGACCCAGATGAAACTAGTGGTTCCTGGCTTCAGCCTGGCCAAGCTCTGGCTGTTGCAGCCACTTGGGGGTTGAATCAGCAGATGAAAGACCTCCTCCCTATCTCTCTCCATTTCCCTCCCCCTCTCATCTTCCTCTTTCTCTCCCTCTGTGTGTGTGTGTGTGTGTGTGTGTGTGTGTTTCTCAGCTATGCTGTATATATACAGAACTGTATATTTGCAGAATGGTGGTTTAGGTTTGAGTTCTCTTTTCCTGTTACGATAAACATCTTTTTTACCAATGTTTTTATATTTATCCAATTCTCCCTCTTTTTCTTTTTAAAGAATTATTCATTTATCCGAGAGGCACAGTTACAGAGTGAGGGAGAGACAGAGTGTGTGTGTGTCTATCCCTCTCTCTGTGTAACTCTGTCAAATAAATACTAAATAAATCTTAAAAAAAAAAAAAAACTGCTGATTGTTAGAACAGACAGGCAAAGGGAGCAAAACAGAATGTACAGAACAGAACTCGGCATAGAGAGGTCTGGCTTTTTAGCAGTCCGTAAGAACCAGCTCATTCCTATTTATCAGTCTTCCTACCGAACCGCCTAAGGATCTAGGCCAATCCTAGTTTTCAGCTGTGCATTATTCACAGATCAAAACAACAAAAATAAAACCAGCATTGTTGATAAGAAAACCCTGTGATCTACTATTGATCATTGTGAAGTTTTTATCTGGAGCTACAGATGAATTATGAATTGGAGACAGCTTTAACTTCATTTTCCCTCCAGTACTGGTTAAATGGGAATTGATAATACACTACTAAAGATTTTTTTCTTTTTTAATAATTAAGAATACATATTCATTCTTAAAATTTGATCTAATATTTTCAGGGCTTTAAATTATTTTATTCATTCTATGTAAATTTGAATAAAATATACATCCACTTCACACGCTCTGTACCTGCCGATTCTGTGTAGAATTCAACATTCGGGGAAAATAACCCACAGACCTGTATTGGGCTGCCAGTTAATAATGGACTACCAGAGCTTTTTGGACTCCTAAACACATCATTAAAAACCCAATGTCCTGGCTGGTGCTGCGGCTCAATAGGCTAATCCTCCGCCTAGCGGCGCCGGCACACCGGGTTCTAGTCCCGGTCCGGGTGCCAGTTCTGTCCCGGTTGCTCCTCTTCCAGTCCAGCTCTCTGCTGTGGCCCGGGAGTGCAGTGGAGGATGGCCCAAGTCCTTGGGCCCTGCACCTGCATGGGAGACCAGGAAAAGCACCTGGCTCCTGGCTTTGGATCAGCGAGGTGCGCAGGCCACAGTGTGCCGGCTGCAGCAGCCATTGCGGGAGTGAACCAACGGCAAAGGAAGACCTTTCTCTCTGTCTCTCTCTCTCACTGTCCACTCTGCCTGTCAAAAAAAAAAAAAAAATGTCCTATCAATTAGAAATAGTGATTTTCATGAGTCGCACTACAGTTTAACCTTATGGATGTTTAGGATTCAAAATAGAAATCCTAAGACATACCTTTACCTGAAATTAAGCCTTTTTTTAAATTCAGGATTAGCAAATGTCTACCTTTCAAAACAATTTCATTCTTCACAGTTATATGTATGATGGCAGGCTGAATGCTAGCTAAATCAATAATAGAAAAATTATAGTGAAGAGGGAAATAAAAATATTTTACTACCACGTGACTCTACTTCAGAACCCCTGTTTTACACAATTAAATTTATGCGAAGTACAGTGAATAGATATTTTTGTTTCCAGATTAGTGAATTAGGATCTGCAAACCTGACTAGATTACATGATGGCCATACTCGCAAACTGGGCTACATTACATGATGGCAATACTCTGCAAAATGCCAATGACACATTTATGCTTCTTGATGCACCTTAATTATAAAGGCCACAATTGATGTACACAGAGAAGTGAGGAAACCATGTAATTTACTTACTGAGCACTAATTTTGTCTTCTTAGATTCTTTTAAATTTCAAACAAATGACAAACTAACATTTATACATGAACTACTGTGTTCCACATACGATATTAGGTGTTTACACACACATATTACAGATTCTTTCTCATAAAAATGTAATTGTGAGATTCATCCAGATTGTATTGTTATATGTATTAAAAATAGTATACTATATTTTTTCCAGTCTACTTTGATGTACATAAAAGCTTTTTTACAAAGTGAGGTTCTATTTTTTTAACTAATTGATGTACCTGAAAGGAGGAGTGACACAGAAAGAGGTAAAGAGAGAGAGAGACCAACCTTCATCTGCTGGTTTACTCTCCAAATGACCACAACTGCCAAGGCTGGACTAGGTCATAGTTTGGATCCTGTAACACCATTTATATCTTCCATATGGGTGGCGGGAACTTGAGTCTTCCTCCACTACCTTTGCAGGTACATTAGCAGCAGCCTGGATCAGAAGCAGAGTGGCTTGGCCTCCAACCAGCTCTGCAATATGACATATGGGCATACCAGGCAGTAGCTCATGGCAATGCACCTCAATGCAAGCCCCTCAATGTGGGGCTGTCATATAACAATGTCACTATGAATATTGAGCATACCTCTCTTGGTGTATATCCATGTATTAAGCAGTGAAAGTATTGAAATGTATTAAAATCATAATTGTGTGGTTCATCCAGGCTGTTACATGTATTAAAAATACTATAACATATTTACCCAACTTACTTTGATAGATGTCAAAGTTGTTTCCAATGTGGGGCTCTATTTTTTTTTTTTTCTTAAACTGCTGCAGTTAGGCTCAGTTCTTTTGTTCAGATGGTTTTCCTCTCTTCTGTTTCTGTGAACTTTGACCTGACCCTAGGTTACCACGACTGGGTAGAGAAGAACACATAGCCAGAGATGAATTCATCTTCATTCCCGAGGAAGCATTCACAACAGTGTACGTAACTAGCGCTGTCTTTACCTAAGTAGTAGGAAATGCTGGAGTGCTACAAGTGCGTCTCATTCTACTGGTAAATTCTGCATGTTCGGTTCAAGTCCCCAGTTTAATTTCTCCGTGATGCTCTGAGTTCTGCCTTAGCATCATGAAGCCAAGGATAACTTCCCTCATGGTAAGCAGATGAAGACTTCCCCCAGCCCTCCATAGTATACAGGAGCAGGAGATGTATCTTAGAATCTCCGTGAAACTCCTGCTACTCAGAATCTTTGGGTCATTCCTGAACAACAGCATGGGTGGCAAGAGCCACCGGCTTAGACTTGAGTTACTGGAACTGAGCACTTCAGTGTGTTTAAGGGAAGATTTTATAGGTCTACACAGGGGAATCGGTAACCACCCAAAAAACAGAGTTGGAGTTAAATCTGCCCAAACAGCATGGTGAACGTTAAGAAGAAAGGATGCACAAATGTTGGGGATAAAACTATGGTATTCACCACAATGACCCTCTGTTCCTTCTGGGTTGAATACTGGCGGAACAAGGACCTCAGCCTCAGCCATTTTAGGTTTCTTGTTTCCCCTGCCTTCTTTCAAGAGACCAGATCTGTCTCACATGCTGTATTGTTCCCCACTCTGTGTCCTGCATTCCTCCCCAGGTTTGGAAGCCAATGGGCCAAACTTGAAGACCCAGCATGGAGGGGCCAGCACCATCACCTACAGTGCTGACATCCCATATATAGGTGCTGGTTTGAATCCCAGCTGCTCCACTTCCCATCCAGCTCTCTGCTATGGCCTGGGAAAGCAGAAGAAGACGGCCCACGTCCTTGGGCCCCTGCACCCACATGGAGATCTGGAGGAAGCTCCTGGCTCCTGGCTTTGGATCAAGTCAACTCTGGCTGGTGCAGCCATCTGGGGAGTGAACCAGCAGATGGAAGACCTCTCTCTTTCTCTGCTTCTGCCTCTCTATAACTCTGACTTTCAAATAAATAAATAATTTTTTTAAAAAAGAACCAGTATGGAGAAGCTTATTTCTGCCTACTGTCCCTCACCCCCTCCCCTAGCCCACCTAAGATATAAAAAGGCCCTGTGTTGGGGCCTCCTGCTGCAGGTTCCATCAATGTGCACACTGGCAGTTGGTCACCCAAGTCTGCGGATTTATTTTCTCTGAATAATTCGGTCTGGCTGTAAATCAATATCTTGTCTCCTCTCTGTTCTGTACTCTTTTCCTGACATTTTGGTGCCCTGTGTGAGGAGGCATCAATCTGCACCTCTTTTCCTAACAAATAGTGAGTATTAAATGCATGGATGTGTGAATAGGGTACATATATGCATTCCCTGGGGGAAATAGCCGGTTTCTTCAAATTACAGGAGCTTGTGACTTTACCATAGATAACTATTATGGCTTTATGACTTGATTAGTTATCTCAATATGTGCAAAAGGAAAAGCACTAACATCACATAATTTGGCTAAAACTCAAATATTTTTAAGATACTTAGTTTATCTTCACCATGTGTGATCTATTTTTATATAAAGGAATAATACACTGATCCTTACACCAATTCATAGGGAAGTTATTTAACCCTGCCATGACCCTTTTAAGGTACGTGTTGACTACCCCTTATCTGAAACGTTTGGGACCAGAAGTGTTTCAGGTTTTGGAGTTTTTTTTGTATTTTGGAATATTTGCATAGACTTTAGCATTTGAGCATTCCTATCCAAAGTGTTACATTTGAAATGCTCCACTGTATAAAACTTTTTGAATGTCAAGTCAGTGCTCAAGAAGTCAGATTGCAGAGCATTTTCAGATTTTTGAGCTGATCAACCTGCACCTTTTAGTACCTCCATTCATCTTACTGATATAAAGGTATGTCTCACATGATCCCAGCAGCATGAAAGGGAACCATTCTACCTTACTTGTTCCTTCCCTAAAACATCCCACAAAAGAGGAGAAATGCTCACATGGGATGAACCGATCTGCTCTGCCTGCCTGCCTTCCAGGGAACTGACAAGCCTCAAGATTTTTCTAAGCAACCCAAGGGTGTTTCTAAGCAGTATGCACACTGAACTTCTCTCTGTTCCTAGAGGAGAACCCAGCAGCTAAGTCCTCACAAGGTTCAGCCACACAGAGACAAAGCAGCAGCCACCTCACAAGAACATTGCTCTCTGCTAATCACAAATTGCCCAAGTCTGCCACTATTTCACATGAACAACGTCCCCGCAACCCTGGGGAATTCTGACCCAGGATTAATGAGGGATTTAAGCAAATTGTGGGGCTATTTATCATCTTTGATTGAAACCTCATGAAATTAATGCAATCGGAAGCTAATCCAGAGGTGTTGGAAGTCTTCAGTCTTCACAGTCAAGATGAGAAATGGACCAAGTAATCATAATGCTTCATTATCCTGAATGCAGAGATAATTCATTAATTCACATTTAAAGCCTTCTCTTCCAAAATGATTTAGAGAATACATTTAAGCCTATGAAATGGTCCGGTCCTCATCAATCTCTCCTTAACAAATGTTTCAAGAAAGAATTGTAATAAATGCTCCAGGGACATATATAAGGACAATCATTCTTTTTATTTTTTATCCCTCCTTTACATTTAAAAATATTTATTTTCTATCCTCCAAATACACCTTGTGAGAAGATACCTAGTTGTGATCCGTCTCCTGTGGAAGCGTCCTTGTAGAAAGCCCACATCTTTGCATCATAACCCAAATGGGACCCTAGAGGATCAGGAAAATCATGCTCTGGCCACTCCAACATATCCTCTGAACTACTCCAAATCTTAATTTTTCCTGCTAAGTCCCACAGAGAGAATGTGTTCCATGTTTTTATAAACCCCAATTCCTTGGTTATCCACTCTTGTTTTCCCCAAGGCCACTATCTTCTTGTCAGTCACAGTATTCATCCCAAAAGTTGGTCTATTCCTTAGAACCCAAGTCCAAGGATATTAACAGGCGAATCCATCTTTGTTTAATGAATATAGTTATAATATGTGCTGTGAATCATCTGTATGCCTGCTAGCAAATAGACCTAGCTCCTGCTTTTGTGAAGCTGATCTCAAGTGGCTACTTGAAAATAAAAAGGACTTATAGCTAAATAATTTGGGGAACCAATGAATTTCTTTTTAAAAAATGTTAAGTATCGAGCTTTTCTCAAAGTCTTAATTGTACTAATGTCCATTGCTGATTTTAAGGCTGAATAGCCATGGAATAATTTCTTTATTCAGAGAAGTTACTTTATGGAAGTTCTTAATAAACAATGCTGTTGGCCGGCGCCGCGGCTCACTAGGCTAATCCTCCACCTGCGGCGCCGGTACTCCAGATTCTAGTTCCGGTTGGGGCGCTAGTTCTGTCCTGGTTGCTCCTCTTCCAGTCCAGCTCTCTGCTGTGGCCAGGGAGTGCAATGGGGAATGGCCCAAGTGCTTGGGCCCTGCACCCTCATGGGAGACCTGGAGTAAGCACCTGGCTCCTGGCTTTGGATAGGCGCAGCGCACCGGACATAGCAACCAGGGAGGGTGAACCAAAGGAAGGAAGACTTTCTCTCTGTCTCTCTCTCTCTCTCACTGTCTAACTCTGCCTGTCCAAAAATAAAAAATGCTGTTTTTCTGGCTTGCAAGACACTATTCTTTTGACTTAATGCTTACTTCTCTTAACATTTATTCTGTTTCCATGAATGTACCTTCCTGTACTTGGATTTTTTAAAAAAATGATAACCAGTTTCTGGATCTACTCATGTAGAAGTATGGAATCCCCTGGCACATTTCTAGATCTACCATTGGAGATAAGTCAGAGTGAGCATGTGCCGACCTGTATATCTCGTCCCTCTCTTATTCCCACTCATATTTAACAGAGATCACTTTTCTGTTAATTTTAAATGCCTAAGAATAATTGTGTATTAATTACAGAGTTCAACCAATGGTATTAAGTAGAACAAAACAACAACAACAATAAAAGTACTAAAAGGAATAAAATAGTAAGGTGTTCCTCAACAGTCAAGACAAGGGCTGATCAAGTCATTGTTTCTCATAGTGTCTGGAAATGCATGAAATTTTTATAACATAAGTAACAACCTTTAAACAATTATAAGCAGTTTCATGATTTTCCTCTTATATTTCACTCTATAATCCTTTAAAATTCATTTTTAACTCTTTTTGCAATAATCTTAGATTCATAAAATATCACAAATATAGGAGAAAACCCCTATATATCTTTAGTGCATTTTCTCTAACATTAGCATGTGTACACCCATGGTATAATCATCAAAGCAGAAAAATCAGTATTACTCCAATAACATTAACTAATGTAAAAAAATGTATTTGGACTCCCCAGCATTTCCACTAATGAACCTTGTCTGTTCTAGGATCCAGTCCTGGGTCCCATACTACCTTTAGGTACTGCTTCTTTTCTCTTCTGATCTGTGATGACCCCTTAGTCTCTCATGACCCAGACACTCTCAAAGAATCTTCATCAGCTTTTTATTTATTTATTTATTTATTTGACAAGGAGAGTGGACAGTGAGAGAGAGAGACAGAGAGAAAGGTCTTCCTTTGCCGTTGGTTCACCCTCCAATGGCTGCCACAGCCGGCACGCTGCGGCCGGTGCACCGCGCTGATCCGATGGCAGGAGCCAGGTACTTATCCTGGTCTCCCATGGGGTGCAGGGCCCAAGCACTTGGGCCATCCTCCACTGCACTCCCTGGCCACAGCAGAGAGCTAGCCTGGAAGAGAGGCAACCGGGACAGAATCCGGCGCCCCGACCGGGACTAGAACCCGGTGTGCCGGCCCCGCAAGGTGGAGGATTAGCCTAGTGAGCCGCGGCACCAGCCATCAGCTTTTTTTTTAGCGTCCTTGAATTTGTTGCATATTTTGCCCTGCTTCAGATTGAGGTTATGCATTCTGGGCCATGAATACAACAACAACAAAGAAGGAATGTACCTTCCTCAACGCATTGAGACAAGAGTTGTATTATCTTATTATTGATATTATCTTTGGAAAGCTGGTATCTGCCAGGTTTCCCCACTATAAAATTACTGTATATTTTCCCTGAATACTTACTAAGTATCCTGGGGAGATCTTTTAGAATACACGTCTTTTTTATTATAAGTTTTTACTTTATTTGGAAGGCAAAGAAACAGAAAACAGACAGACACAGAGAGCTTTTCATATGCTAGATTACTATCCAGATGCCCACAATAATTGAGGCTGTGCCAGGCCAAAGGCAAAAGTCTGTAACTCCACCCAAATTTCCCATTTGGGTGGCAGAGCCCCAGGAATTTGAGCCAAGATCTGATGCCTCCCAGAGTGTGCAGTAGCAGAAACCTGGATAGGAAAAAGAGGTTCAAGGACTTAAACAAGGCACTGTGGTATGGGATGCAGGTGTCCCACCTAGTCACTTAACTACTGAGCCAAACAGCCAGCCCCTGTGCAAGTCTCTCATGTTTCCTTTAACTTATGCTTATTAACGTTAACATTTACCTGCAGGTTTTGCTTGCCAACATTATGCATCTAACCGTGGATTTCAACTTGGCCCCTCTGCACTTTCTTCTTGCCCTCATCCTTTTTCTTAATGTGTGATATAACCAGATGCTCTAGATTCATTGTGAATTTTTCCTGCTCCATCCATGGACTGCTTTCTGAAGTACCCTGACACCTTCTATGGGGAAATGGCATTGAAAATACAATAGCGTCGTGGCTCACTTGGTTAATCCTCCGCCTGCGGTGCCGACATCCCATATGGGTGCTGAATTCTAGTCCCGATTGTTCCTCTTCCAGTCCAGCTCTCTGCTGTGGCACAGGAAGGCATTGGAGAATGGACCAAGTGCTTGGGCCCCTGCATCCGCATGGGAGACCAGGAGGAGGCATCTGGCTCCTGGCTTTGGATAGGCGCAGCTCTGACTGTAGAGGCCATTTGAAGGGGTGAACCAATGGAAGGAAGACCTTTCTCTCTGTCTCTCTCTCTCTCACTGTCTATCTGTCAAACAACAACAACAACAACAACAAAAAATAGAAAATACAATATCTGATCTTTATCACTATAATTTTCTCTTCCTAGAGTGTCATATAAATGAAATAATATAGTTTGTAGCCATTTGATTCTGGCTTCTTTCATTTAGCAAAATTTTTCTGAGATTCACCTGTATCGCTGAATATGTTAGTAATTCTCTCTTCTGTTGTTATTAGTAATCATTGCAGGGATGTAACAGAATTTGTTCCTCCCTTCACCTACAAATGGATACTTTTTTTTTTTTTTGACAGGCAGAGTGGACAGTGAGAGAGAGAGACAGAGAGAAAGGTCTTCCTTTTGCTGTTGGATCACCCTCCAGTGGCTGCCGCGGCCAGCGCGCTGCAGCCGGCGTGCTGCAGCCGGCACACCGCGCCAATCCGATGGCAGGAGCCAGGTACTTATCCTGGTCTCCCATGGGGTGCAGGGCCCAAGTACTTGGGCCATCCTCCACTGCACTCCCTGGCCACAGCAGTGAGCTGGCCTGGAAGAGGGGCAACCGGGACAGAATCCGGCGCCCCAACCGGGACTGGAACCCGGTGTGCCGGCGCCGCAAGGCAGAGGATTAGCTTAGTGAGCCGCAGCACCGGCCGGATACTTTGTTTTGAGAGTTAAATGACTATTAATTAAACTGCTATAAGTATTTCTATTTTTTTTTAAGATTTAGTCATTTATTTTAAAGGTCTTCCATCTGCTGGTTCAGGCCAGAAAGACTGGAGCTGAGTTGATCCGAAGCCAGGAGACAGGAGCTTCTTCAGGGTCTCCCACCCAGGAGCAGGGGGCCAAGCACTTGTGTCATCTTCTAGCGCTTCCCCAGGACATTATCACAGAGCTGAATCAAAAGTGGAGCAGCTGGGACAGGAACCAGTGCCTATATATGATGCCAGCACCAAAGACAGGGGGTTAATGTACTATACCACAGTGCCAGTCCCTGCTATAAATATTTCTCTACAGGTTTTTGTTTGGGGGTGTATCTGTACTTCTTGGCTAAATAGCTAAGAGGGGACTACTAGCATTTATAGCAAATGAATATTTACCTTAACAATCTAATGCCAAGCTTTTTCACTGTAGCTGTGCCATTCTGCATTCCCGCCAGACATTTCCACCATTTTTTCCACATCTTTGCCATCACTTGATTTGGGGAAGGAAGAGAGGGACTTGAGTGCAAAAGGGTATTTTGTGGTGATGGAAATATTCTTTATCTTGATGATAGTGCTGATGACAGAACTGTAAATAGTCACGTTTTATAGAACTGTATCCCTAAAAAGGGTGTATTTAATTGTATTAAATTGGGCAGGTCCTTTCCCACAAATCAAGTATTTAGAATTGTTAACATGTAACTTTAGAAGAGATTCACTAATTTTTCATTTTGTACAGCTCTTTTTTTGCCTTCAGTCATATAATATTAAATCAAGATAATGTTTTGTAAAGTAACTAGTTAGTTGGTTCTTTCCCCACATATTCAATGTAGTTATGTTAGTCATCTACAATTGAGTTATGCTCATTTGTTAAAATTTGTATTCTATTTGCATTCCCCAAATAGCTATGTGTGCATTTTTAAATTACATAGATTAAAGCTCTTATCTTTTATAATTTGTGGATCTCAGCAAGTGGATAGTCATGTACTTACTAACAAAATCCTAATATGGCATTACCCAAGAAACTCCCAGGGGTACCCTTTTATAGCTAGTTTCTCCCACATAATCCTGGAAACTATGGATTTAATTTCTGTCCCTGTAATTATGCCTTTTACAGAGAGTCTTATAAATGGCATCATGCAATATGAGTCGCTTGAGTTCTGGCTTCCTTCATTTGGCAAAATGCTTCTAAGACTTATTCACATTGTTGCATTAATCAAAATTCCTTTCTTTTTGTTGGTGACTAGTACTCAGCTGTATGGATATATCACCCTTATTTTTTCGTTAGTTGCCAGTTGGAAGCCACCTAAGTAATTTCCAGCTTTGAGTACTTATAAATAAACCTGCTACAATCACTCATGTCAAGTTTTCATGAGCATACCTTTTCATTTCTCCGAGTAAGTAAATACTCAAGAGTAAGATGCCTGGACTATCCAGTAAATATATATTTAACCTTATAAGAAACTTTGATACACATCCCCATGGGAGGTGAAGCACTTTGCATTCCCATAATCAATTAAATCCAGTTTGCTCTGTAATCTTGCTAGCGTTTTGTATTGTCAGCTTCTTCTTGTTTGTTGATTGTTATGTCTTGTTTAGCCATTCAAATAATTTCATATTGGTATTTTATCATGAATTTTGCATTTCCCTAGTGATGAATCATGTAGAATATCTTTTCGTGTGTTTGTTGTTCACCTATTTGTTGGTTAGTATCTACTTACATCTTTTTTCTGTTTGTTGACTGGGTTGTAGGTTTTCTTATTGTTGAAATTTGAGAACTCTTGAAATATTCTAAATACAAGTCCTTTTCCAGAAAAGCAATTTCCAGATACTTTCTATTAGCCCATGACTTGTCTTTTTAGTCTCTTAACAGTATCTTTCAAAGAGCAGGTGTTTAAAAATTATAATAAAGTCCAATTTACTTATTCTTTTATGTGTTTTGCTTTTGATGTAGTTAAGTCTAATTTCACAAGTATTTTCCCTTTTATTCTATGAAATTGTATAGACTAGATTTTTTCACCTGAGTCTTTGATCATTTTGAAATAATTTTTCTGTAAGCATTTATTATTGTATATGATGTCCAATTTTCCCAATACCATTTGTTGGAAAGACTACCTTTCTTCTAAAATTACTTTGCACCTTTGTAACAAGCTAGTTGAAGATATTTCTGAACCCTTTATCTATCCTTTTGGCAATATCACACTGTCTTGATGGCTGCAGTTTAAAGTACATCTTGAAATAAGATGAGTGCTCCCATTATATGATTCTTTTTCAAATGTTTTAGAGCTATTCTAATCCCTGTGCCTTCCCACATACATTTTTTAATGAGCTTGGTATTATCTGTAAAATAAGTCTTTTGAGAATTTGATTGGTGTCTCATTGAATATATTTTGGGGATATAATTTTGGGGAGACTCAAACCTTACCATTTATAAATTACAGCGAAAACAGTTATGAGGGTACTTCAAAAAGTTCATGGAAAAATGGAATCAAATTTGAGTTTATTTTGTGCAAAAAAAAGTTTGTGCTACAAAACAATTTTATGATACATAGAAAAGTACATCTTATAAAATTCATGTATGGATTGTAATTTTTTGAACCAAAGTAAACTCATCTTTAATTCCACTTTCCATGAGTATTTTGAAGTACCTTCTTATATTCTATTCTTCTATTTTAATTTCTTTCACCACTGTTTCCTAAATTTCAGCACACAGATTCTGCAAGTATTTTTTCATCTTATACCAAAGTGTATTATTTTGATACTATCTTGAATAATATTTTTAAATTTTAAATTCCAATACAGATTGTTAGAACATAGAAAACAATTGATTTTTGATATGGACTTTGTAAGTTATGACCATACTAAGCTTACTAATTATTTCTAGAACATTTTGGGGAGATGTTTTGGAGTTTTTCTATAAAGACAACAATTTTGTCTGTAAATAGATATAGTTTATTTTTCTTTTCACATCTGTGAGCATTTTATTCTTTAACTTTTTGTTTCTTTTCACTGACTGATTTACAGCACTATATTTAACAGGAACGATCATATGGATCAAGCATTAAGTTTTCATTAAGTATTATGTTAGCCATAACTTATTTATAGAAATTGTTGATTGAGTTAGGAAGATTTCTTCCACTTCTATAATGTTGGAAAAATTAGTCACGGATGAGCATTATATTCTTCTTCAATCCTTTCTTATATATTGCAAAGATAATATGGTTTTTTTCTTTAACCTATTAACATGAATTATGTTTATTGATTCCCAAATGTTGAATAAGCTTTGCATACTTGGAATAAAATTGATTTCATTGTGAGACTTTTTATATAATAATGGAGTTTATTAATATTTTATTGAGAATATTTGTGTCTTTGTTTATAAGGGATATTGCTTTTTACTTTTTTTTAAATCTTTTGCCAACTTTCATACTGGGGCAATGCTTGTTTCAAAAATTGAGTTGGGGCCGGCGCCGCGGCTCACTAGGCTAATCCTCCGCCTTGTGGCGCCGGCACACCGGGTTCTAGTCCCGGTCGGGGCGCCGGATTCTGTCCCGGTTGCCCCTCTTCCAGGCCAGCCCTCTGCTGTGGCCCGGGAGTGCAGTGGAGGATGGCCCAGGTGCTTGGGCCCTGCACCCCATGGGAGACCAGGAGAAGCACCTGGCTCCTGGCTCCTGCCATCGGATCAGCGCGGTGCGCCGGCCGCAGCGCGCTGGCCGCGGCGGCCATTGGAGGGTGAACCAACGGCAAAGGAAGACCTTTCTCTCTGTCTCTCTCTCTCACTGTCCACTCTGCCTGTCAAAAAAAAAAAAAAAAAAAAAAATTGAGTTGGGCAGTATCCTATCTTCTTTGTTTCCTGGAAAATGTTGCATAGAAATTTTATTATTTATTCCTTAAATAATGATAGAATTCACAAGCAAAATCTGTTTCTGAAGCTTGAAGAATTTCAAACATGAATTCAATTTATTTAACAGATACAGACATGTTCTGGCTATTTCATTTTGAGTTATATTTGACAGTAATGTTTTCAATAACACAGATAAAGCCACCACCTGTGATACCGGCAACCCATATGGGCACAGGTTTGTGTCTCAGCTGCTCCACTGCCAATCCAGCTCCTTGCTAATGACCTGGGAAAAGCAGCGGAAGATGGCCCTGATTTCTTCTTTTGAATCTACCAGTTTTTGCTTCATATATTTTGAAGCTCTGTTGAAAGGCGCATACATGGTTAGGATTATTACATGTACTTAGAGAATTTCCTCCTTTTTATTACGTAATATCCCTCTTTACTTCTGCAATTTTGTCTTGTTTTGAAGTCCAGGTTATTTATTAGTAATATAGCTATTCCAGCTTTCTTTTATTAATGTTTGCATAGCATATTTTCACCTATTCCTTTCATTTAATTCATCTAAATCTTATATTTACATTGGATTTCTTGTAACAAGTCTATAATAAGATTTTTCTTTGTAATTCAATCTGATCATCATTCTTTAATTTGTATTGACCATGCACACTTTTTTTTTTTTCTTTGTCCCCCCACTCACAATACAGCCCAGGCATGATGAGGCCAGAGCTGAGGTGTACATGGGGAAGGCCTGTTCTGCCTCCTCTTTCTATACAGTCAGTGTAAGAACACAGCCTGTGGTAAGCACCAGGAGGCCTGACCACGCACACTTAATATGATTGCCAATCTCTTTGGATTAAAAACCTACCATTCTGCTAGCTGTTGTCTACATGTCCCATTTATTTTTTATTTCTTTTTTCTCTGACTTCTGCTTACTATTTTCATTATTTTATTTTATGTTTTTAATCAATTTACTACTATCCATTTAAAAATATTTTACTATGGTTGCCCTAAGGTTTACCATAAACATAATTAATCAAAATCCACTCTTAAATAATATTATATTGCTTCTTTGTAGTGTAAATATCACAATATGTTTTGTAAGGGAGAAACTGGAAATGTATTGTTACAATATTTGTGCTCCACTTAAGATTTTTATCTATTCTATATGCAATATGGTATTTTCAACTTTTGCTTTAGAGAATCAGGTATCTTCTAGGGGAGAGAGAGGGAGGGAGTCAGGACTTGAAACTTGGTTTGGCATTTGTTGTTGCTATTCAACCTTCAGGATGCCACAAGGTTCAAGTTCATGTATCAGTACTTTGTGTTTAGGCATTCTTCTTTCTCCTAAGGCAGCGTCAGTGTTGTCCTGGCATTGTGTCCTTTGGTCTTGGGAGTGCAGCTGTCACAAATCCTCCTTCCCCTCTCCTCACTATAGATCTGGAAAGCATGTATTTCTGTTTGCTCCCTGGGACAAATGATTTTCCTGTTTCCATATGCTGGCTTCAGTGGGTATGCACCAGTACCTAAGACTGATAATTTTCCTTTCCTTCTCTCAATGCAGATTAAGACGTTCTTCCCATGGTGGACATAGGAGAGAAGAATTCTGGCTGAGTTTAATGCATGCCTCTCTTTCCCCCTCTCTTTGCACTTTAACCTTTAGCACAATATTTTCATTCTTCTTTTCAGCCCTTCCTATGAATGAAGAAAAGGTGCTCAACAAGAATGAGAATGCTTCTTTCTTCCATCTGCCACCACAAACCTCATTCTCTCCCCACCAGTTCTCACTTGACTTCCACTGATTCACCTGCCAACCCAGCTGATTTTTTCCCTACTAATGTCTGACTTTATCTGAACTGAGTAAGCAACTTCACATTATATCTTAGCCTGTAGATAGATTTGGATTACTTGGCTGTACTGTTACCTCTCTTCTTTAATGCACTTCTAAAAAAAAAAAAATCTCTCAGTTGATTCGCTATTTCTTCATTCATTTTCTAAGGTCAGGCAGAAGCCAGGAGCTTGTTATTAAACCCAGATCTCCCACATCATGGCAGGGAACCAAGGACTCAAGCCAGCATCTGCTGCCTCACAGAGTTCACATTAACAAGAACCAGGGTCAGGAGTGGCTTAGATGGGACCTGATGCAGAATGAAGGCATCTAGAGTGACTTAACCATGGTGTCAAATGCTCCCCCTCCCTAATACCCTAGCCAATGGATTTTTTTTTTTTTTTTTAAAGAA
Organism: Oryctolagus cuniculus; assembly: GCF_964237555.1. Taxonomy (NCBI): domain Eukaryota; kingdom Metazoa; phylum Chordata; class Mammalia; order Lagomorpha; family Leporidae; genus Oryctolagus; species Oryctolagus cuniculus. The sequence goes on from NC_091438.1 coordinate 20,109,996, forward strand.
AGGGGAGGAATGCTAGCGAGAGCAAAGAAAGCCTTTCAGAAGAAATGCCAGATAAGATAACCTCAAACAGGGGCCAATGTTTCATCATATAGCAATGAAAGATTACGTGATACTGACTATAACAATAGAATTGAATACTTTTTACTGTATTCTAAATTTTTTTTTAACTTTTATTTAATGAATATAAATTTCCAAAGTACGGCTTATGGATTACAATGGCTTCCCCCCCATAATGTCCCTCCCACCCGCATCCCTCCCCTTTCCCACTCCCTAAAAATCATGAACTTGGCTCTTTATCTTGACACAAGATTGGGTGTGATATTCTTTCCAGCTCTCAAATTCCCAAGCAAAAACTGGAAAGTAATCTCACAGTTTAAGTTAATGCCTATAAGCTAAAGATTTCTAACTAAGTGTCCCCAAATCACTCCTTTTCAGAGCTAACAAACATTCTGCGCTCATGTGTCACAGGGATGAGTATATTGGCTTCCCAATTGCTCCTCCTTCATTTTTTTCTTTGTTGGTAAATGAAACCAAAATTTTCTTCAATCATGCTAGACTACTGAGCAACTGTCAACTAGACATACTACTTACTGTTTAACATAGTTTCAAGGTCCTGTTCAAGATGACTGAAGTGATGGATGTGTTAAATAGATTGCTGTAGTAATTTAACAGCATGTATCAAAACATCATGATAAACGCATTAAGCATATACAATAAAAAGATTGTTAAAGATATAAATAGGAATAAGGTATGAGGATTAATATAACTGCCATCATTTGTAGATAGCATGATCAAGTATATAGAATCAGCAGAAAACCCATTATTGGATCTAATGAAAATTGTGATATTAATAGAAATAAGACCAACTTATTAAAATCAATGATCTTTCAACAAATAATTTATAGCCATCATTTGTAGTGGAACATTGCTGCCATATGGTATCTTAATGGACATTTAACCTTATGCAAGCTACTTAATACATCTGACAGTCCTCTTTACAAAAGCACGCCATAGGTCTACTGTGAAGATGAACTGGAATGAAATCTGCTTCTGCAACATATTAACCCATCCTTTAAATCAGGGATAAGCCCTCCACCTTTTCTTCCCTAATTATTATAAAAGACTATATTTTCCTTTCACAGGTTGTTAGGCTTACTCAAAGAAAGTTAAAAATTCCTTTTCCATAATAATTATCCATTATTTAAGTTGTATTGTCACATTGTCTAAATGTTGCTTTGCGTATCTTGTATTAATAATTCCCCTTTACAGAAAGATACTAATTTTTTTTCTGCAGCTTATTTCCACTACCAATTTTCCAATGTTGAGCCTTATACTTCAGATATTGAGATATTTTTCAAAGATATGAAAAGAGCTCATATGGGTCTCCCTTATTTTTCAGCTCCGCATTCTTTTGGCACAACTGTTCCAGGTACTCATGCTGCAGCCAACACAACAAAAATGAATATACATCAAGCCAGCAATTTACAGTGCTGCAAAGGGAACTCTAATTTAGAGTGAGGTAAATTCAAAACTTTGTGATCCATTTGTCTAGAAAAAGACCCCAGTGTTTCCTATAACATGTAGTTAATGTCTTTCTCAGTTTTTTGAAAATTGAGTAAGACACAAGTATTATACATGAATGTTTTATTCTTTCTTTAAAAGTTCAGTTAGTATAGCAATTTACATAATGTATCACTTAAAATAAAAGCTATGATTGAACAGGTAGAAGAACAGGGAGTATTTTTTCTGCTGTGCTCAACAAATGGAAGCATTTTATACATGGTATCACTTGGATATATATCAAGGAGGAATTTTTGAATTTCATAAGCCATCAACTCCTCTACCTTACTCCTTCACCTCCCTTTCTAGCTAGTAAATATGATAGACAATTCCTTATTTGTAAAAACATATTATTACACTATGACACTTTCTTCCCGCTTCTCAAATATATGGCTCCACAACCCAGCAGGGTTTACAAAGTGGCAGTGCATAGCTTAGTAACTGATTTTTCAGAAATTATGTACAGTCTGATGTGGAAAGAATGGAGACAGACACATTAAAAGTTAGAATATAGGAGCTCTTATGGAAAGAGTAATTGTCTTGGTTATGTCTTACTTAATTCTAAAGTGAACAGGAGGTTTCACTGATGAAAAATTACTAAAATGTGAACATGCAAACATAGGTGTTTTTGCCAAAAATTTCCTATTTTTATAATGGTAAACTTACAACCCTTTTAACTGTATTACATATTATGGAGGAGTTGACTGTATTAATCCCATCCAAGTCAGAAATGAGAAACTCAGCATGCATGAATATTACAAAATTTATCATTTTCATTTTAGTAAGTCAACACCATTTAGCAAGAAAGATGTGCTAAAGAGATTTTTAAAACTTCATGGATTCCTCACTATTTAGACCCATTCTCATATCTCCACTGTCAATGTTCTTCTGCACCACCATTAACAAATATTTATTGAGCATCCACTAATGCAGTTTTCTATTTTTTCTTTTAGAAAGAAAAATAGGTCTAAAAATACACTTAGATGCCAAGTTTCTAATAATATAACTAGATAGATGAGATAAGCATAAAATATACTTAAAATATAATGTTAGTGTTGGCTAGACTTATGGAGACCACCTAATAAAACAAACTTTTTAATGAAAGTGGCTAAAGTCTGGAGATGGCAATACTTATAAATGGCCACAGAGCCAGTGAATGGCATAGCCGATGATGGAGACACTTTTCTCATTGTTCATATTTCAATCTTCCTTCCCAAATAAATGACACCAAAGTTTCTAGGTAGAGTTCAAAGACATGGGGGATTGCCATATGCAAACCACCATGAAGATCATTTTCACAAAATGAAATATTTTCATTGACTTGCCATTCATACATGACAAATGTGCTATGTACTCCGATTACTCAGCAAAGGCAATAGGTCTTTGCTAACTCAAAGTGTCCTCACAGAACTAGTAGTATCAGCTTCAGATCACTTGGGCTTTTTTAAAGAAACACAGAACTCAGGGCTCCACCGGAGACTTCGCATCTGCATTTTAACAAGAACTAAGGTGGAAGACTTTCAGCCATAATTGTGTTTGAGAAGCCCCACAATGGGGTGATTTTAGTAGGGAGGAAAAATGAGCCACACAAGCAGTTGCAGTAGGGTAGTCCCTCCTTAGCTGTGGAGGGTATGTTCCAAAACTACCAGTGGATGCCCGAAACTGTGGGTAGTGCCAAACCCCATTCTATGTTTTGTTTTTCCTTAGCAAAAACATCTGTGATAAATTTTAATAGATTAATTTATATATCGAAGCCTTACTATGATTAACAACAGTAACATATAATAAAATGTAACAATTATAGAAGTTTTGTGAATGTGGTCACTTTCTATCTCCAAATAGATAATCGTACTTTCAGTCACTGTTAGGAAGAGCTTTAGCTTTCTCCCTAGCATACCTGAATTACCTGAATTACTCGTGTCTGTGGGGCTATTATTCAGTAAAATAAGGGTCACTTGAATACAAGCACTGTGATACTGAAGCAGTCAATGTGACAGCGGAGATAGTTACTTAATAACTAATGAGAAGGTAGCATATATACAGCAGATACGCTGGACAAAAGGATGATTCACACCCAGGGCAGGACAGCGTGGGACAGCACGAGATTTCATCATTCACAAGTGTTTTGGACCATGGTTGACCATAGGTAACCAAGACCATGAAATGCAAAATTATGGATAAAGGAGGATGACTTTATTAACTATATCAGAAAATGAACATTTTCTACCTTAGAAGGGCTGCTTGTGTTCTGTAAGCAAAATTTGAAATCAAATGAAATGTGCTTCCTCCTCTGCCCAACTGAAACCCAAGTTCTGCCATGAATCCTTCTCAAACCACATAAACCAAAATAATTTTTTCTAACACACACACTGAGCTTACGTAACACTCATGATGTACCTTTGTCATCAACCGGCTTGTGCTGCTAGAAATATGAGGTATCTACAAACAGTATCCTTCTGCTTCAGTTTCAAGTGGGGCACCAAAATGTAAGAACTTTCAAAATAGGTACCAAGGATACCTATAGTCTAAAGTGACCTTTTAGATTTAATAAAAGAAATGATAAAAAGGTCTGCACTTGATTAACAACAATTTATTATACACTTGAGAGGAAGTTCCCAATATAGAGGGTTGGTAGAATTCTCTGGCATTCCCAACTTTTGGGGGGAGAGGGATCAGAGAAAGGAAAGGTGTTGATTCCCTCTTTACACAAGACAAGTAAGGGGTATCTATCACAGAACCATTCAGAGACCTGACAATGAGCACTTTGGAGAACAGGTGGCTTGCAAGCATAAGCAGTAATATCTGTACTATCCGAGAAAATTTTAAATCAAGAAGATGATACTAGAACTATCCCTCAGGAAACCCAATGTCAACAGAGGGGTTACATTCGAGGAAGCTGCATCAGTACTGCTGATGGGGGGGGGGGGGATGTGTGGGTGCTTCCCCTGAACCAGAAATGGACCACATGGGAGGAGACAGTGGAGAGCCATTTTTCAAGGAACCCCTCATAGTGAGACAAAATGAATGGCAGTGTGTTGGCATCAGGAAACACAGACATGAGGGATAGTATCATGGTTGTAGAATAGGCCCCAGACATTTGTCAATAAACTGTGTGAGGTTCTCCAAACAAATTCATCGCAAGTTCCCCATAAGAAAGTGTCAGCTTTGTGTATTTAGCAGATGTAAAGAGACTCATTGTCAGATTAAAACTGTACCTCTAGCCTGCGCCGTGGCTCAATAGGCTAATCCTCCACCTTGCGGCGCCGGCACACCGGGTTCTAGTCCCGATCGGGGCGCCGGATTCTGTCCCGGTTGCCCCTCTTCCAGGCCAGCTCTCTGCTATGGCCAGGGAGTGCAGTGGAGGATGGCCCAGGTGCTTGGGCCCTGCACCCCATGGGAGACCAGGAAAAGCACCTGGATCCTGGCTCCTGCCATCGGATCAGCGCGGTGCGCCGGCTGCAGCGGCGGCCATTGGAGGGTGAACCAACGGCAAAGGAAGACCTTTCTCTCTGTCTCTCTCTCTCACTGTCCACTCTGCCTATCAAAAATTTAAAAAAAAAAAAAAAAAAAAAAAAAACTGTACCTCTTTGACACTGTGCCTTCACCCCAATTCCTTCTCCCCAGATCCCAAACTCGGGAAACTGAGAAGTCACGACTACTGAGTACTGAGGTGCAAGGAACATGGTAGGAAGGAGATCAGCAGAAAGGTCCCCGCCGTCCCCCAGTACAGGCTTCCAGCCCTGAAACAGGTTCAAGGCCGGAGAGAGGTTTTCCTTTCAGTGAATGCTAGAGTTACCATATTATATTGGGGCTGGTGCTGTGGTGCAGTAGGTTAATCCTCCACCTGCAGCACCGGCATCCCATATGGGTGCCGGTTCTAGTCCCAGCTGCCCTTCTTCCAATCCAGCTCTCTGCTATGGCCTGGGAAAGCAGTGGAGGATGGCCCAAGTGCTTGGACCCCTGCACTCACATGGGAGACCCAGAAGAAGGACCTGGCTCCTGACTTCGGATCAGTGCAGCTCCGGCCATTGCGGCCATCTAGGGAGTCAACCAACGGAAGGAAGACCTTTCTCTCTGTCTTTCCCTCTCACTATCTGTAACTCTACCTGACAAATAAATAAATAAATAAAATCTTTAAAAAATATTATATTAGACTAGATTGGACATTTTAATTTTGTAAATTTTAATTTTGTAATGCAAAAAAAAAAAAGAGAACGCTGTCTAATATCTTCAGAAATAAGGGTATTTCTACTTATAACTGCCCAAATATTTGTTTTGGAATAGTCACAGAAAAAAATAAGTTTGTTTCAGGATTGTTCCCTGAGAAAAAATATTTAGTATAACACTGGTGAATTCATTGAAGGTCAGAGATCATTTCTAATGCTTATTGAAGCCTCCAAGGTGATTTATACACTACACATCATTTTTGTTAGAGCTCATTTGAATGCCAAGAAAAAAAAAATCAATACATATAGGAAGTAGCTTAAATAAAACAACCACTACCACCAAATGCATTATGTTGAAACCTACATTTTCTGAGCCCCATTAGACAGCCTAGGCTCTTGTTCCACTCCCATCTAGAACTTCTACTCAATATTATTTTAAACTAACCAGCTCCAATCATCACTAAAATCCCAGGTATAGCTGTACAACACATCCGTGAATCCAGAAGATTTCTATTGACACTTCTCTGAAAAATAAGATACAACACAGGAACATTTCTATTCTTTTCCCCAAAGCATAGCTCCTGGCTGCCAGCAAAAACATCTTCTTTTGTATTCTTTCCTTTTATCTCTTGTCACAAAAACTCACAGCCACCCTCTATTTTTTCTGATAAATTCAGTTCTGGCAAGCTCTAGCCAATAATAAGCTGGAAAGTAGCCACCATTCCAACTCTTGCTCACAAAGTAGTTCAGAATTCAGTAACCTTACATTTGACAAAAAGCAAGCACTAGTCCTACCACACCCAGGGGCTGAATCAATGGTCACTGTGGCCTCAAAGCCCACTCTTTGTTCCTACCCAACGATGGAGATAGCACTCCAGTGAATTTTAGTGAAAAGCAGTTATGTTGCCAGAACTGAGAGGTTGTTAAACACTCCTCTGTGACACCCAGACCTTGCCTAGGAAAGGAGGCAAGTCTCAGCCTGCATTCCCACTGAACGTAACCGTTGGTCCATCCATCCCAATTCACTTAACCTCAGGAGCCCTGCTGCCACCCTGTCCAGCTGTTGAAATCAAATAACAGTGCCGTCTGGCCAGGGAATACACCTGCGACCCAGCTGTATCACTGGTGATTTCTGTGCCCACCCCTCACCGCAGCCTAATTACAGAGATCAGGTTTTCAGCCTACATTCAGAGCAAAGGCCGCAGCCCAGCCATCTAGATCATCCGAAAGGAAGGTCTGCAGGCCCAGCACAATTATCAATCATTGCCATTCCTGTTCACAGATATTTCATATGCTGATCCACATGGCCAGCCACAAGAGGCACGTCTGGGCCAAGTCAAAGCCATGGAGCCACGAACTCCATGCTGGTCTTCCACGTTGTTGGCAGGGGCTCAGGGACTTGGTCCATCTTCTACTGCCTTCTCAGTGACATTAGCAGGAAACTTTATCAGAAGCAGAATAGCTCGGACTCCAGTTTGGGATGCTAGCATTACAAGTGGTGGCTTAACCTGCTGTTTCAAAACATTAAACCCTAATAGTTGATTTTTGAAAAAACAAACAAAATGGATAAACCTTTAGTTACACCAACCATGAAGAAAAAAGGAAATAAATTCAGAAAGAGGTGTTACAAACGACATGACAGAAATGCAAAGGGTCATAAAACTGTTATGAACAACTAAATGTTACAAATTGGATAAATAAAAGAAATGAATAAATTCTTGGACATATACAACCTGTCAAGACTGACAGGTTCTACAAAGAAGTAGAGTAGAAAGTCTGATCAGACCAATAATGAATGAGAAGACTAAGCCTGTAAGAGTCTCTCTTCAAAGATATGCCAAGTATCTGATGTCTTCATTGCTGAATTCTACCAAATGTTTAAAGAAGAAATAACCCTAATTATTCACAAACTTTTCCAAAGAAACCAAAGGAAATGGAATACTTTCAAACTCTTTTTATGAGGCCATCATTACCTTGATACCCAAGTAAAACAACATCATAAGAAAAATATTTAGGCCAATACCTTGATGAACATATTTGTAAAAATTTCAGGAAATTATCAGTAGACTAATTTTGATGGCATGGTAAAAGAATAATTCACTACGATCAAGTGGTGTTTATCCTTGTGATGCAAGGATGATTCAACATTCAGAAATCGATAACTATGATACACCACATTTACACAATGAGGGAAAAAATCAGATCATCTCATTAGATTTTAAAAAAGCATTTGTTTAAGATTCAACATGCTTTCATGAAAAAAACACTCAATGAATTATTTAGAGAAGGAATATCCTTCAACACATTAAAGGCTAAATGTAATAAGCTTCCAGCTTACATTATATTCACTGATGAAAAAAATGAAATCGTTTCTTCTAACATCACGAGTAAGAGAAGGATACTCACTTTCATCACTTATATTCAGCACATTTTGCAAGTCTGCCAGAACAATAAGGCAGGAAAAAGAAATGAAAGGCTTCCAAACCAGAAAGACAAAAGTGAAACTTTTACTGTTTGCTGACAACAAGATCTTACATAGATAAAAACCTAAAATTTCCATTAAAAATAGATACAACTAGGCCGGCACCTAGCGGTGCCGGTACACCGGGTTCTAGTCCCAGTCGGGGCGCTGGATTCTGTCCCGGTTGCCCCTCTTCCAGGCCAGCTCTCTGCTGTGGCCCGGAGTGCAGTGGAGGATGGCCCAGGTGCTTGGGCCCTGCACCCCATGGGAGACCAGGAGAAGCACCTGGATCCTGCCTTCGGATCAGCGCGGTGCGCCGGCCACAGCGCACCAGCCGCGGTAGCCATTGGAGGGTGAACCAACAGCAAAGGAAGACCTTTCTCTCTGTCTCTCTCTCTCACTATCCACTCTGCCTGTCCAAAAAAAAAAAAAAAAAAAAAAAAAAAGATGCAACTAGCAAATGAATCCAGTAACGCTGCAAGACAAAAATATACATATGCTAATAATGAACTTCTTGGAAAAGAAGTCATGAGGACAATACCATTTACAATAACTATTAAAAACTAAAATACTTAGGAATACATTTAACCAAAGAGGTAACAGATCTGTGTACTGGAAACTATAACACACTAATGGAAAAAACTGAAAAAGATACAAGTAAACGAAATATATCCATGTTAATAGATAGGAAAAATTGATGTAAAAATGTCTATAGTACTCAGAGCACTATGGATTTAATTCAACTGCTATCAAATTCCAATGTCATCATCACATAAATAGGCCAAACTATCCTAAAATTCATATGGAACCATATAAAACACTGAGTAGCCATGAGAATCATTAGAAAAAAAGAATAAAACAGAAGGCATCAAAATACCTCATTTAAAACTGCACTACAAGGGCTAGCATATTGGCACATTTCTCATGATGCTGGCATCCCATATGGGCAGCACCAATTTGATCCTGGCTGCTCCCCTTCTGGTCCAGCTCCCTGCTAATGGACCTGGGAGAGCAGCAGAAGATTCCTCAAGTCCTTGGACCTCTGCAATCACTTGGGAGACCCAGATGGACTTCCAGGCTGCTGGCTTCAGCCTGGCCTAATCTTGGACATTGCAGACATTTGGGAGGGAACCATTGGATGGAAGATTCATTCTCTCTCTCTCTCTCTCTTTCTCTCTCTCTCTCTCTATCTCTATCTCTATCTCTTTCTGTCTCTATCTCCTCTGTCTCTGTAACTCTTTCAAATAAGTGAAATGAATAAATAAATCTTTTTTAAAAAAAACTATAGTACAATGAGATAATGGCAATAAAAATAAAAAAAAAAAACATGGCACTGACATAGGAAAATAACAAATTAACCAATGGAAACCAATAGAGCCCTAAAATGAATCCATGTATCTATGGTCAACAGATTTTCAACAAATGTGTCAATAACATACACTGGGAAAAGGACAGTGTTTTCAACAGATGGTGTTGGTAAAACTAGATATCATGTAAAAGAATGGACCCTTTTATCATCCTATACAAAAAGATCTACTCAAAATGCATTAAACACTTAAATATAGGACCTGAACCTACAAAACGGTAGAAGAAAATACAGGCAGAAAATAACCCAACATTGGTCTGGGAAAATATTTTTTCAGTCTTGACTCCCAAAGTTCAGGCAACGAAAGTGAAAACAGACAAATGGGATCACACAGAAATAGAAGGCGTCCGTGCAAGAAAGGAACTGACTATCGGAAGTAAGACACATGTTGTAGATTGGGAAAATGTTTGCAAGCCATGCATCTGAACAGAAATTAATATCCAAAGCATATAAGGGATTCAAACAACTATATAGAAAGTAAGCCAATAACCTGCCTTCAAAATAGTCAAGGCACCCAGATAGATATTTCTCAAAAGATGACATATAAATGACTGCTAGATAAATGAAAAAAAAAAAAAACATTCAACATCACTGAGCCTCAGGGAAATAAAAATCAAAACCACAATGAGATATCACTTCACATACATTAAAATAGATAATATCAAAAAAAGATATCAAGTGTTGGTGAGAGTGTGAAACCCTTGTCACAAGTGGTAGGCATGTCAAATAGTACATCCACTATGGAAAGCAATAGGGAGACTCTTCAAAATATAACAATGTAATTACCATATGATCCAGCAACCACACTTTTAGCAATTTACCCAAAAGGTTGCAAATCAGTGTGTTGAAGAGATGTCTGCACTCCCATGTTCATTGTAGCATCATTCACGATATAGCTAAGATGAGGAGTCAACCTAAGCACCTATTCATGGATGAAGAAAATGAGATACATACACAAAAAAGAGATTTTCCTAATTCATGACAGCACAGATGTACCTGGTGGATATTATGTTAAGTGAAATAAGCTAAACTCAGAAAGACAAATACTACATTCCCTCACTCATATGTGAAATCTAAAACAATTAAACCCATAAAAGCAGAAAGTAGGATGAGAGTTACCTGAAGCTGGTGTAAGAAAGGCAGGGAATAGCGAGTTGATAGCCAAAGGGCACAAAGTCTCAGTAGACAGGTGCTATAAGTTTACTTTTTTTAGATCAATTGCACAGAAGGGTGAATACAACTAACCATTTAACACTGTAATTTCCAACATCACTAAGAGCATTCATTTAATATGTTCTTTTTTTATCTTTCCATTTTTTATTTATTTATTTTTTTAACTTTATTTACTGAATATAAATTTCCAAAGTACAGCTTATCATTTAATATGTTCTTATCACAAAATTATTAAATATTTGAAGTTACAGGCATACTAATTAGATTTCATAATTGTACACTGAATTCAAAAGTCATCACACTACTTTGTACCTCATAAATATACAGCTGTACTTGGTCAATATATAACTTAAAACCATCAAAAGTCAACAGAAGCAAACACAGAAAATGCAATATAATGCGTCTATTGAAACTCTAGAGTCTTTTATGGGAGGGGATCCTAGATGGCTGGAGAGGACATAGCCACGCTAACTCGGATATGAAAACAAAGGACGACCGCGTTTTCAGGAGTCTGACTGATGGAAACTTTCTGCTAAGAACGAGAAAACAGTGAAAACTCTGTAGCACAAGAGGAGAGAAGACAGACACCACGGCAGCCAGATACAACCAGCTGGGGGCTGAGAACCACCATCTAACCACGGCAAAGTAGAATGAAATTGTTGCACGTCCCACTGCTCAGTTTTAGCTGAGAGGGAATTCCACAGTCACCCACTGACTTACTTCAGCCTGAGGAGCTGACTGGGGTCTGAGCTACTTCCAGGCTTGGTGCAGGGAAGCCATGTGGCTTTCTTCCCCTCCCCCACAGCTACAGAGTATGCTACTTGGCAGTGAAAAGCTGCACGGCGCACTTCTGTCCTGCAAGTACCAGCACCAGAGCCATGGTCAAGGCACATGTGGGGCAAAGGACAGATGCTCTAATTCCTACAACTGTGGGAGTTTTGAGGCATTAGACCTCATGCACGCTACATGAGTAAGGGGGATTCATTGTAGCTTCTGGGTGCTAACACCAGAAGCAGCCCATAAAAAAATCAACTCCCAACCTGGGAGATATGATAACAACCCCACTATACCCTATAACTCAAGGACTGTATTAATGAGTTCCACATTTCTCAGTGCCACTGGAATCTATCCAGTGAACTTAAGAAACTACTGGCATTCCACCTGTCTGGACTCATAGCCTCCACAGAAAAATCTGTTTATCCTGCAATCACTCTGTAGGACTAGAGTAGGGTTCAGTTCACAACCTCTCGTCCCATGACTAGAAATGTTGCTGTTATAATACAGTACTTTACAGATACGCAAAAACCAAGAGAATTCACTACCTCCAGACCGACCTTGCAAGAAATTCTTTAGAAGGTCTTGCATTAGAAGTAAACATCATAAAAACACTTGATACCACCAAATTCACCAACAGAACACACAGAATTAGTATCTGATCAACGTAATTATAGGTCTTAATTCTTAGCTATTAATACTAACCTTGAAAATAAATGGATCAAATTTTCTAGCCAAAAGTCTTATGTAGAATAAATGGATTAAAAAAAAAGACCTTGTTATATGTTGCCTCCAAGAAACTCACTTCACAAAGATGCACAGACAGAAAGTGAGGGCAGGAAAAGATACACCATGCAAATGGAAACCAAAAACGAATAGGAGTAGATAGAACAGACATAACAGAATTTAAATAAAAATCTTAAAAATGGAAAAAAGGACATTATATTTTGATAAAAGGTTCAATTCAGCAAGAAGACATAACACTCATAAATATTTATGCACCTAACACAAGACCACCCAGAAATATACAACAAATATACCTAAATAGAGAAATAGACTCTAATACCATAACAGTGGGTGACTTTAACATCCCATCTTGTCAATGGACAAATCATCCAAACAGAAAATCAATCAAGTTTACATCACAGTTGAAACAAACTATTATGCAAATGGATCAAACACATTTACAGGATGTTTCACCCAACAGCTACAGAACACACATTCTCTCATCAGCACACGGAACATTTTCTAGTCTAGAACACATATTAGACCACAAATCAAGTCTCAGCAAATTTAAAAACATTGAAATCATATCACATATCTTCTCAGACCATAGAACTAGAGATCAACAACAAGGAGAACAACAGAACCTTCATACACACTTGGACATTAAACAACATGCTGCTGAATGTGGGAATACAACAAAAGCAGTATTAAGAGGGTAGTTTAAAGCACTGAGTACTTACATTAAACAAAAAGAAATGTCTCAAATTAAAGATCTAATGATGTGGAGCCACTGCTGTGGCATAATAGGCCACTTGCAGTGCTGGCATCTCATATGGGCGCTGGTTCTAGTCCTGGCTGCTCCTCTTCCAATTCAGCTCTCTGCTATGGCCTGGGAAAACAATGGAATATGGCCCAAGTGCTTGGGCCCCTAAACCCACGTGGGAGACCCAGAAGAAGCTCCTGGCTCCTGGCTTCGGATCGGCCCAGCTCTGGCCATCACAGCCATCTGGGGAGTGAGCCAGCAGATGGCTGACCTTTCTCTCTGTCTCTCCCTCTCTGTCTGTATGTCTACCTCTCAAATAAATAAATAAAAATATTTAAAAAATAATATTAAAAACTCTAATGATGCATCCCAAAGACTTAGAAAAAGAACAAATCAAAATCAAAATCAGCAGGAGGCAAGAAATAATACATTTAAGAGCAGAAATAAATGACATTGAAACTAAAAACAATACAATAGTTCAACCAAATAGAAAGTTTTTTTTGAGAAAGATTAAATAAAAAAAGGTACAGAAAATCTAAACAGACCCATAACAAGCAATGAGATTAAAGCAGTAATCCATAGTCTGCTGTAAAGGAAAAGACTGCAAAATGATGGCTTTACTACTGAATCCTACAGAACATTCAGAGGCAACTCCAATACTCTTCAAATTATTCCAGTATATTGAACAAGATGGAACTCTGCCTAACTCTTTTTATTAGGTCACCATCACTTTGATTCCAAAACCAACCAAATATGCAAATAGAAAACTACAGATCTACATCCTTAATGAACAGAGGTACAAAGATTCTCAACAAAATGCTAGCAAATTGAATACAAAACCACATAAGATATCATCATGATCAAGTGGGATTTATCCCAGAAGTGCAAGGATGGTTCAACACCCACAAATCAATAAACGTCATAAATCACATCAACAGAATGAAGAACAGAAGCATGTGGTTATCTCAATAGATGCAGAGAAAGCATTTGATAAATTAAATGCCACTTCATGATAAAAGCCCTCCATACATTAGGTAAAGAAGGAACATACCTCAAAATTATAAAGGCCACAAATTAGAAACCAATATTTGGGCCGGCCCCCCGGGGCTCAATAGGCTAATCCTCCGCCTTGTGGCACTGGCACACCAGGTTCTAGTCCCAGTCGGGGCTCCAGATTCTGTCCCAGTTGCCCCTCTTCCAGATCAGCTCTCTGCTAGGCCCAGGAGTGCAGTGGAGGATGGCCCAAGTGCTTGGGCCCTGCACCCCATGGGAGACCAGGAGAAGCACCTGGCTCCTGGCTTCGGATCAGCATGATGCGCTGGCTGCCGTGCGCCGGCTGCGGCGGCCATTGGAGGGTGAACCAACGGCAAAGGAAGACCTTTCTCCCTGTCTCTCTCTCTTTTTCACTGTCCACTCTGCCTGTCAAAAAGGAAAAAAAAAAAGAAACCAATAGCTAATATCACATGGACTGGGGAAAACTGAAAGCATTTCCCCTTAGATCTGGAACAAGACAAGGATGTCCACTTTCACTTCTCTTGTTCTATATAGCACAAAAAGTTTTAACAAGAGCAATTAGAGAGGAGAAAGAAATAAAGGGTATAAAAACTGGAAAAGAGGAAGTCAGATTTTACATGTTTATAGATGACATGATGTTATATACAGAAAAACCTCAACACTCCACAAAAAAGTTGTTAGAATTGCTAAACCAATTCAGTAAAGTTGCAGGTTATAAAATAAACATTTTGAAAAGCAGCTTTTTAACATGTGAATGACGAATTCACTAAAATAGAAAGCAAGAAAGAAATCCTATTCACAATAGCCACAAAAATCAAATATTTAAGAAATTTAACCAAAGAAGTGAAAGATATCTACAATGAAAATTTCCAAATATTGATGAAAGAAATCATCAAGAACACACACGAAAAATGGAAAGATTTCCTTGTTCATGGATTAAAAGAATCAATATCATTAAAATGTCTATACTAACTAAAGCAATCTACAGATTCAATGTAATCTCTATCAAAATACTAATGACATTTCTCTACAGAATTAGAAGAAAATCCACATTTATATGGAATCACAAAAGAGCCATAAAAGCCAAAAGGATCCTTAACAATAAAAATCAAGCTGGAGTCGTCACAATACCTGATTTCAAAGCATACTACAGGGGCCAGCGCTGTGGCTCAGTGGGTTAACGCCCTGGCCTGAAGTGCCAGAATCCCATATGAGTGCCGGTTCAAGACCCGGCTGCTCCACTTCCTGTCCAGATCTCTGCTATGGCCCAAGAAAGCAATAGAAGATGGCTCAAGTCCTTGGGCCCCTGAACCCACATGGGAGACTGGGAAGAAGCTCCTGGCTCCTGGCTTTGGATCGGTGCAGCTCTGGCCATTGTGGCCATCTGGAGAGTAAACCATTGGATGGAAGACCTCTCTCCCTCTCTCTCTCTGCCTTTCCTCTCTCTGTGTAACTCTGACTTTCAAATAAATATATAATTAATTTAAAAAAGCATACTACAGAGCTATAGTAATAAAAACAGCATGGTACTGGCATAAAAACCGATAGATCAATGGAACAGAATAGAACACCCAGAAATAAATCGACATTCATACAACATTTTTGAAAAAGTACTCAGAAAATACAGTGGAGAAGGGATAATCTCTTCAACAAGTGATTCTGGCTAAACAGGATATACACACACATATGAATGAAATTGTATCCATTCCTCTCACCATCTACAAAAATCAACTCAATATGGCTCAAAGACCTAAATTTTAAGCCTGAGACTATGAGGTTGCTAGAAGAAAATGCAGGGGAAACACTTCAAGACATTTGTGTAGGGGACAACTATTTAGACAAGATCTCCAAATCACAGGCAACAAAAGCAAAACTAAACAACTGGGACTTTATCAAACTCAGAAGCTTCTACACAGCAAACAAAATGATCAATAAAGTGAAGATACATCCAATGGAATGGGAAACATATTTACAAGCTATGTATCTGAACAAGGATCAATATCCAAAACACATGAACTTGAAAAAACTCAAAAATAAAAAACAAACAGTCCAGTTAAGAAATTGGCAAAGGATTTCAACAGACAGTTCTCAAGAGCAGAAATATGGGCCGGCGCCGCGGCTCACTAGGCTAATCCTCCAACTTGCGGCACTGGCAGACCGGGTTCTAGTCCCGGTCGGGGCACCGGATTCTGTCCCAGTTGCCCCTCTTCCAGGCCAGCTCTCTGCTGTGGCCAGGGAGTGCAGTGGAGGATGGCCCAAGTGCTTGGGCCCTGCACCCCATGGGAGACCAGGATAAGTACCTGGCTCCTGCCATCGGATCAGCGTGGTGCGCCAGCTGTAGCGCCCGACCGCGGCGGCCATTGGAGGGTGAACCAACGGCAAAGGAAGACCTTTCTCTCTGTCTCTCTCTCTCACTGTCCACTCTGCCTGTCAAAAAAAAGAGAAAAAAAGCAGAAATATGAAAAAATGTTCAACATCACTAGCCATCAGAGAAACCCAAATTCAAACCACAATGAGATATCACTTCATCCCCGTCAGAATGGCTAAAATCCAAAAAACAGAGAGTAACAAATGCTGACAAGGATTCGGACAAAGGGAAACACTAATACACTGTTGGTGGGAATGTAAATTGGTGTAGCCACTGTGGAAAACAGCACAGAGACTTCTTAGACAATGAGAAAAAGAGATTTCCTATGATCCAGCAATCCACTACTGGGTATATACCCAAAAGACATGAACACATTGTATCAGAGATACCTGCACAGCTATGTTTATAGCAGCACTGTTCACTATGGCCAAAATTTGGCATCAATTAAGGTGTCCACCAGCAGATGAATATATAAGGAAAATGTTTTATATATATATACATATATATATATAAAATTTAAAATGATTCCGCTGTAAAAAAAGAATTCTACCATTTGTAGGAAAATTGACACAACTGGAGGACATCATGTTGACTGAAATAAGCCAGATAAAGACAGATCCCACTTTTTATCTATTATAGGTAGGAACTAAAATTAAAGATAAATGAATAAATAAAAACAGATACAGAAACAGAAAAAGAATGAAATGCTCATATGTATCAGTATTGCTGCAAATATGGTTTTGTAAAACTTTGTTTCACACCTCTTAGAACCAATGGTTAGGAATGTTATGCTACTATAGTTTTAATAATTTGTGACTACTTTAAGATTTACTGTATATTGATGAAATGGTTGTTTTTCATTCAATTATTATTGATAGTTTTTGTCTAAATTCTCACTAAATGAGGGTCTTTTTGCTTTTTACTTGTTAAGCTCATTTGGTGAAACAGTAAGCCTTTTTTCTGTAATGTAAATTTAAAAGATGTCATTTCAAAAAGTAAAAGAAAGAAGGAGGAAAAAGAGAGGAAAGTGGTAGGGAAAGGGGGGAGGGAGGGAGGAAAGGAATATCATTATATTCTTAGAACTGTATCCATAAACTATACTGAATCTGTTAACAACTAATTAAAATTAAAATTTAAAGAATTTAAAGGAAAAGAAAAGAAGAAAGAAACTTTATAGGTCCCTTGGCTGCCAAGGATTAAAATTATCATTTGGGGGAGCAGAAATAGTCTATTACACTAAGCTTTTTAGCTTCATGATGTTTCTTTGACTATAGGACACACAGTGAGAATAGTAAGCAACGATTACTATTTCCTGTGTGGGGCCTTCTGCAACCATATTGACCATTATTTTCTCTAACCAC